>NC_142022.1:10606769-10924269 GCF_049901735.1 Notechis scutatus
GGCATTAGGACCCAGCCTTCCTCTGCCGAGTTTACAAGCAGAAAAACCAGTTTGGGATGCATCTCCCAGCTTCCGCCCGGCATATCCACACCTCCAGGGCTGTGGTGCGAGTTCGGGCGTCCATCACACAAGCAGGGGAGGCTGGATCTGCACCTGGCCGGGCAAACCTCCCCTCCCTCCCAATGGGTTCCTTCGTGGGGGACGGCAGGACCCTTCCCTCGGAAAGGTGAGTCCTTACCACGGGGGTGGGGGGTGGGGTGGGGGGAGGACTGTGGAAGAGTGCCCGTTCTCACTCAAACCAAGGAAAGCTTCCTTTTGCCCTGGCCAAATGTCTTCACAACCCCCCTGCAGGGTTGTAATTCCTCTCTAAGCTGGCACCTGGCCAGGAGGAGACAAGCCCCTGATCCTTCGGATGTTGGTGGGAATTGTAGTTCAGCCGCAACTAGGATGTAACCAGGTTTTCTCTGTCTTCTGATTGACAACCCAGTGGGATTCGATCTTTCTCTCACCTTTTCATGAGGGGGGAAAAAAAAATCACTATCCAGGCTAAACCTTCCGAAACATAAATAAACTAAAACTGCCTCGCTAAAGAAGGCAAAAATCTACTGTGCCCAGGTAGTTACCCAGGCCCTCTGCAAACATTAATTTAAAAACTTTTTTTTTTTTAATCTTATTTTTATCATTGCGAGTTAAACATCTCCTTCGAGCCAAGCCAGGAACTTGTCTAGGTTTGTTTTTTTTTTTTAACGGGAAAGCAATTTCTCGTTGTTGTTTTGATCTTCCTTCCTTCGGTTTTTTTATTTTTATTTTTATTTTTGGGAAGTTTCCTTGAAGTTGAAATCTCCCGGGGGGGGGGGGGGGGTCTCCCTCCAACCCAGGCCTGCTTCGCTTTCCCAATCCCCCCTGAGGCGTTGCTACCCTTTTGCAAAGCTTTTTGGTGTCGGAAACAAGTGCCGAGAGAACTTGGCGCTGACGTTAAAAGAGGCAACACCCGTCTCGCTGTGCTGTAGATTCGTGCGCCCAGTTCAGGGACGAGAAAACTTGGAAAGGCCTTCAGGGGCTGGATCTGGTGCCCTGAAACCAGCCCAATGTTGGAGGCAGAGACCGAGTTTTGAGCTGGAGGAAGTTTGCTCGCCTTCTGCAGGTGTAGCTGCTATCGCAAACACTCTGAACCAGTTCATTAACCACGGTTTGGACGTCATGTTTGCCTGCTGGCAAAGCACCTTTTAAGTGATGCTGGGTTTTAATTTCAACCCTTCCGGCCTTCTGACCATCCTGTTGTTCCTGAGTCACGGAAACTGCCTGAGGCCTCTAGGGAAGTGGGACTGCCTCCATCAAATGGACTAGTATCGTGTGAACGTACAGAACGTACAATCCTTCACGTACAGGATGAAAGATCTGGATTTTGTCTCCACCGCAGGGCTCCAATTCACCTTCACACGTTATTCCCCCGCCCCCAATGGTTCTTTTGCAGCTGGGCAAGGCACCAACTTCCAGCTGTTCAATGCCCCCAGGTCTGGAAAGGAAGAGCCTTTCCTTCTTGCCCTTTAAGATCAACTGCTGCTGAAGCTGGAGGTTCTACACCTCTTGAAAAAAAAACAATTCTCTCCTTCGATTTCTTTTCACTTCCTTCAAACAATTAGAGAGAGGGGTGGGAAAAAACACATTTACTCTCCCATCCAGCCCCAGAGAGGAGTGGGGAGTAGAAGTGAAAACGGAGGCACAGGTTTGGGAGGGACATTACAGGGGCAGCCTTCCAAGCTCAAAGAAACCGCCAAAGTTTTGGAGAGTGGAATCAGCCCCACAAGAATACCAGAGTTGGGACCTTGGAGGTCTTCTAGTCGAACCCCCTGCTCAGGCAGGAATGAGATGGTTGGTTGGGGAAGGGGGCATGTTTTCCCTGCACTGAGCATGGGACGGACTAAATGACCTTCAGGAATCCCTCTGACCTGCAATTGCCTTCACAAAAGCACTTTCTGATGGCCTGAATCCCTTCTCGGGGTTCACCCCTGACATGAGCCAGGACTTAACCCAAGAGGACAGCCTTCAAACTGAGCGGAACACCAGGGCACTGGGTTGACCGCATCCGTACCGGTGAGATCGCAGCCTGCGATGAGGCTGAGAGGGCAGGTGAGAAATTTGCTCACTCTTATTGCCTGCGCAGGCTTAAGAAGGAAGCCACGGAGGCCACGGACCCTGTGGGGAACATCCAAGACATGGAACTGAGAGAAGAATGGCAGGATGACGAATTCCCACGGTAAGGGGGACTCCATGGTCAAGAGCAGTCTACCCTTTTAATACCAAAAAAAAGTTCCCTTGGCTGGGATTCAGGCAGGCATCTCACTTGTCTTTCCAATTCCTGCTGGTTTCTTCCCCCCACATCTTTGATAAATATTAAACCGGATTATCTGAGGCGGCTTAAACTGAAGCCAATTGCAAACTTGCAAAGTGTCTACAATGAAAAATATTAGAGCAGCGCTCCTCAAACCATGGAGTTAGCAACTTTGCGGACTTCAACTCCCAGAATTCTCTACGCTGGCTGGAGAATTCTGGGAGTTGAAGTCCACAAGTCTTAAAAGTGGCCAAGTTTGGGAACCCCTGTATTAGAGGTTTCCTTGTGCGAGAGCCCTGCTCGATGCTGCATAGAGTTCTAGGGCTGGAAGGGGCCTTAAAGGTCTTCTAGTCCAACCCCGCGCCCAAGGTTAGAGTCCTTATCATCCCTTGGGTAGATTGAATTGACATATTTATTTATCTAGAGAATTTATAGGGCTATAGATAGCTTCATATAGCAATCAAGTCATCATCCGAAGGCTTTCTTTAGATTTCTTGATTTTTTTTCCCCCTCCCCCAAGCCAAGGTTTTGGAGATCTGGGTTTAGTTCCGAAAACATCCAGATTCTTTCTTGCAGGCCTTTGCCGGAGGAAACCTCTGAGGAAGATCTAGAACCTTCCAGTTCGGAACTGAGTCCAAGTAAGATTCAGGAAAAACACGGCCTTTTGGGGGGGGGGGTTCTTCGTGGACCCTCCACTGCTCAAGGCACTCTACCCCTGACCACCCAGGGCAAGAGATTGCCTTACAACCCTTCCCTTCTTCTGCAGTCGCCTCCAATACCCTGGAACTCTCTGGCCGGAGACACATGAGGAAGCGTCTCCAGGCCCCGGATCTCAGCGAGGGCTCGGTGAAATCAGGGGAGGTCCCCGAAAGCACCCCGGACGACAGCCTGGACATCAACCTGGATGAGCTGGAGACGCCCTCGGAAAGCGAATTCCAAGAGGGCCCGGAGAGCGGGCACGAATTCGAATGGGAAGGTGAGGCCCCGCGTTCAAGTCTCCAGGAAGCAGCACGAGGGGGCGGCTGGCCTGCCGTTTTTAAGATCCCAGAGCTGGCAAAGATCCGGTCCCTTCCTGGTTTTATGCCGCTGGGATTTGATGCCCGCTCTCCCTGCCTCCTCCCAGATGACCTCCCGCAGGCCAGGCGGGTAGAGGCCAACCTGCCCGAGAAATTCTGCAGCGGCCGCGTGGTGGACACGAAGGGTCCCGATGGACGGCTCTGGCGGATCTTCCTGGGAGACGACCACGAGCACAAAGTGGATCTAAGCACCATCGAGCCTTACACGAGGGTGATCTCCCATGGAGGTAAATCTCACACACACACCCCGGGCAAGAGGAAAAGGGTGACCTAAACTTGGAACCCTCATTCCTGGTTTGTTAAATTGAGTGGAAGCATATATTCCTCCCTCTGGGTACACTGGGAAAAAACTCCGTACCGGTGACAGGAAGGGCATCCAGCCAGTAAACACTCAGCTCCATCCAGTTGCTGAGACTCCCCCCAGCAAGGCCTTACGGGGTTGTTAAAAGAGGAGGATTCCTGGTTTGTTCAAGAGGAAAGGAGGCTCTGACCCTACGGAACAAGCCTGCATGGTGGCCTCATCCCTGCCCTCCTTTCTTTTCCCCAGGTTACTGCGGGGAAGGTCTGAACGCCGTTCTCGTCTTTGCTTCTTGTTACTTACCCGAAAGCAGCGTCCCCAATTACCCCTACATAATGGAGAATCTGTTCAGGTAACTTCCACCTGTCCCTCTACCTGAGCTGGAGAGAAGAAGTTGGAGAAGCACTTTTCTTTCTGGAAAAGAAACCACGGCTATTGTTTTTAAATGTAGTTAGCCAGCACTCGGATGAGTGAAAAGTGAAGTAAAATAAAAATAATCTTTCGGGCTGATTATCTGGAGGCAGGGCTGGTTTTCCAGCTGAAAATGCAAGTTGCAGCAAGCCGAGATTCTGCCCTGGGGTAGTGCCCAAGAGTGTGTCAACACTTCACATTTGGGGTGTGTGTGTTTGTGTGTCAGCTGCCTGCTACTACAAGTTTGCCGTATGATTGCCTCCTCCCCACGAACTGAACCTGGAAAAGGAAATTGAGGCAGAGCTGTCTGTTGTTTTATACACAAAGAAGGAAAGGAACGGAAAGGAGGAAAGGTAAAATATCCTGAGTGTCGAAAGAAGGAAGGAAGGAAGGAAGGAAGGAAGGAAGGAAGGAAGGAAGGAAGGAAGGAAGGAAGGAAGGAAGGAAGGAAGGAAGGAAAAGAACAGAAGGGGACAGGATGGGACAGGAAGGAAAGGAAAGGGGAAAGAGGAAAGGAAAAAAACAAAACAAAAAAGAAATGGGAAGGGAAGGGAAGGGAAGGGAAGGGAAGGGGAAGGGAAGGGAAGGGAAGGGAAGGAAAGGAAGGGAAGGAAGGAAGGAAGGAAGGAAGGAAGGAAGGAAGGAAGGAAGGAAAAGAACAGAAGGGGACAGGATGGGACAGGAAGGAAAGGAAAGGGAAAGAGGAAAGGAAAAACAAAACAAAAGAAATGGGAAGGGAAGGGAAGGGAAGGGAAGGAAGGAAGGAAGGAAGGAAGGAAGGAAGGAAGGAAGGAAGGAAGGAAGAAAGAAAGAAAGAAAGAAAGAAAGAAAGAAAGAAAGAAAGAAAGAAAGAAAGAAAGAAAGAAAGAAAGAAAGAAAGAAAAATTGTATATTCCCCAGCTATTATATTTCCATTCAGGTTGTTCTGGTGCTGCAGGAGAAGATTAAATCAGATTTTTTTTTCTAAGCTAAAAGGCAGGAAATGGACTCCAGCCTCTTTTATCATTCCCTGCAGGTACATAATAGGAACCCTGGAGCTGATGGTCGCCGAGAATTACATGCTGGTGTGTCTGAATGGCGCCACTTCCCGGAGCCGCTTCCCATCCTTTACCTGGATCAAGCAGTGCTATCAGGCCATCGACCGACGGTAAGAGCAGCAGTTTCCAAATGAAAGCAAAGCCATTTGAAGGAGCTCCTCCCCGCACCCTGATATTTTCAGTTTTTTTCCCCCCCAGAATGGCCTGTGAATCTGGCTTCAATCTGATGAGATGGGTTGTTGGCTTTTTTTAGTTTTTTGTTTTAAAGGCTCCTTTGCAAAGCCGAGATTCGCTTTGAGCCTTTTGACGGGCATTGGCAGAGTTTTCGCGTGGCATGAAACGGGGGAATAGCATTTTCAAAGCAGGGCTGTGTGCCTGAAAGACACCCCAAATGTCTCTCAGGGACATTAAACGGCAGCACTTTCCCCCCCCCCCTTTTAATTCTGAATTCTTCAAGGTGAGGCCTTTAGAAAGGCGGGGGGGGGGGGATTGTTCAGCCGTCTTGACATCCAGGACATTGAGTGGCACTCAAGCGCCCCGTCTCAAGTGACCAAAGGAATAGAAATATGGGGAGAAAACCATTCTGTATACTGGCAGAAACTATTCCTGCTTTTCAAATGGCATTTACACACACACACACACACCCTGCCTTTTCTGCAACAGATTCAGAGCCCCAGACAAGGGGAGGGACACAGGCTGAACAATTCAGAAACGCCTTAGAAAGCATGCTATCTCCAGTTTTACTCAGTTTTTTTTTTCCTCCTGAGAGATGGAAGACAAACCAACCCAGGATATCAAAATCCTGTGGCATGGAGTTCCACCGTCCCTTTCCATTTTATTTTCAGGCTTCGGAAGAATTTGAAATCTTTGGTCATCGTCCATCCCACGTGGTACATCAAAGCCCTGATGACCGTGTTTAAGCCTTTTATCAGGTGGGTGTAAGATGCCAAGACGGGCTAGACGGGCATCCATTCGCCACTAGAAGGATGGGGAAAAAAAGAGAGAGTTGCCCTGCAGGCACAAGGATGGCAGTGCCAACACCAACCCACCCTTCACCCTCTTCCTTTCCGCAGTTCCAAATTCAGCCAGAAAGTGAAGTTCGTAGACAGCTTGGAGGATCTGGGCCAAATCGTCCCCCTTCAACAGATGCACATCCCAGCCTGTGTCCAGCAGTGAGTACGGCCTGAGTTTTTGGCCTGTCCAGTTTGTTCCCCTTCTCAAAGGAGCTTCCGGCCTCTGGCTGGAGCACAAAACTCCCTGCCTTGCAGAGTGTGCCCTCTTCACATGCTCTGGGGATACGGTCAAGCTTTGCAAAAAATGAACACCCTCCTTAGGGGCAGGAAAGTCATTTAGGGGAGAAAATCCTAAATTCATGGGGTCGCTCAACCGCCGGTGGACAGGGGAAACCACAAGGCCTGTCAATCGGGTCCAGCCGCCCAGGTTGGGAATGATGGAGGCTGGAGTCCAGCAGCTTCTGGCCTCTTCATCTTCCCTCCAAAAAGGCTTTTTAGCAGGAGAGAAATAAGCAGCTTATTCTGGGTCTGAAGTTTCCACCTTCTCCTTCTGTTTCTCTTTTCAGGCTACATCAGTCCAGCAGCAACTCCTGAAGCCCTTCCAATAGCCCAGACCGGCTGGATGGCCTCTGGGGACCCTCCCACTCTCAACGCTTCCCCTCTGTCTTGCTATTCTTTTTCAATGGATACAAAAAGCAGTCTCAACGCCATCGCTGCCCTCGCCTCCCCAGAGTTATGGGCCGCCTCCCTATCCTGCCCATGGGGCACCGCCCACCCCACCGTCGGAATTCGGACCCCAAGAGACAGAGCAAAGCCCCCCCCCCGTGACTGCCGGGCTCATATGGGGGCGGGGGGCGAGGGAGACCCTTTGACGTGTCCGGAGAGATTGGGGAGGGGGCGAGGCCGGGACAATCACCTGGCGGGCGGGCTGGGGGTCGAGCGCAGCCCCGGGGGACGGATGGGGCAGGCAGGTGGGGAGCCGTCCCCGAGTTCAAGGCAAGGGAGAGAGGGGCAGGGAAGGAGGCCCCGGCCCGCCTGGCCCCTCTTGGCGCTGCCCTCCAGGATGCGCCCCGGAGCCCGGCCAGCAGGCGGAGGAGGGGGCGTCCCTCCCCGCGTTCCAGCCGCTCCTTTGTTCGGCGGGCCGGTTGCCTAGCGAAGCCCCTGCCGCCCCCGGCCCAGAGCCCGACCCGGCCAGGACGGAGGGTCCCCGGAGCCCCATGGCCCCCCGGCGGCTGGCGCTGGCGCTGCTGGGCTGCTGGCTGTGGGCGGCCGGCGGGCTGGCGCAGGGGCCGCTCGGCGAGGAGGAGGAGGCGGAGGACGGGGCGCTGGTCTCGGCGCCCCCCGAGCTGCTGGAGAAGCTGCCCGCCGCCGCCAAGGCCACGGTGGCCGCCGGCTACGTCAACCCGTCCGAGGCGGAGGCGGAGGCCACCAAGGAGCTGCCGCTGGTGCCCGCCACCCCTCCGGGGACCCGGCCGGCCGGCTCCACGGCCCACGAGGCGGTGCTGATCGTGGGCGACACGCGCTACGCCTGGCAGGAGTGGAGCGCCTGGCATTGCAACTGCGCGGCCGGCAGCATGGCCCGCGTGCGCGACATCACCTACGCCCTGCCGGACGTGCGCCTGGATCCCGCGCAGTACGACCTGCTCCGCTTCGAGCGGGTGGTCTGCAGCTACGCCGTCTGCGCCTGCAACCGCCACAAGCACCAGTGCGACCTGCTGGCGCCCCGGTGCGAGCTGGGCCAGATGCACCTGTGCGCCTTGCGCGACATCCAGAGCGACCAGGATGACAAACGGCGGCGCTTCTGGGCGCAGGTCAACGGCGGGCTGAAGGCGCTCTGGCGCAGCCTGAAGGAGGCCTTCCCCAGCGGGAAGAAGGTGCGGAGGGAGGCCGGCGGTCTCGGTTGCACTTTGCACATGCTCAGGAGCAGGGTCCCCTTTCACTAGGGACCCCCCCCCCTCTTTTGACTGGGGAGCCAGTCACGAGGAGAGTTAAAATCTGGGGAAAGGTGATTTTTCTCCTAGGGATTTGTAACCCAGAAATGGTGTTTGCTCAATCCAGAGCAGCTTGGTCCTTGAATTAACCCCATCCTTGACCTCATCTGATCCCCAGAATCGTAACTGAGCCAAGTGGGCTAAAAGAAACAAACCATAGTTTAAGCTAACCAAGTGCCAAGTGCAGAGGTCTCAAATAAGTCCCAGAAGTGCGATTTTGCAACAATCTTTGCCATCCTGAAATTCCCTTTTTACACTTAAAAACAGTGCACAACAGCAATGTCCAATCTTGGCAGCTTTTAAAACTTGTGGACTTCAACTCCCAAAATTTCCAGCTGGCTGGGGAATTCTGGGAATTGAAGTCCACAGGTCTTAGTTGCCAAGCTTGGACATCACTGATGTACAGTCTTTAATGTGGCATTTTTGTGGGTCTGCTGGCAACGGGCTTTTTCGGCATTTAGAGTAGTGCTCTACAATTGAAACACATTTTTCCTATATTTTAGGGAACGTCCTGTGGTCTCCTTTACCTCTGACAATTAATTTCGGAATATTTCATTTCCTTCTCCAATTCTGACACCCTCCTGAATGAGAGAGAAGGGGGGGGGGAAAGCTTTTTCTCCTTTTTAGCTCAAATCTGGCCCTGTTTCCCCAAATTCCCTTTTATTCTGTCTTGGTTTCTGGGTGAACCAGCTGAGCCCCGGTTTATACCCAAGTTATAAATCCCGGATGGCAAAATTGCATCGGCCAAGTTCACGCACCCGCTTCAACCCAAGCGAGCGTAATATCCTTACCTCCTGCCTTTCCAAGAAAAATAAAATTGGTTTTTCTGTCTGTAAAGGATAATAGTAGACCTTAAAACCCCCGGATTACAGAAAACATGTTGAGTCAACTCCCATCATTTCATGGTCAACATGTTTTTCGGTTCGCTTGTCGAATTTGCCTTAACCACAAGGGTTTTGAGCTGACCAAAAGGCCTGAATATATATATTTTAAACAACCTTGTTGACATTTGAGGCAGAAGAGATGCTCCTTCCCTACTAATCTTCACAATAGTGGTTCCTCCCCCCTGTTCTCCTGATACTTGAAAAATATTTCATCAGTATTTGATGTGCATTTTTCCTGGGTCAAAATACTTGTTCAACCAAGGCCTAAATTGGAGAAAAAAGACAGACAAAAAGAGAAATGAGAATATTTGAACCTTCTCCCTTGGCCAACCTCCATTTCCTGCCTGAGTTGGCCAAGGTTGGACTAAAAGATCTCTAAGGTCCCTTCCAACATCAATTAATCGATCACATAATCCAAACTGGTGGGATTGGATTGCTTCTTAACCTCTTTTCTTATGTTTTCAGTCGAAAACAATTCAAGTAAAGAGCAGCCACTGACCACGGGTTCAAAAGACGCCGGAGCGGAGCAGCCTGACCGAGGCAACACCGAGATTGACCAGCCGATACAATTCACAAGACCCTGCCCAAATTTTTTTCCCCTGTTAACAAAGCGAATGAGTTTATTTTCAAGGAATTGGAAGGACCCTTGGTTTGGGTAAAGAAGCTGCTTTTTTTGCTGGTAGCGTTTTCCTCTTCCTTCTCAAAAGACCCCCCCAAAAAAAAAAAAAAAGGATTTTTAGCTTATCAGGCAAGAATTTTCCAAAGAGCCCCCCACTTTGTGCTATAAAGACTTAATAAAATGCTGGTTCCTACAGCCAGTTTGCTTCTATTGGATCGAAGGACGCACGCGGCGGAGGATCGTAGGGTCTCCTCCTGTTCAAAGAAATAATCTGTTATCCTGCATGTTATCTTTCACTCCAGCATCAGAAATGTGACTCTTTATTTATATATATATATTCTATGTATTCACCCTGTAGCCTTTCTCTTTGTCTGGTGTTCATCTCCTTCAGTTGCAAATTTGATTTATTACATTACAGCCGGTGAACAGCAGTGCCTGTTCAGTCCTAAATTTGCTGGTTCTTTTCAACTCCCGTCCCTGAATGAATTCTAAATATACCTAAGAAGGAAAGTCATGGTAGCGTGTTCGCACATTCTCCTGGGCCCATCCCTGGAGCAAGAAGCAAGTTTAGAAGGGACAGGCTGCCTGAATTCCTGTTAAAATGCCCTCTCAAAAAAAAAACCCAAAAACAAATCAAAAGATTATCCTTTGCCATTTAATTTTCTCTTTCCAAGCATACATTACACTTTGTGCAAATGAGGGAGAAACATACAAAATAGATTGCATAATTCTTTTGTTGCACTTAGCCTAGAAAACAGGGTGTTGTTTTTTAAAAAAAGACCAAACCAGCACAATACAGCTCTCCCTTTCTCCCAGATTTCAGTGTCTCAATTGCAACATTATATTCAAATAATATATATTTTCTCCCTCCCTTCATGCGCACACACAGACACACACACACACATGATCATTTTCTTATTTGCAAAAAGAAGAAAGACAATTTTCTGGCTAATAAAAAGACAAATCGAACAGCCCAGCTATTCTTTCCCCCCAAAGCCATCATTTTTAACCCCAGACCAGCTGGGGTGGGGGGTGGAATAATAATAATAATAAACATGGCGAAAGTTCTATTTGTGTGTGTTGTGTTTGAAACATCGACCCATCAGCTAAATTTTTGGAGAGGGGGGGAAAAAAAGAGATGCTTTTCAGGTAACTTAAACTATAGATCCCCTCATCCACTGCCAACATGTCGTAGCAATAACGGACATTGCAACCCTAAAACCCCGAAGATTAAAAATGTTGGTAGCCAAACAGCTGCTCTGCTTGGAAATCTAACTTTTGCTTGGTCAGCAGACACAGGAAACAAAGAGGAGAAAAAAACGGACACCTTTAATTTTACACCTAGTTGTTCTCGTGCCGGGGTGGGTGGAAAGGGGGGGTGGAAAGTGAGAAGTTTATTGGCTTCTGAAGGTTTTCTTTTCAGAGCTGACCTACTTACAAGGAACACAAGAGACACCAAGAAACTCCCTTTTCCCAACCCTGTAATCCCCTTAATTTGGGGTCCGGGGCGACTGGATGGAGCTAAAGACACAAAGGAAGAGATAATTGTGTGGGTTTTGTTGCAGTGGGAATCCATTTAGGATTCCCAGGCTCAGCCCGATGGCGTCATGCGGACTGCAACTCCAGTTTCAGACAGAGAATGAAGAAATCCCACAGTGGGTGGAGAAACCTTCCACAACCTCACATATCAGGATGCTGAAAAAGCTGAGGCTGGAATCTGAAATGTGTATATTTTTCCCTCCTCCTCCACGCTGGGCCGTCTGAAAGTCTTGTTTCGGCTCTGGGGGTGCCTCTTTCCTCTGTTTTTAAAAATCAGCAGGTCCATCGTTGAGCGAGACGGAAAGCGCGGGAGAATCGAACCTGGGAAACAAGCATCGGAAGCAGGATTTCCACACTGCGGCCTCCACATGCTTAACCCAAGTCTGGCTGGAAAAAAGAGCCACATAATCCAGGATCCAACGGAGGGGGGGCTTTCGGACAAAGGCCAGCACCAGTCCCATTTTACAAGCTTGCAGGGATCCAGTTGATCCTGGTTGTAATTTTGCCCCCGCCCCAGCTGCTCCATTTACGGGTAGGGGGTCTTCAATCCATGAAGGGGGCTGAGAGCGAATTCCTCCTGGCTTGCGGGAGTGTTGAGCCACTTGTCTCTGGATCCTGACGTCTTGGCCACCCTGTGGGATGGATTTCTCTGGATCCCCATTTTTGTGCCCAGAGCGGAGGGATGATTGATTTAGGGCAGAAAGATTTGCGAGGAAAAAAGACACTCAGAGTCACTTCGAACCACGAGATAGGCAGCAGATAGGTAGACCAAAAAAAACGCCCACCAAATCCAGTCTGAACATCTGGCTGACTATGCAACCAACCAGAATAATAATAATAATAATAATAAAAACAACAAATCATAGGCACCACATTGCTGTTGGTTTTTGAACTCCGCGTCCTGGAAAGTCTTCGCTGGCACCAGGAAGGCTGCCCACCCTGTTTCAGCACCCACTGCCTCGGCCTGGGGGTCTGCAAGGAACCCAGAACCTCTGGAGGGATCGTTCTGCAAGATGGCAGCTGCATCCATTAATGGCACCTACAGTGTCTTGCATTGTGGCCAGGCCACGTCCAGTGGAGAAACTTGGGCGAAAACACCAAGAATAATTTATTCTGTCTGATGGCTTCTTCAGTTTATCAACATGTCGATTATTTGTTGTCATGGAAACGTTGTGGGTCAATTCTGGGTTTAAAAAAAACCTACGATTCTTTGCAAGGCTGCCCAGGCAAAAATTGTCCGTGCTTTGCTCGCCAAGGCGGGGGGGGGGGGGGCTGCCAAATGAACAATGCCAGGAAGAAAAAAAACAGTCAACTGGGCATGTGCAGAGTGACAGACGTCGGGGCTGTTGCTCTTACAATTTTTTTTTTTTTTTAAAAAGGATAAGTTATGCAGTGACTAATTCACTCAACGGTTTAGAGTTTGGCAACCCGTTTCGACAAGACCAAACAGGAAATTCAAGTGAGGCACAGATGCATTTTTTTTTCTTTAAAGGTTATTTTTGTAATTCATTAGCCTGTGAGAAAAGAAAAAGAGAGGAGGATAATAAACGTGAAAGACTTTCTCCCTGTATGTTGGCAATAAGGCACAATTACGAAAGGGAAAACACAACAACATTTGGAAGAGCTTTGCAAGGAGCTGCCCCGAAGCCCTGAGGATCCGAAAGATCTGCTGGATGGGATCAGAATGGATCCCCACCCCCAAAAAAAACTAACTTTCTGCCCCCGCTGCCAGGAAGAAAATCTTCCCTCTTATCAATGATTGCTTATTATTCCATTTTATTAAATCCATACGCCGTCCTCTACGAGGCGACTCTGGCATCTTACAAGTTATGAAACAGGTTAAAAAAAAATAGTTCAAACACGAAAACTAAAATGTTATTTAAAAAGAAATCTCCCATTTCTTCAAGTTGACGCAAGCCTCGGTGGCCCCTTTGGCTGGGAATAAGATCCCACTGCAAATCAAGCAGCTAGTCCTCTTGGAGCCGTTACCGGCTCTGGCGGTGGCTTTTGCAACCCGTCCCATACTTACACGGAGGGGGGGGGGATCTCCTCAATGTTATAAAATGTGGGAATTGCTCCAAGGTCGTTCTCGCCCGCATTTGGATCGCATTTCCTGGACGGCTCCGGACTGCAGGGGAAGAGGGGAAGATTTTTAGGGACTGTGTCTGGATCTTCGGAGTGGACGCCATCCTTTCCGAAAGAGGACTTGTAGACCTGTGGACTTCAACTCCCAGAATTCCCCAGGCAGCCGGGGGGGGGATTCTGGGAGTTGAAGTCCGCCAGTCTTAAAGCGGCCAAGGTCGGTTGCTCCTGCTTTGGAGGGAGAACCAGCACCCCGATCTCCCTCCTCCTCCTCCTCTGCTTGGGCTTACATCACCAAACCTGGGGTCCCAACCCGCCACTTCAGCCTCAGGCCCTTCCCCACAAAGCACTGGGGTCCCCTATGTGGGAATAAACTGTGACTTGAGTATTGGGTAATGATTAGTCTAAGACCTTATACATACATGTCTGCCTAAAGGCCACCGAGATAAAGCAAGGAAATTAAAAGCAAACACCAGAAACAATTAAGCAGCTCAGACAAGTATAAACAATTCTATGTACTATATCTAATTATTGTAATCCACAATGTGAATGCTTACTATGTACAAAATTCTCAATAAAGGCTCGCTTTCTGTGGGCCGTGGAGTTTCTTTCCTTGGGAGCAGCATTTTAACGCCCTCTCCGGGTGGGGGCTCCCAGGAGTTAATAGGGAACCCCCCCCTTCCCTGTTTTGATCTGGAAGGCTCAGCCCCGTCCCCAGGAGCAAAGGTGAGCGAAGGCGTACCACGGCGGGGAGTCCCTCGTTCACCATGTCGCCGGAGCCGATGTGCGTGAGGTGGACGAAGTTCATGGGCTCGCCAATCATGCTGCGGTCGATCCGCCGTCTTTTCCTCTGCTGTTGTGGGAGATGGAACCCGGGGAGATTCGGTGAGGGGAGGAAGGAGGGAGGGAAGACCTCCCCAACCCCAGCTGGCACCTCCGTGCCCGGCCACGCCCCGTCCCTGGGATGGGAGACCTACGGCCCCTTAGGACTCACCGGCTGCGCTTTCTCCACCACGCAGCAGCCCAGCTTGTGCCAAAAGTCACTCATGGTGAGAGTCGCTTCCAGCTTTCTGCCTGGTGGGTGCCAAGGACTTGCAGGGGGGGCGCTTAGGGCCTCTCGTCCAGGCAGAGATGCCTCTCGCTCGGAGGGTGGAAGGGAGCCGGGCGTGTGGCGTCCTGGGGGGTTCGGAGCCTGGAGAGACCTTCAGATGGCGAGGAGACCAATTCGGATGGTTGAAAAACACCTTTGGAAGAAGGAGAGGATAAGAATGATGTCAGAGGAGGAGGAGGAGGAGGAGAGGGGAAAAGAGAATGGGGACAACACTGAGTAAAATTTAGGGGAAAGAAAGAGAGGAGGAACTGGAAGGAAGCGTTAAATAAAAATTAGGGGAGAGGAGGAAGAGGAGGAGAAGAAAGAGAAAAAGGAGAAGAGAGGAGAAAACGATGACAACACTGAATAAAAATTAGGGGAAATCAAGAAGGAAGAGGAGGAATTGGAGGAAATAGCGTTGAATAAAAATCGGAGGAGAGAAGAGGAAGAGGAAGAAGACAGCCACAACTTCAACAATTGGCAGATTCTTCTCCCCCTCCCCCCGCCACGAGCCCTGGGGAAGGCCAGCCTGCTGACCTCAGCGGGGGCTGCTCTGCCGTTGCCCCACAACCTGGGGGGAGGGTCAGGAAGAGGAGCTGAAAAACTGGCCGCCTCCACAGGCGGGAAAGGCCAGAGGCTGCCTACGTACGTCTGCGAGCAACTTCGGGGAAGGAGATGCCCCACGGATCCCCCAGCTGCTCTCTTTCGAAATGCGGCGGCCCTGCCTCGGTTTCCTCTCCGGAGGCCAGACGGAGGGGGGGAGGGGGAGGGCCAGAGGGGGAGCAGGCTTCTTTTTAAAGAAATAATTTCAGATAACAGGAAACCACAAAGAGTTTCCAGAGAAGCTGACTAGAGGCCTTTAAGAGAAAAGAAAAGCCACACCAACACAAACGCACAAAAAGACGCCACTTCCTCCTTGTGAATAACCTTCGGAGGTCACCTGTTCACACCTTTCTTCTTTTTGTGTTTGTGTGTGTGTGAAAGTGACGACAACCCCTTGGGAATTTCGGTTGCGAGAGATCTGGAAAGGCAGGCGCCGCCTGGCTTAGGCTGCTAAGATTGGAGGGGCCCCTTGAGGGCATGAAGAAGGACCCTCCCTGCTCGGGAAACGAACTCCAGTGACTTCTGGGGATCACGTAAGATACGGCCACGTTGTCAGCAACAGCAACCTCGACACGACTGGCCACTTTCTCCCAAATGCTTTTGCAACCCTTCCAGCTTAGCCTCCAGCCCTGAGGTTCCTGGTGGTCTCCCACCCAACCCAGCTTGGGGTTCCCAAGAGTAGTTGATCGATCCTTCCTGGGATCCAAGCCGGTTTGGCCTCCTGCCTTGCTCCCTGGGCCGAAGGGAAGACCCTCCAAGAGGGGCGGAGTTAAAGGGGAGCGAAAATGCTGGGATTTTGCTACCTTTGGTTTTTTTTTTATTTTTCTTTAAAAAAGAAACACTTCAAAAAGAAACTTTGCTGAAAGATGGAGGCTAAAACCTAACAAGTTCGGTTGCTGGAATTAGATATGGCCAATCTACAGAAAAAGAGGAATTGGGGGGGGGGACAGGATAGCAGTCTTATAATATTTGAGGGGCCGCCCCAAAGAAGAGGAGGGGGTCAAGCTCTTCTCCTAGGCACCCGGAGGCAGGGCGAGAAGCAACGGAGGGAAACTAACCAGGAGAGAAGCATTCAGGATAAACTTCCTAACAGGGAGAACAATTAGCCAGCGGAACTGCTTGCCACCAGAAGCTGTGGGGGCTCCATCCCTAGAGGCTTTTAAGCAGGGGGGTGGACTAGAAGACCTCCCGGGTCCCTTCCAACTCGCCTAGTCTGTATTCAGCAGGAGAGGAGAGGTTTTTCCTGAAGGATCTTCCTGCAGGGACTAAAATCTGATTTTTCCATCATGGGGGAGGGTCTGTGGGCAGCTCCCACCCCGCCAGCCAAGGAGACCCCCGGCTGAGGCGAGAGGCAGGACGGGGGGGGGGGTGAAAGTTTGCGGCCAGACGCCCTGCCAGAAAAAGTGACTCAGCAACGGACGCGGCTGGGCTGCTGGGGATGGGAGGAGGTTTTTTTTTTGCAAAGACTCCCACGTCATCCCGGCCTTCCCAGCTGATGGGTTCAGGACCTCGTGACTGAAACCTCATTGAAAACGAAATTCTTTTTTTTTTTTGTAAAGAATTTTTTATTTTTTAAACAAACATACACAGACAAAACAAAAAACCGTCTTCCAGTTACATACAGTGTGTCGGTTGGTTCGGGTATTTTCCACGTCATTATAGTTGTGCTTTTAAAGTTGCTGAAACGTTGCTACAACTTTAAAAAGCACAACTATAATGACGTGGAAAATACCAACAAAGGTGTGTGTGTGTGTGTGTGTGTGTGTGTGTGTATGTATGTATGTGTGTGTGTGTGTGTGTGTATATATATATATATATATATATATATATGTATGTATGTATGTATGTATGTATGTATGTATGTAGGTCTAGGTGTGTTCGGGTCTTTTCCGTGTAAGATTAAGAGTATCTTAATGTCGACAAGATACTCTTAATCTTACATGGGAAAAGAACACCACCTAGACCTACATACTACTACCCGTGAAAATCTACCAAAACATATATGTTATTATCATTGTTAATCATTTATTTGACTATAACTATTATTCCGTCATTTTAAGCAAGATATTCAACATTTTAAGTTAAATTATGTTATAACTTTCATTACATCATCATAAAACCATTAGATATCTCTGTTATAATCTGTATATTTCTATTATCCTTATATTGTAAAATTCTCAAAAATATATCATTTCCATATTTTTTGTCTAACCATTGATCAAATAAATCCCATATCTTATAACATTGTTTATCTTCTAGTTCTCTCATTTCAAATGTCATTTTACTCATTTCAGCACATTCCATTATTTTCTTAATAACTTCTTCCTGCATTGGTATTTTCTCATTTTTCCAGTTTTTAGCAAATACAATTCTAGCTGCTGTTAATACATTTGCAATCAAACATTTCAATTCTCTACTGTATATTTCTGGCAAAATACCCAATAAAAATATCTCTGGTTTAAAATCAATATGTCTTTTTGTCATTTTTCCAACCATGTGTGGATTCTAGTCCAGTATCTTTTCGCCTCTACACGTGTCCACCACATATGGTAAAATGAGCTTGGTATCTGATGACATATTGAGAACAAAATTCTGATGTGCTTTTTAAACGTTTTTGGCCATAAGCAAAATAATTGCAACCGAGAAAATTGGGCATGGATGGTTTAACCCTTGCTTCACTTAACGACGGAGGCTTCCGGTCCCAGTTTTGGTCGTACGTTGAGGACTACCCATAATTCTGGAAGAAATACAGGCAGTCCTTGAATTATGACCTCAATGGAGCCCCCATAGTACCTGTTGCTGAGCAAGACATTACTGAAGCGAGTTTTGTTCTGTTTGATGAGTCTTCTTGCCGCTGTGGTTAAGTTAGTCACTCGGTTGTTAAGCGAATTCGACTTCCCTGGGATCACGTGACCCCTGCAACAGTCGTGAGTACATGCCAATTGCCGAGCCTCTGGATTTTGGTCACGTGCCCGTGGGGGGATCCTACAATGGTCGCAAGTGTGAAAAACGGTCCTTTAGTGCTGTTGTAACGTCGAACAGCCATTAAATGAGCGCCACAGAGCCCGGAACGAGGTGGCCAAATAAGGGACTCTGCCTTTGCACGATGGGATGGGTGGGGAAGGCGATGCTGCTTGCACGCACCTGTGCCAATGGGTGTGGCTTTGCGGAGGCCTTTCCCCGCCCGTCCTCTGCCGCCTTGCAGCAGGAGCGAAATCACCCTCCTGGGCGTTCGGGGCAGAGGCAACGGGGCAAGACCCAGCCTGCCCCAGCCGTCATCGGTGCAGGAACGACGTGGCTTGACTCATTCCTGGCTCACCACCCGCATATGGGCCAGATGGAACCGCTGAGAAAGCAAGAAAAAGGGCAGAGAAACCTCCCAGTGCTTTCCCAGCCTCCAGCCGGAGAGGGAAGAGGACCAGGGGCTCACAAGTAGAAGGGGGCTCGCCGTGTGCTGCTGATGCCACTTGGGGGCGAAGATCGCTTCCTTCGATCAGTGAATGAGCTCATTGCTCCAGGTGGTGGCTTCCTGCAGCTGGGGGGAGGTTGGACTACAGGTCCCATCCTCCCCATGCGGGCCAGAGAGTACCTGGGATGGCCATGCCTGTGAGAAAAGCGACTCTCCCTCATTTTCTGGCACACTTTTTCAGCTTCTTAAGTCTATTTTCCTGCCCCGGCTTCTCCTGGTGGTATCCTTTCCACCTAGTAACCAGGATAGCATTGCTCCAACTGCCAAAGTCTTGTGAAATTTCCAGGTGCAGCTCCACAGAGGTCTTGTTTTTATTTTCTTCCATCAACTCCCCCCTTAAAACATCTTCCCCTGAATTTAATTCCTGGACTTTGCACGCCCCAGAATAGCACAAATGGCCGTCAAGGAGAAACCTTCCTGGTTTTGCACACGGTGGCCGACATCAGGTGCAAACACGGGATGTGGGCAAACTCACGCGGGTGTCTCTGGGCGCAGCGCACACCTACCAACAGCTTGGGAAGAGACCAGCGTGACCAGCCAACCTTGCAAACAAATTTGCACACTTGTTTCGAAAGGAAAGGAAGCGACACTCCTCACTGTGCAGCTAGAGAAGGCTGCGGTTTTTGGTCAGGCCTGTGGCCTCTTCACCTCATGAGGGCCAGGAACGCGAAGTACTGGGCAAATTAAATTATTTTTAGGGGAAAGAGAGCGCCCCTGCCACCTGCAAATCGTTTTAAAAGGGGGGACGTTATGCTACAATCCACGCTCCGTGTTTGATCCACTGTTTTCAACTCGCAACTACTTCGGTGCCCAAGCCATTGAAGAATCAGAGTTAATGATTTACCAAGCAAAACCTCCAGAAAATGTGAAAATTTCTGCCACAGAAAATTCCGGTGTTTGCCAACTGCTGTGATTCACCAGAGCCAGTTCTGAGGGTTTTCTTGACAAGAGCCGAGAAGTTGTTGGCCACAGCTGCCTTTGGGGATGTTTTTACAGCTTCCAGGTCTAAGCCACAACTTGGGAATCTCCTGGTGGTCTCCCTTCCATGTTGAGGTTCCACATTCTCCTCTTGGAGCCATCATGAGAGTCAACAAGGCCCGTGTCAATCCGTTTCTCCTGCATTTGTGTAAAAAGGCCGAAGGGAAATCCTGCCCCAGCTAAGTGAAATATTAAATATTCTCCATCAGGAAGGCCCCTTTTTGGCATCGAGGTGCTCTTACCCCCTACAGCCCAGGTGACTCAGAGCACCCAGCCCCACACTTCCTCTTCCCCATAGTTCTCCCCGTTCTGCGTATTTGTGCGTAACTTTCCTTGAAAACTGTTGCCCTGTTGGTAAATCTGTTGTCTTTTTCAAAACCCGGCTCTTACTCAGAGGCGAGTTGCAAAACGAACTTCTCTCCGCCAGCTTCTCCAAGCCGGTGCTCTTGAACCACCGACAGGGATGATGGGAACCGGAGTGCGCTAGGAACGGCGGTGGAGAGCAACTTCTCAGCCACGGCCCCAGGAAAACGGGACGAGCAGAGGAGGCTGATGACGAGAAGTGTCCCTTTGCGTCTTCTCCAGGCCACGGATCCGCCGTGGCTTCGGTGGGTTGCCACTCTCAACCTGCTGTGCCACCCAGCTGCAGCCAGATGCCAAAACCTGGCATGGGACGCATGAGGGACATTCCTCTCACAAACGTGCAAGAGATGCTCGCAAGCTTTGAGACGGGCAATATTTATCGGGATTTGCTCCGGAAAAAAAGGAATATCAAGGGCCGCAGATATTTTTGTGGTCCTCCTGAAGTGGCTTCCTTCCCCGGTGGCTCAGCCTGGAGTTATTTTTTCCCTCCTGGCCCTCCAAGTTTATTGTTTCCCCCAGATTTATGGACTGTTTTCCCAGCCCCATTGTGAGCTCCCTTCCGAGGGCCAGTTTTTTTTTCCCCACGGGCCGGACGCCAACTCTGATGCCGGCTGCAGGAAGCGTCCCGCCACACAGAGGTGCAACCATAGAACCTCCATGTCAGGAGGCAGTTCACCTGCAAACATGGGCCTTTGCCTCTTCGTAGCACAGAACAAAGACCCCAAAATGAATTTTCTGTCCCAGCTGGAAAAAAACAACTCCCAGGTGCAGCCACACAACCCGGGCATCTCCAAGGCTTTCCCGCCTGGTAGAGAACCAAGCTGTGCCGCCATCCCATGCCAGCGTCCCTGTTTCACCCCCCCACCCAATGATTTAATCAAGGCTGGTTTTTCTGCATCCAGCATGGAGAGGTTGGGCTCCCATTCGCCCTTCCAGCCAGGAAGCGCCCAGCCTCCCTCCTGCGCACAGAACAAAAGGACCCTTTGTTAACAAGGAGCTGGCGGAGAGGAAGATCCAGAGGCGCAGAAGGAAAAGGGCCTTGAATCCCATCTGGAGAGGGGGAGGGGGGGGGAGAATTTCCTCCTTGCATAGAAGAAAGGATTGTCGGCTGTCTGGGCCTCCCAGCCGCCGTCCAGCCAAGTCATCTTTGCCCCCTGGTGATGTCACAGGCGCAGCCATGTTTGCTCAGCAGCTCCGGGTTTTCTCGCTCAATCTTGGGCTTCCTGCGAGCCCCCATCCCAGCACAAACCAGGACTGACTTTGGTTTGTGTGCTAAGGAGGGCTGGCTAGAACTGTCCAACGCGCTAAGCTACAATTCCTGGTTTGTCTCAGCCACAAAGGCTGAGATCAAAGCTAACCGGCCGCCTCTTAACTTAGCCGCATGCATATTTTTTCCCCCGTGGGGCAGAATGCCTATTGGGTGTGTTTTTTTTTTTTTTTGCAAAGGCAGAAAAGGCTCCTTCAAATGCACTAGAAGCTTGCCTTGAACTGAATACAGCAAATTATCCCAGTTGTTTTTTGGGGGGGGCTTGCAATTTGCTTTATTATAGTTACTGATGTCCACCAGGGAGTGTGTGGCAATGAGTGGTCCGAAACCCCCAAATGAACCCCAAAGCAGGTCTGGGACATCCCGTCCACTTGGAGAGGAAGATGAGGCTGAGGGATTGGGAGGGTCCAGGAATTGGGGGAGAGGCTGAGAAAGCCCCAAAGAGCAGAAACATTTCAATTCATAGCAGAAGCAGCCAGTCCTTCCATAGCGACCAAAGCTTTATCGGGGACACATTTAAAGGTCTCTTAGCTCCGTTGCCTCTGACACCCCAATTTCCTCCTCCCCCCATAATTTGGCTGAATTTGCCCCATGAATGAATCGTGGAATCTCCCAGCCTGGCTCACCTCGCAGGGTTGTTGTTGGGAGGCAAATTGGAGGAGGAAGGAGGATTAGACATGTTGGTCACCGTGAGTTATTTACAAATATAATCAGGATTTGGGAAATGCCAAGGATACGTTGTAAAAATTCTGTTTCAAATTGCAGCTGGAAGTGGATTTCAAATAAATAAGAAATCAGTAGCCATGCCAGGCCTAACAATAAACAAACTTCCCATCTCGAAAGATGGTCTCTGAGATAGAAACACCCAGCCAGGGCTTGCAACACAGCACATGAGGATGTTTGCAGTGAAGACCCCAGAGCCCCTTGCACACACATGTTACATACATGTAAACACGTGTAAAAGAGGACACTTTCACACTTGATTGTACAGAGGTGGGGATGCAGAGAAAAGCAAAGCGGCTGGACAATTTGGGAAGATTTCCTTGCAAAATATCCATTAAGATCTCAACACACAGTTACACACAAACACACAACACCAAGGATGGCGTTTGTGGGTGTGTGCGGGAAATCTACACCCCTCTCTTTTAGACTGTAAACCTGCCACTAGGAAGTGCCAAAACATTATGATTTCTTCTTTTTTTTTTAATCTATTCTTTTAACTATCACAATTTCTTGGGACAATGTCCCTTCCGCTCCCCACCCTCAACAACACAGGAAAGCCACATGCTTTCTTTTTTTAAAAAAAAATAAATTTTTGATTTGTGCACAACTCAGGAGCACCACAGGTGTGTCCAGCCTTCCTCGAAACTGCGGATGGAGGGGAGGCGGTTTGAGGGGCTGACGGGGGTGATGGGTAGGTGGGCTGCAGAAGGAGGCATATGCCGCCCCCCCCCCAAGACCTCCAACCCAGTGGTTCCCTCTCTTGAAGCAGCGGCCTGAACAATGAGGCAGGCTTCTCAGCCAAGCCCGTAAAAGGAAATGCAGAGTGGGGGAAGGGAAGAACGTACAAGGGTGAAGCAGAAAACTCAACTTCCCAAGAAGAATTTTGCAAGACTTTTTCTAAGAGAGGGGGCAAGAAAGGCAGATGTTTGGAGGAAAGAGAGGGGGGCTCTGGAGTTAGGGCTCTGGGTACTAACGCAAGCTAAAGTAACCAAACAAAGCACAAATCATAACTGTAATCAAGAAGGAAATAAAATTGCATTCACGCCACCGCCATGCCCCAAACTTTTCAAACCAGAAAGAAAGGGTGGTTCCAAGAAGGTCACTCGACAAGGGACCACAGGACCCATCCTCCACACCCATCGGGCCCAAGGAGGCCTCTGTGTGCTTCCCAGCCGTTAAGAACCATCCGTTAGGGAGGGGGAAAATGAGGTTTTTCAATTCAGCCCGCCTCTTGGAAATCCCTGTGCCACAAAATGAGGCTAACTTTGGTGGGGCAGCCACTAAGCCTATGAATTGGATTTTCAAGGGTTGCTGGGAAGCATGAAAAAGTGTTCCCAGAAACTGAAACAAGGGTTTTTTTTTGGCCATACAAGCATTTCTCAAAGCCAGCCGGGTTTCATTTCGCCAAAGTGCCCGCTGGCCCCAGGCTGGTTGGCAACATGGGGAGAGAAATTAAACGCATGGTTTCGGGGGGGGGGGGTGAGTCTTGGGGGAGAGAAACAGCCGCATTTCCTGCCTTTTCCTTTCTCCCCATTTCTTCGGCTGAGAGATTAGAATCGTGTTCTTCTCCTCCCCAAAGTGTCAGAGAGTCTTTTAAAAAATCATTTTAGATCTTTGCATGGAAACAGTCTCTCAAATGAATAAAGGCTTTCTCCTTCCACCCCGGAGGAAGAAAAGAAGAAATTAAACGCATGGTTAACACCCAAACCTCTTGCCCCGAATCAATGGGACGTGGGTTGTTTTTCTTTTTTCCTTTAAAAAGTGCCAGTAGGGGCACAGACGCCATTCCGAAGGCAGAAAAGACCCTGTTTTCTAAAAGGGAATTAAAATAGCTCCCCCCCCCTTTCTTTTGCCTTGTCTCGCAAAACGTGTTTGACCAAAAGAGACAGGAGGGGTCGTGAGAAATCTCAGGTGCGGAAGAAGAAAGAGCAACTCAGCGGAACTTTCCCAACAGAAAGAAAACTTCAGGAAAGTCCGAAAGAGTTTTGCGCAAAAGTTTGGAAGAACTTTGAAGCCACGAGAAAAAGACTAGAAAAGCAGGCGGGGGTCTCCCTCCCCACCGGGCTGCCCCACCCCCACCCCCAGGGCTGGTCCCGAGACCCAGAGCGCCCCTCTCCCCTTACCTGCCCACCTGGGGGTCCCGGGACGGTTCCTTCTCCTCCCTCGGCGGTGCCTCCTCCTCCTCCTCCTCCGAGCGCGCCAAGCAAACCAACATGGAAAGTTTCCTCTGCGTGGGAAAACGAGGCTCGGCTGAGGCTCCTCCACCCTCCTGCTGCCGCTGGTCGAAGGCGGAGGAAACGCTCGGAAGGATTTCAACAGGCAGACCGAGGAACACCGCCCCCCACCCCACCCCCCCGCCCCCCGCGATGATTCAACCCCCAGCCGTCCTTGGGCTCGCCGGAGCGGCTGCTGCCAACTCTGGCAGGCTCTGGGCATTGCAGCCCCTCGGCCGGGGGACTTCCAGATGCTGGAGGGTTCAGTGGGGCTGGAGGGGGGGGGGTCTTGCTGCTGTGCCAAGACCCGAGGGTGCGGGAGGGGGCGCATATCCTGGCTTGGTGCAGTGCCCAGTCTGCAGACAGGACCCCCTTGGCTAGATGTGGGGAGAGAGAGAGGCTGGGTTCATGGGGCTGTGGGATCCCCAGATGGAGGCCTTTAAGAAGAGCCTGGGCAGCCCTTTGTCTGAAAGGGTGTAGCAGAGTCTCCTGCGGTTTGGACTACATGACCTCCAGGGACCCCCTCCAATTATGTTTTTCTGTTCTTCCATCCCTTCTTGAGCCGCCCCGGCCTCAAAGCAGGGACGACACCAATGGCCCGAAGGGTTTGTGGTGTGTGTGTGTGTGTGTCATGACCCATTTTTAGGAACCGAATCAGCCCCCCCACCGGAGGCATCTTTGGTGAGGGGGGGGGGGCACGGTTAGTCCTCGACTTATGACCACAATTGAGCCTCATGTTTCTGTTCCGCGATGGTTGTTAAGTGAGTTAGCGTATGGAAGCTTATTGAACTCGCAAACTGGATAGCGGGGAGTTCCATGGGCTCATTTTTCCATTGGAGCTTCTCTGGCACTCCGATTCGCAGGTGAGCCCCCTCCCTTTGTGGGAGAGGGCAGACCCAGCTGCCCACCCCCCTTTCCCCCATCTGCCCCCACCCTGTTTCTCTGGGAGCCAATGCAATCACTGCCTCCTTCCCCAGAGACCTCACCCCCCCCAGGCCCCTCCCGTGCAAACCACACATCTCAGATGTGCCCCCTTCCAAGCCTCCCCCACCCCTCCCCACATGCCCCCTCCCCTCCAGGTCCCCCTCCCTGCTTTTCTTCCTTCCCTGGAAATAGCCCTTCCAGCCGATTCATTGGCTGGGCGGCTGATGTGGGGGAGGACCCACCCGCCAGTGAAATCTCTTTCCAGGAGGGGCTGCATTGCAGCAAGAGAGGAGGGGAGACGGACACGCCTGGCAGCCCCTCCCCGCCCGCCCAGCCCAAGGCAGCCAGACGGACACAGCATCTTCCGTGAAGAGACCCACGGCTACACAGACCATCCACCGGGGCTCTTTACAGATCCTGCTGAGAAGGAGGTAAGGAGAAGACACCCCAAAGGTTAGACTCCATGCCGGGAGGGCAGGGCGAGCCGTTGCATCATTATTTTTTATATATTCCACCTTACAAGGGTTGAGCTGCTCAAAAGCCCTGGGGCATCTGAGGATGTGATAAGGTGTTTTATTGTACCACGTAGATACATAATGCTGGGTCATATTCATTTCTATTGCCAGGAAATCTTGGCGTACTGTGGAATTACTGTACATGAACAGACGATGCTATATGAAATAATTTTTTGTAGGTTATTCCCAGCTAGCAAACCGTGGCCTAATGTGATTTTATATTATATAATATTGAATATTATATTGTATTATATTACACCAGTACATGGTGCACTGTTTCTCTCTTTCTCTCATCTATCTCGATCTATCTATCTATCTATCTATCTATCTATCTATCTATCTATCTATCTATCTATCTATCTATCTATCTCCTTTCTAAATTACTAGAGATCCAGAAAACCCTGACACAATGTAATACATAATTTCATGTCATTTTCCTATTTCTTTGCAACCTTATAGCTGAAGCCCTTGTAAAACTGTTTTATGTCACACAATTCTATATACTATAATGTTTCAAGGATTCAAAATAAACATTCTTTTAAAAAAAGAAAAAAGAAAATGCCATTTTCTTCCATCTTGTCAATTTCAGAGGCTGGAAGATAAACAAATCTGATGGTGACATGAGCCCCTTTAATTCATCTTTTAAAACCCCAAACCTCAGTCCTTTTCACGGGCTCCTCGTCTTGGTTTTTCCCTCCCTAAAATCAGTTGGGGGAATTCAGTCCCACCTACCCCCAAAGGAGAGGGGATTCAGAATTTCAACCATTCCCAGTCTCTTTTCTGTTTATTGGACGCATGCCTCCCTTTTGAATATTGCCAAGTCATTCAGCCATCTCTCTACCTCCAGGAGGGATAAAATAAGTCTCTAAAAATGTTTCCAGCACACAAATAGAGCGAGGCAAATATCTCTCCTTCCGAACAGGCTGCTAAAGATGCTATATTTAAAGAGGACAGATGTCTAAGTAATTTCATACGCGCCACCGAGTAAAATAAACCCAGCCTGGATTGGATTGGCAAAGCCTTCCTTAAGAACCAGAGGATGGCTGGGCATTTTAAAAGGGTCTGATGGAGGAAAGGAAGAGGGAGGGGGAAGATATGGCAGTGGAGAGGGTCCCCTGGGGAATTGGCAAAAAAAAGAAGGGGCAGAAGGCAACCAGGCTGGCAAAGCAGCCACTCCAAAGAAACAGGCCTGTATGGGGAGGGCGGGGGGGGATGCACACATGTGCAAGGGAAGAGGGGAATAATTATTGCAGAAAAATCTGTCACTGAGCCCATGGCAGGGACCACCGAAAAGAGACAAGGAAGGAAGGTGGGTGGGCGGCTCCCAATTCAGAAACAGATACAAGCAAACCTTGACTTAACAAGAGTTCATTTAGTGACCAACATTACAACCATTTTATGGCCATTTTTCATACTTAACGATTGTTGCAGCATCCTCACGATCTCATGATCAAAATTCAGAGGCTTGGCCACTGACTCGTATTTATGGCAGGCGCAGAGTCCCGGGGAGGGAGGGTCAACCTTCTGACAGGGGGAGGGAAGCCAGATTCATTTCAAAATCATGTGACTCACTTAAGAACTGCAGTGATTCACATGGCAAGGAAGGTTGTAAAATGGGGCAAAGCTCGCTTACCAACTGCCTCATAAATTTAGGGTTCAGCTGTCATTGCAAGTCGAGGACTTGCCTGTATTATACCATGAAAATCTCAAAAACGCGTTAAGGCCACCTGTGTTGCCTCTTTCCTGTTCTTCACCCCCAGGAAGAAATGAGGGACACCATCACCTCCCAGTACGATTCCTTCCTTTACTGGAGAATGCCCATACCTGAACTGGACCTTTCTGAACTGGAGTGCCTGGGACTGGCCGACCTCGCCCTCTTCAAGCCCAAACGGGGCCTCGGCAGCCTCGTGTCCGAGCAGAAGAGCCAGAAGCCAAGCCTGGGGGAGCCGGAAGACGCGGAGAAGGCCCTGCTCCCCTTCAGCAGCTTCAACTTCTGGAGAGCCCCCATCGCAAGCATCAGCCCTGTAGATTTCGACCTCCTCTGAAGGCCGGCAGCCTGGCGGAAGCCACGAATCTTTCTTTTTTCTTTTTTAAATTATACCCCCAACTGCATCTTTCCTGGTGGTGTTTTCTCCCTTCCCAAACTTCTCTGTGGTTCCTCTGTGCCGTGTTCGCGCTTCCACGAGCTCATGTGTCTGAATCACTTGCCATAAATCTAAAGTGGACTGTCCACGTTGGTATGAGTGTATTTGCTAAAATACTGTATCTCTCCACCCCCTCCCCCAGAGCCCCCCAGATCTGCCAGGGTCCAGGAGGACTAGGAGAAGGAATTTAAAAATAAATGAATAAAAAAAAAATCTCCCTTTTTGTGCATGTGGGACTGATCAGCCACCGGGGTTAGCAACTGGCGACGTTGCGCCCAAATCCATCCTGCAATGATTTGGCTCGTTCGGTTATTATTATTATTTTCCTTTGACCGAAAATCTCCTGCCAGCAGGAGAAGCACAAGTTTCGCTTTAAAAGAATCCCAGATTGAGAGGCTTATTTGAGTGGGGGTAAGTTTTGTACAACCTCCCCTTATTTTTCCTGGGAAAGGAAGGAAATGGCAGGGAATTAAAAATTGGAGGGATGATGCATAGAAGAAAATTGGGCTGTTCCTGTTGTGGGGCAAAGAAAGAGATCCGATTAAAATATGGCAGTGGAGGGTCTGGCATTCTTTTCACAGGGATCTGAAGGATAGCAAAGTATCATCCCCCCCCCTCCCACAAGTCGGCACATGTGGGCATCTACGGGCTCCCTCACTTTCACAGCTGGTGGACTGAATGCTGGCGGGAGCTTAAAACATCAGGAGTGGGGGGAAAAGTTTTTTTTTTTTAAGATGGATCCTGGAAGGGAGAACCGTTTATATCTTCTGTAAAACAGGGAAATGAAAAAAGGGCCGATGGATGCGAAACGGAATCATTCTATTCAGGTCCAATTGCTCGAGGGTATACAGAGGCTCTGGAAACGGTCCCAGCTTGGGGTGCAGGGATGAGTTGGAGACCAACGTTGCTTTGTTTATTTCCTTCTCCAGAGATGGGGAAGTCAATGGACAGGACTCACACAATTCCTCTCTGAGCAATTGCTCAAAACCCAGCTCTGTTTTAAAACCAGGGTCAGGTCCAAATCCAAAGGACCACCAGAAAAAGGCAACTGTGAAGCCCCCGGCCTCCGATCCAGCCCTAAGCATGGATTTTCCGTGGGTCCTTTGGGTCTCTGACACACGCGTGTCACCACAGCTCATCCATGCATTCATATTCTCCACATGTGACATCGTCAGCGTGTTGCATCTGGGATTGTGCCCACTTGGGCTTTGGGAGGGAGGGAGGGGGGAACGACCAGAAGGGCTGCCATCCAGGATGGGGGCATGTCAGGCAGTCCTGAGCAGGGGGGCGGCTAGGGAACATGGGTGCAGTAGTCCAAACCCTTTGCCAAGGGTTCAATTTCGAAAAGGGTCATTTCCAGTGGGCGTCCCTGATCTAATGCTGCAGTGCACACGGCTGGGGAAGATGGGACTCACAGTCCAACGCTGGGGGGGGGGCTTCATTGGAGTGGGGATCCAGGATGATCGTTTTTGGGTTTCCACCCCTGCTTTTGCCCCCCCCCCCAATAAAATCAACACACACAACAAGACGGACGTTTTTTATGCCATTCTGGGCATTACTGGTGATTCCGCAGGAGGCGCCTGACCATAGAGATGCGGAGGGAGAGAGCGCCTCCATTCAGGGAGCGTTAGAACGCGGTCGGCCTCGCCCCTACCATAGAGAGGTGGAAGGGCAGAGCATCCTCACCCGCGCCCAACCTATTTCCTTTCCGTTGCCGGAAAAGCGAGGCTGTGTGTGTCACACCCTAAAGGTTCCCCCATCAGAGATACTTCCGGGTGTGCCACTTTTTTTCTCCCGTTGGGGGGGAGCGGCTCGTCCGTTTGAAAACAGCCCCCCCTCCTATCGCCGTTTCCTCCGGAGCGCGAAGAACTTTCCAAAAGAGGCTGATCAGGACACGGGGAGCCCCACACCCCCAGGGTGAGTCCTGGTCTGGGGGTGGGATTAACGGGGCCTGGAGAAAAAGGACCCCCCCTCATCCCGAGGGCTGGACTACAACGCCCATTGTTCTGTCCCACCCTAGGTGCCTGCTCCTGCTCCTCTTCTTTTGGGTTCCAGAGCTTTTCTACTGCACTTCCCATCATCCACCAACCAGCAGAGCCGCAAAGGCTGCGGCTCCCATCACCCCCAGTGGCAGGACCGGGTGGCCCTCCCTTTAGAGTGGCACAGCCATGAGGACTACAACTCCCACCCACCTCCCCTTCCTGCTCCTTGGCTGGGCTCATCCTTGCTACGTTCCCTTAATTCCCCTCCTGGGTTGAGGTTAACAGAGGAACAGAGTTGGAAGGGGCCTTGGAGATCTTCTGGTCCAACTGGACACCCCTGCCCTATGCCCTCTCCCATTCTGGACAAATGGCTGTCCGATCTCTTATTAAAACCTCCAGCGATGGAGCAACCGCAATGTCCGAAGGTTAAAGCCAAACTTGTCTTTCTTGCTAAGATTTTGCAGAGAGAAGGACGCCAGGCGAGGAACGCAATGGCCCAGGCGCCTCTTTCCAGCTGTGAGTAGAGCCGGGCCCTAAAAGGGAGGCAGGGGGGCATTCAGACCCACCGCTGACCTCCTCCCCCGCCGCCCCCAGTCCAAACCAGTGAGATTTCTCTCCCCCCAGATGTTTGAAATCATCTGTTCCCCTGTATAAAGATGTCACTGGTGGACCTGGGGAAGAAGCTCCTGGAAGCGGCCCGCCAAGGCCAGGATGACGAAGTCAGGCTGCTGATGGCCAACGGAGCCCCCTTCACCACTGACTGGGTAAGTCCAGGGTGGAAAAGCCACCGAGGTGGGGAGGAAGGTCAGGCGGGGACAGCAGGACTGTCCATTTCAAGAGATAAGATGGAAAAAGTTTATCTCAAGCGGAGTCCTCCCTCTACGGAAGAAGGAGATGAAGACAGAGAAACTCGTCGTGGCTTCGCGAAGGAACGGAGGGCAGCCAAGGATAATAATCTTTCTGCTTAATTGTCCAACAGCTGGGAATATCGGCCCTTCATCTCGCCACTCAGCACGGCCATTATTCGACGGCTGAAGTCCTACTCCGGGCCGGAGTGAGTCGAGATGCTCGGACCAAGGTGAACCGGACGCCCCTCCATATGGCGGCTGCGGATGGTCACTGCCACGTTGTCGAGCTGCTGGTCAGGGTAAGCAGGCGCCTTTGGTGGCCTTCCGGGTTTCCTTGTAGGCCTCATAAACAGGCCGAGGCTTCTCCACGCCCTGCCCAAACGGTTTTCATCCGCTTGGCGGTGTCTCCCTGTCCAGAACGGCGCCAATGTGAACGCCAAGGACATGCTGAAGATGACCGTCCTGCACTGGGCCACCGAACACAACCACCGAGATGTCATCGAGCTGCTTCTCAAACACGGGGCGGACGTCCACGCCTTCAGCAAATTTGGCAAGTCCGCTTTCGACATCGCTTTGGACAAGAAAAATCCTGAAACTCTGTTGCTGCTGCAGGTGGGCCGAAATCCCAGCTTTGGGTCTTTTGAGTGTCCCTCAAAAGTGGTTTAGTTGTCATCTGGGGCTGAATCTTTGGGATTCTGGCTTTAATTGCGCAGGACACACGAGGACACTGGACTTGGGTACTTATTTGAGTTGTTTGCACCGTGGCTCTCTGCTCTGGCAGCCAAGAGGTGTTTTTGGCCTGGCTCCATGAAGCCCCCAAGGCTTTCTCTTTTCCAGGAAGCGATGCAGAATCTAGTCACCGCCAACCCCGAGAGGCTGCATGATGTCCCAGGCTCTGTGACGGTGACCCAGCCCTTCATTCTGGTTTCCGGAGAATTGCTGAACCTGGCCAGCCTCGTTTCTTCAGTGGATACCAAAGCAACCTCAGGCTGGAGCATAATCCCTCCCTCCAACCCTTGCTAAGGGGCAGGAATAGGGGCCCACCTTGTTAAGAGGTGTTAAGAGGGCCACCTCCTTCTGGAGCATTTTCATGTTTTGACTCTCTCTCTCTCTCTCTCTCTCTTCCCTGCGTAGGAGATTCCATTGTTTCCAGGGGGCGGTTTCTAGACTCTGCCACCTCTGTCCTTGCTACCCTGGCGGCCATTGCAGAGGCCTCTGGCCCCATTTCCAGTGCCAACCAAATTCCTGGTGGGTTCAAAGGGGCCATCAGGCTGGCAGAGGGAGTGTTGACATGGGTGGGTTGCAGTTGGACACAAAAAGCTTTTTTTTTTCTTTTTAGAAATTTTGCAAGTCACGTCTGAAACAAGAAGAGCGTCAAGTTTTTAGGGCAGTGTTTCCCAACCTCAGCAAATTTAAGACATGAACTCCCAGAATTCCCCAGCCAGCCTGAAGTCCACATGTCTTAGAGTTGTCAGGGCTGAGAAACAAGCTTTAGAATAACGCAATTTTCCATTCGTAATTAAGGGAAGAAACCTTAAATTTCCTTCAAATCGCTTGTGCTTTATTTCCACCAGGAGAGCAAGACATTTTTATTTTATTTTATTTTTTAAAAAAGCAAAAACTGCCATTTTCTAGAAATGTCCAGCAGAGCCTTAATTTTTGGTGAATCTTTAGAGTCTCGATTTTACACTGGTTTAAAGACTTCCTCCTCCATCGTTGCAGCTGTCTCGGGAGAAATTGTGGAAACTCTACCAGCCGACGCTTCCCTCCGGCAGGCGGTCGGTAGCGGCCAGCACGTCCTCACACTTGTGACCAAGGGCGTCCCTCTGGGTCATCTGCCGGCCGCTCACCTGGGGCAACAGTTCATTGTAATGATGCAGAAGGAGCAGGAAGGTAAGGGGCCTCTGGGGAGGTCCTGCCAAACAGCCTTCCTTGATTAAGGTTACCCAGGTGTCTGGACTGCCATACCCATAAGCCTGGGGCCGATGGGAGTTGCGGTGTTTGAGGCTGAATGCTGGGAAGATGGCCAGAAGAAGAATATCATTAAGCATTATTTTTAATGCTGAACAATTATTTTTGTCACTGGCTTTATTTTTATTTTGGTGCCAGCCAGCCTTCTGATTCTGCCCTTCTCAAAATCTGAGTGGGAGGACTGGAATTTATTAAAAAAAAAAATTTATCCTGGTTGTAATTCTCCCACCTCTTTTACCTGCCTGCATTGCATCCAATCCCTCCCTGTTCTACTAAATTTCTCTACTGACTCTCTGTATTTTATTGTCTCCCTTTTTCTCCTCTGCCCCGCCTTAATTTTCAGTTCTGATTGTGCCTGCTGGTCAGGAGGCGGGAGGACCCCTCCTCAAGACCCCGAGCGAGAATAACCACCTGGGCGAAGCAGAGAAGCCGCCCGCCAAGAAAGTCAAAATGAAACCAGCGGGGGATGGAAAGGAGGAGGAAGGGAGAGAGATAAGAACTACCACTCCCCTTTGCACACCTAAGTTCCGAATTGGTGCCCTCCCAAAAGTGCTGGACCTCTGCTCCCGTCTTCCCCAGCTGGTGCGTCAGATAATCCAGACCGCCAGATACGCAAAGCTGGAGAAGCCAAAGGGGCCAATTTGAGATTCAGGAGACTTGGTTGTGGGTTGAGATGACGCCCTCAACTACCCCATGTAATCGGCTTGTGTCTGGTTTTCCCCTTAGTGCAAATCCAGCCCTTTCAGGTTTGTTAACCAGGATTCATAGCTTAAGGAATCCCAACAGTGAATCTGTTGTTTAGAAAAAACCAAGGCAAGCCGCCTTCCTTCGTAAATTCAGATGTTTGTGCAACGTGCTCCCTGCAGGGCCCACCTCCTCTCTCTTTGCAGAACGTTTTTCCCCACTTCTCCCCTCCCCACAGTGATGAAAGCCCTGACTTTTCCCCCTAGGATGGCCACGCCAAAGAAGCTTTGCAAGAGCAGCTCCGGGAGGCCGATCACCAAGCGGCAGAATACCGAAGCCGGCTGCTGAAGAAGGAGCAAGAAGCTGACCTCCACCAGCAGAAGCCGGTAACCATGAGCCAGCAGGAGGCCAGCACGGGAGAAGGGCCTGCCCAGGAGGAGCTCAGGGGGGCGGACACCCTCGAGGTGTCTTCGGGAGAAATGGGGGGCTCCAGGCAGCTCCTGGCCAACACAGCCACCGAGACGGTCACTTCTTAACCCCCAGGGCATTGTTTTGCCACGCTTGAGAGAAAAGGCAACCAAAGTTTTGCCCTAGGAAAACTGGACATGGGGGGATATGCCAGCAGGTTCTGGAGGCTGCCCCCTCCCCAACCCCATAATGGGCTCATTCTGGGGGTTTGAAGCCCCCAGGCGTCTCTATTCTGTTCAAGGACCCCAGAGTCCCCTTAGTAAGATCCTCTTGCAGGCCCTGTCTTGGGAAAGGCCCTGTGTCTTGGGGCCGTCCCGGAGTGCAGGAAGAGGGAGAAAAGCCCAGGAAAGACCCCCTAAATCAGTTGAGAGCCAAGAGCAGCCACAGGGATCTGGCCAGTCCAGACAGAGCCAGAAATGTTGTCCAGAGGCCACATTCTTACAGTGCTCAAAGGGAGAAGGGCTCCACTAGCCCCCACCCTAAATGACACATCTACCCCAAATCCTAAAAAAAGCTTGCAAAATTGCAAAAGGAGGGGATCTCAGGACGGCCCCCCTGCTTGCAAATGGCCCTCAGCTTAAGCCGTCATGCTGCTGTGTTAGACAGACCACTCTTCTCAACAAACCCTGTTTGCTGGCTTATAGGAACGTGGCGTTTGTGGCCTTCCCACTGCTCCGTTGACTGAGTTAAGAAGGGCTGGGCCATCGTGGTGCAGCCACATCTGAAGAACCCAACCCCAGTGTAGAGGGGCACATCTGACTCAGGGTTTGGCAGCTTTTAAGACCTGTGGGTTGAATCGTGGGGGATTCTGGGAGTTGAAGTCCAGACCAGGATCTTTGCACACGTCCAAGGCCGCCCAGTTAGGATTGTGAGTGTGCCAGCAGGGAGGGAGGGCGTCTGAAGTCGCAAGGCAGCCGCTGTGGAAAACCAGCCCTGTTTTGTTTAGGAAACGCAAAGGCCCTTTTAGACCTTGAAACATCCGTTCCTGCCAAGTGCAGCCTCCCTTCCCTCTCGCCCTACCTGGTTAATCAGGGGCCAAGCATTACCTGCCCTTTTCTTCCAAAGCCACAGAACGTAAGCTGTGGAAACTTTGCCCCGAGCTCAAACCAGGATGGGCAGAACCTCGTGTCTCCGCCAGGCCGGAGCAGGTAGACTGCCCCCGTGCGTGGAGGTTCCACCGAGGCAGCCACACAAACCCGGCTTGGGCTGGCCATCTCCACCACTGCCTTCCCCAACCCCCTTTCAGGCCAGGCGGTAGTCCAGGGTGTCTTTCTCCACGTAATCGGTCCAGGTGGAGGGAGGCATGCTCCGGTAGGGGTCCAGGAGGATCCGGAAGCAACGGACGATCAGCACCGCCAGGAAGACGAAGAGGAAGAAGAGGAAGAGGAAGGTTGCCTTCTGCTCCAGGGAGAGGGTGGGGTCAGGCCGGAGGGCGCTGGCCAGGGCGGGCAGGGAGCTGCCCAGGCTGGTGGCCATGAGGACTGGCGCCCAAGCGAGTGGCCGGCTGAGTCCGCAGCACCGCCTGGAAAGGGGACAAAGACCCCATTAGCAGTGGGGTGGTGGTGTCTCTGCCGCAGGTGAAGAGCCAATGAGGAGTCCACAGCCAGACAGGCGGCAAATGTAAGAAAGAAATTTTAACAAATGGGTGCAAGGTGGGGTCTTTCCCCTCACCTGGGAGCCTTTCATGCCCTTCACCTGTGGCATCTGGCTAAGATGTACCTTAATACAAGCCCAAAATGTTGGGAATACCAACAAGCTGATGGTACCTTCTATCATATGTGGTGGTTATGCCCCGAGACTGGGACCTATTGGACTAAAATTAAAAATTGGATGCAGGAAATTACAGGACATCAGGTTGAACCTAAACCAGAACTCTTAAAGATCAATATCCAAAAGAAAAAAAATATATTATCTTACATATTCTAACAGCAGCCAGAATAGCTTTCGCACAAATATGGAAAGGACCCGACACTCCCACAGGGGATTTGGTCCTACAAAAAATGATGGAGTGTGCGGAAATGGACATGCTTACATTAAAAATGACAGAGAAAGAAGACTCCGAATACTATTCAATCTGGCACAAATGGTATGAATGAGTAGAGAATAGATAGAAGATATAAGAAAAGGAGATTAATTATAAGAGACCTCAAGAAAATGATACGTAGATATATAAAATATATAAGTATATAAGATAGAACTAAATATAAAGAATTATTGGTGGATGTATATTAAATGTATTAGGACTTACAAGATAATAATAATATGATTTGAACTGTATTGGTGGAAAACACAATAAACATTTATTTTTTAAAAAATGCCCTTTCATTGCAATACTGACGGAAGAGCATTTGAACCCGTTTTGGGTGCTTTGACCCCCAGCCCAGCGAGGAGGGTGAGAGTTTGGGGAGGGGTCTTAGGTTGCTTTCTTGACCTCTCCTCTCTCCAGGGGAAAACACTTTATTTTAAAGCTTGTTCAACGCTACTCTAAAATTTAAAAATATCCCCTTGAACAAGGAGCATGTTAAGAATGCAACCCTCAGCTGCAAGCAGGAGGGCATTTTTAAGGCTGGGAGAGAAGAGGTGGCAGGTGGGGCATGGGGGCAGCCCCACAGCTGTCACTGACACGGGACCCTTCCCGTCAAACCATCCCACCCCATGACCTGCGCCGTTCGAGTGCCGGCAACTCCAATTCAGTCCCCCTGAAATGAAAAGGTCTCACCTGGAGGAAAGCTGAGCCAACCTTTAGCAATGCATTGCCGCCAGCCAGGTAGACGGCCCCCTTCTTCGCCCAGCCGTTCCGGGGAATCAAGGCTGGGTGGGATTAGCACACAAGCCGTTGCCGGCGGCTTCCTGCATCTTCCTCACTGATGGACAGCAGTATACGAAGGCAGGGAGCAGCGGAATTTGTCCCAGGTGGGGCTGGGGCTGGGGAGGGCAAGGGTCTCCCTCTTTTCCGGGGGTGGGGGCTGCTTCCTCCGGTGCCCACGCGTCCCTGGCCAAAGCGCCCAAGATGCTTCAAAGCTGTTGCCAGGGGCAACCAGTTGCTATGGAGATGACGAGCAAACTCTGGACCAGACAGGAGGGAAGATGCCGGAAATGTTGCAGCTCCCCATCCGAGGCTAAACTTTTGGGGCGAGTGAAGAACAGCGGCCGGCCTTGCTCTGAGCTGCCCCCCAGGAAGCCAATGATGGCCAAACCCTAACCCTGGATTAACAAACCACGATTGCAGCGTTCAAGGGACACGCCTCGCCCAACCATACGCACAACACAATTTTCAAACCTTGGTGTGGCCTTCTTGGGCACAGGAGGGTGAATTCAGAGCAGATCAAGAAAGGTGGTTGGCAATCTGCCCCCCACTCCGCCCCCAAAAAAAGAGGATAAAGTTTGGTGGGATTTTGGCCTCCAATCCATTGATTGCACGTCACAAAAACATCCAGAAACTTCTCAAAGATTCCTAGTGTGATGTTTTCCTTTTGCAGCGAGAGAGAGAGAGAGAGAGAGAGACTGTGTTTGCAGGTCTCAAAAAATCCAAGCCATTTAGCAGAAAACAAACCTGGTTTAGTCATCCTGGTTTGGTTGTTTTGTTTTTTTTATGACCGACCCGGGTTGGTGCATCTTTGAGCCAAGGCCGGTCGCCAAGAAAATGGGACCCTGTGTGGCCAAGGCCAGCCCCTCTTCCGAATTTGCATCCTTGGGGGCTCTTCCTGAGAGCGGAGCCAAGCAGCTGGAAGACCCCAGACCCGGCTAGACACTCCAAGGGAGCCTGCGGGTGCCAGGGAAGTGTGTGACACACAAGGGGCCGCCAGGTGGCACTGCCAGGCCAGGTTTGCCGCTTTGGAGGATGCCCAAATTTCTCAGCCATTGAGGGAGAAGGAAAGGGACCCCCGATTTCCTGGTGGTTGTTGTTTTTTAATTCGGCAAAAAGTGCTTCTCGCTCAAATCCTTGTTTTTTTTAAAAAAAATTGGATGCACAATTAAAGACCCTTTTCAAGGGACTTTTAAAGAGAGTTGTTTGGTGGCTGGCTTCCCTTCCCTTCTAAGAAACCGGTGAAGCTATGAAATTTATCATCTCCAAATACATGGCACCCCCAAACTTTTTTTGGGGGGTGGCCCCAGAATCCATGAAATGGAAGGAAGGAGAGGGGCGTTGGCTGGAGGATTAAGGAACCTCCACCCCAAATTCCTGGCTCTTCCTTTGTTGCACCCACAAAGGTAGACTGCCCCTGAGGTCAGAGGCTCTCCGACTTTTGCATAGGGCAGGGGCCCCCCTCGCAATCCAGCATCCTGCTTACAAGAGCTGGCCAGATGTTGTGTAGCAAGAACCACTCCGTAACTCTTCTCCTCCTTTGCTGCTTTCCACCAATACAAGTGCAGGAAGGCAGGAAAATTCTTAAAAATGGCCTCCTTGCTCCCTTCGCCTCCCTCTGCCCAGCCCCGATGGGCAAGCTCCCAAGTCATCAACCACATCTGTAGGCCTCTTGGCATAAAGAGAGAGGAGGAAGAAACATCTGGCAACTTCGCGCACGCACACACACAGAGGTCTAACTTGGTACTGTCTCCCCAGTTTTGCAGGAAGTTTTGACCGTATTAATTCCGAAGAGCAGCGAAAACTGAATGCTGATGTTTAACACCAGCCAGCAAAGAAGCTGGTGTGTGTGTGTGTGTGTGTGTGTGTGTGTGTGTGTGTTTGTTGTTCCCCTCCCCCCTCCAGCCTTTGGATTTCATATCCAGGCTTTGGAAATTGAATCTAAACTTCCTTTTGCTCTGCAACCCATTGAAGAAGAGAACAGGAGACTAATCGCCCAGCAAGGGAAAATTCTATTAGGGAATTTTCTGCAAAACCCACCAGCTTGGGCAAAAAAACCCTTTTTTCTCCTCTCCAGATGTGGATTCAGCGTTGTGTGTCCCGGCTGCTGTTTTTGAGGGGTCTGCGAAGGGAAGTTGTCCAGGCTTCGTAGGAGAAAAAGCGACGTTGGGGATCTGGTGAGCGTGTGGCAATGTTGGGAAAGTTGGGGTGTGGATGATGGGCGCAAGAGTTGCAGGCGGCTATCCTTGCCTTTTCTACGCAACCATCTCTGAATCTATCGCAGGAGCCCTCAATGGCTTCGCCAGCTGTGCGGCACCTCTGGCGTTGTCTGAATAGAAATGGTTTAAACAGCTGCCTTGGCTAAGGATCGGCTCTTGCTTCTCTTAGCTTCTCTTAGACTGTCCGTCTCCCTTGGGAAGACAGTCCCCATCGTGCACTGCCGGACTACAACTCCCAAAAGCCGGGGAACGTGATGTGGCAGGGCCGTTGCAGCCAACCCACCGAAGGACACCTCAATTTCCTCACCTTTGGAAGACGGCAAAGCCAACCGAGCTCTGGGGTTGCTCTAACCGCAGTTTGGAAAGTCCAAATTGAAACCATGAGGTCATTTCTGGCACAGCTCAGGTGTTTCTTTTGGGGTGGGGGCTGTTTCCTCTCCTCAGCCACCTGCCCAATTTGGGGAGGGGGGTGTCCGTTAAGAGGAAGCAAGGAGTAAGAGACAGGAGGGGGGGAGGAGGGACTGTCTGCTTTAGCAATCAACCATTTTATTCTCCCAGTGAGCCAAGAGTGATGGGGGGGGGGCAGAAGTGGCCAGATGTGCTGCAGAGGCAGGAAGGATGGCGAGCAGAGGCCCGGAAGGCTGCCAGATGTTCAGGGAAGCTGGAAGGGAGGGAGAAACCTTTGCCTAGGGAGACCCCCCCCCTCAACCTGGAAACTTCCTTCCTGGAGTTGTAACCCAACTTAGTTGGAGAGAATCGGTTCAGGGTAAGCAAATTAACCTCCAGACGTTCTGGCCCAATCATGTGGGATGGGAATTGTAGTCCAGATCAATCCCTCGGACTGGACTGGTCTTCCTCCAGATTGTGGTGGGGAGCAAATTCGATCAGGAATCGAAAAGGCCAACAAGAGCGTCACCATGATGCTGGCTTAGCAGGGGGTTGGGCTAGACGACCTCCAAGGTCCCTTAGAGCTCGAGGATTTTACACTGGATGGGGGATAATGGCCCAAGGCCCCACCTCTCTGTGGAAGATGATGGAGGGAGACAGATATCCCTACCCGCCCCCAGCCCCCCCCCCAGAAGAATCAGTTCTTGATGGTAGGAAACGCAACCTGGGGGGAGGGGAAATATTATTGCTTTTTAGGAACACTCCTGTGGTCATCTAGACGGACCGCTGCACTGAAGAAGTCAGGAAGAGCTCCACATGCAGGGACAGTCTACCTTAGAAGTCAGTCCTGAGTGACCAGATGCATCTGAAAAGAAAGTTTGGAGCCTCCATGTTGTCCAGAGGACAGGCTGTCCTCTTTTAGCGACCACAATTGAGACCGATAATTCGGTCATGAAGCGAAGCGGTCACTTAGCGAAACTTCCAACTTTCCTTCGCTTGACCGAGTTGAGAAGTAGCACCAGAGCCAGGATCAGGAGCCCAGGAGCTTCTCCATCCTTGTCGTAATGGTGCATGGACGCTAAACAGGGCGCTGGGAACGCCCATTGTGTAGACACACTCGTCTTCAAGCACACCCATCAGGCTCTACACAAACACACACACACACACAAACACACCAGTGTTGGCCTGTGCAGGCTGCAAACGTCCCCGCTGGGTCTCCGTTCTGAACGGGGCGAATTCAAACCCCGTTTTAATTATTCAGCCTTCGTTGGGACCGAATTCGGTGCTGGTTTTCCATTATTATTATTTTTTACTTCACTTATACGAAGTTAAAACAATGAAATATACACATATATTAATACTTTATGTACATTTTTTTTAGAAAATAAAAGTGCTGCAAGGAAGAACTTTCCACACACACGCTCCAAACTCCCCCCCCCCCGCCCTCCCCCCAAATATCCTGCCCACGTGGATTAAAAAAAACAAACAAACCAGAAAACGGCTTTCCAGCCCTCGGTGCGTTTCTCCGGATGGCACTTTGCAAAATATTTTTTTAAAAAAATGGGTTGACAGATTCTCCCTTCCTCCCCTTGGGTCACCCACCCCTCCCTATATTGGAGAGGGGCAGATTTGCAAGTACAACATCAAAAGAATTTAAACCCCCCTCTGGTTTTACAAATCTTTTTTTTTTTTTTATTTTAAGGAGGCATATTTTTTTCCCCCTTTTGTTTTTGCAAGCCACCGCTGTGGAAAAGCTCCTCTCTGATTTTGGAGCCTGTGGGAAAACACCTGTACATTATTTTCATTGTTCGTGGGGACACCGTCTTGGAGATGAGTTTACAAGCCTCTTTGTGGACTAGCTCCTTGGGCAGGCTGAGTTTGACAAGCTGGGGCTTCCAAACTCAAGCCAGCCAAGAAATCGAGGCGTAGGTGAGCAGGATGAACCAGGCCGGCCCACAGGCAAAAATTCTGCCCGATTGAGGGGTGGGGTGGGGTAACTTGAGAAGAAAATTTGGGGACACCCCCCCTGCCCCCCCAGGTACATATAATTAGATCTTCATCGGAGTCTCTCCGCCCCCAAATGGAAGCGGGGAGACTTTAGAAAAAGAAGAGAGGTCAACATTGGTTACAAGGAAGAACGCCGGCCAGGAGGGGCTGCTTGGGGGCCCAGAGAGGACCCTGAAGTTGTTCCCTCCCCGGAGGGAAGGGCTGCGAGTTCAAGTCCGGCCAAGGCTCATTTGTCAAAAGGCCATCCAAGCAACAGGAGCTGCTGTAATCTGCCCTTTTGGGAGAAAAACACACACACAAATACCAAAAGTGCTACAAAAACGGGCTGGGGGGGAGCCACCTTTGCACCCACCCCCTCCCCACGAAGCAAACACGGTTCTTTAACCCCATAAAAGGGGCAGGAGGTCCAGCCTGACCCGAGTTCAGATCATCCGGAGTCCTTTGAGCATCATCACTCCCGATTGGGACAGCCCGTTTGTTCTCTGGAAATGCCCACCACTCTCCAGCCGGCTGCACACAGGGACACACCCAGCCACCCCCATTTGAAAAGGATGAGCCCCCCCCCCCGAAACCTGCCCTGGGACCCCTCCCGTTCCCTCCCTCCCCTTTCGCTCCACAGGGTGAAATCCACCCGTTGAACATTTCAAGTTTTTGCAAAATGTGAACCTTGAGTTTGGAGTCCTTCGGCCCCGTGGCGGAATCGAAACATGACCGTTTGCAGGTTGACCGTGGCGGAGGGGAGGAGGAGGAAGGGGCCCCCCAGGGACCCCCCATTCCTGGCTGGTTGCTCGAATGGGTCTCTGCTCCCCCGGAGGATCTGGGCCCAAGCACTTTGCCAGCCTTTGGAAGCAGCCTTGGGTGCCCGCTGGCAGGGCGCGAGCGAGCCAGGACGGGCATCCTGGGTGGAGATTTCTTGCATAAGGAATGGGTGAGGGTGGGCCCTGCCGAGGCGTCCGCCTTCGAGGCCTCACCCGTGAGGTAGGCAGGAACGGCCAGCTTTGCTACTTTGGGGGCCCTTTGGGGCCCCCCGGAGGCCGAGGAAGCTTCTGGAAGCATCTCGCAGGAAGAGAGAAGGAAGCAGGTGTCCGTCCAGCCGAGCCCCACCGGTGCCACCTGCGCGGGACCTTCCCTTACACAAGGCACACTCGGGTTGTTAATCCCTGCGGGTGGACGTGGCCGAAGGGGACCTTCTCAGAGCGGCCGGCTCTGGGTTCGAGAGAGAGAGAGAGACACGCACGCACGCTTCTCCTTCCGTGGGGCTCAATAGTGGAAAGGGCCGGAGGGCTGGGCGGGCGGAGAGGAAGGCTGGAAGAGAGCCTCTGGGGTCATGCCCGGCTTGATCAGCGAGACGGACCGCCGGATGCCACCCCCGTGGCTGGGCAGCGGCCCCTGGTCGCCGTAGCTGTGCTGCCTGGCCAGGAAGATGGCATGGTGGTGGCCCTCTTGGGGCACGGAGCTCCCCGTGGAGTGCATGCGGGTCAGGAGGGCTGGGGGCAGCCTCCCCGCCTGGCCCATGTGTTGGCGCATCAGCAGCCCCCCGCCGCCCCCCACCCACGTTCACCAGCTTCGGGGCGCCACAGAGGGAATGTCTGTGGGCGATGGAGCGCCCGCCTCCTTTGTCCAGGCCCAAGGGCAGCGGAGCGTCCGGAGGGATGTCCAGCCGCCGAGGCAGCGTGGAGGTGTTGTAATAGGGGGCGCCCTCCAGGTTGGGCACCTTCGGCTGCACCCGGTTGGCAAAAGCCACGGCCGAAGGCGGGAAGGCGGCTGGCACGGAGGCCCCAGCCCCGTGGAGGTGCTTCAGCAGCTCTTCCAGGGTGGTGACCTCCATGCCTTTGGGCGGCGGGGAGGGACGCACCAGCACCCGCTCCGAGTTGGAGATCTTCTTCTCGTCCAGGTAGCCCCCCAGCGGGGTGTCGTAGCCATGCAGGGGCCCGGGGACCCCTCCCGGGCCGGGAAAGGAGAAGGTGTTGGGCACAGGGGCATGGAAGGGCATCCCCGGGGCATCCTTGGCGTTATTGAAGTTCTGGTTTTTCTCCCACTGGTTCCGGATGGCCTTCATGTTCTTGACCGGCAGCTCGGGCGTGGACTCCGGGGTGGGCAAGGCGGACAGCTCGGGGTGCTCTCGGACGCCGGGCTTGGCCGGGGCGCTGGGCAGCTCCTTCTCGCTGGGCAGCAGGGTGGTGTAGAGCTGAGGGGCGGCCGTCTCCATCAGCCCGTCCTTGGCCTGGCCGCCTTCCAGCAGGGCGTTCATCTTGGCCAGGCTGCGCAGGGAGAGCGGGCGCTGGAGGCCATTCTCGGGGTCCTTGCCGGGGTGCTTGGCGCGCTGCAGGCTGTGGCTGCAATAGCAGGAGACGAGCAGGCCGGAGAGGAAGGCCCCCAGGAGGAAAGCCACGAAGACGCAGCCGATCAGGAAGGTGAAGTGGACCGACTTGGCGCTGTCCTTCGCCTCCGACTCCTGCCTCACGCCTGAACCCGCAGCCAGCGGGGAGAGAAGAAACGGGGGTCAGGCGCTCTCCCCACGAAGACCAAACGCCCCGCCGGGTCTCCGTCCCAGCTGAGCCAAGATCTCCAGGCCTTCCCAAGCCATGCAGGGGTGTCCCCACCCCCACCCCGACATTCCTGGGGCGCAGCTGCTTTTCCGTGCCCGCAGGGACCCCAGGGGAGGATCAAACGGAGGACCAGGGATGGCAATGAGGTGGAGGTGTTAGTAGGACGGAGCAGGCTGGGCGTAAAGGCTCCCGAGATGCAGCAGGAGAAACAGGAAACTGAGATGGTGCAGGAAGACGACCCACTAATTCTCTCTTACACACACACACACACACACACACACCGGCCATTGCTGCGCCTCCAAACTTTCTCGAGGGGCCAGGATGCTCGGGAAGGCAGCCATCGGGCTTCACCCCCAAGAAAGCAAGCCAATGTTGGCTTGCACAGTCCTTGCAAAGGTTCAACCTCCTGGGTTGCCCTGAGCACACCAAGAACCACTTCTGGATCCATCCGGAGGTGCCAAGGACCAGCACCAGGACAGGAAGGCAGAACCTTGCAACGGGGGTGTGTGGGGGTGTGCGCACAGGCGTGTTTACACACCCAGTGCAAGGTAGAGGGTTGATCCAGCCTAAAACCTGGGTGGCTAAAACCAAAGGGGAATGGAAACCCCTGGCTTATCAAGAGCTCCCTGTTCCCAAAACCAGGGAGAAATTCACCCCCAGAAGGATAAAAACGGGCTGCACCTTTTCAGGGAAGGTGGAACGGTGAAAAAAACTCTGCTGCTGATTAAAAATACCTTACAGAGGCAGTTCTCCCCCCCCCCTTTAAAAGCACAACCGAGTTTAATGAGCTCGCTTCTTTTAAATTGTGCAAATGGTACAATTACATAATATGGAGATTCAATTAAAGGCAGCCAAACAGGGCAACAGAGCCCTCATTTATGCCACCCTTGTAATGACCCAGAATAATGTAATCCTGTTTCACGGGGGGTGGGGTGGGGAGAATATCTTGATTTTCGCTGTTCCCCGGGTGGAAAATTAAACTGGCTGACGTCACCCTTCCCTCTCCGCCCTGGGATCTAGAGACGGAACGCAAATGTCATTCCTGCATCGCTAATTTGGTTATATCGATTTTTAGAGGGAGGAAAAGTAGAATATTTTTGCTTCCTTGTTTCTTTCACCTGAACCTCTCACAGCAGTCTATGAATTGCCACCTGTACCTTTAAGGACCAAACCCAGCAACTTAAAAATCATTTTTATCACTTACATTTCTTTCTCTCTGCTTTCTGAATCCCCCCCCCCCCAGATTAAAACAAGAGTAACGGTACAGTAGATACAAAAACCCACTGCTTTTATTCGCAGGACGATCAGCAAAACAGAAAGACGTAGTGATCGCATTCATACAGCACACGAAACCTGGCTAAAGTTAACCTGGTTTGTTTTATTTGTGACTTGGTGTGCTGGCAAAATTCCAACCCATTTGGATGGCTAAACGGATGAACCCAGAAAACGGCATATTTAACCTGCTTGCAGGACTCACCCAGAAAATGGGTGAGTTCAGCAAGGAGGTTAAATGCATCATGTGAACGCAGCCAGTGTGTACAAAGCTTGCACAGACAGCTCATGTGCAAGAGGGAGTGTGCCAGAAACGCTGCATAAAAGCGTTGGCGAGAGTGGGTTTTTTGTGTGTGCACGTGTTTTCAATTAAAAGAGGTTGAGCTGCTTTGCCTCCAAGGTGGCGTGTAGCTGGTTTGCCAATGTGGAAAAGGAATTAAAAACGGAGGGAAGGGTAGTATTTGGGGAGGGGGCCCGAGACGGTGAGTGGGAGACAAGTAGGAAAACAGAGGAAGGGGCCAAGGAGACGGCCGAAGGAGCGAGCCAAAGCACCAGGAAAGGGAAAAATGTTGGGAGGGAGGAAGAATGGCTGGACCTCTTTGTGTGTAAGTGTGCAAATGTGACACCAGATTCGTGAAGCCAGACACCACCAGCCCCACAGCCCTGCAGGCCCCTGAGTGGCTGGTTGGCATCCAGAAAAATGCCTTAAGATCTGGGGGGGGGGGGGGTGGAAAGAGGAACTATGAACTATGAAACACAGTTGGAAAAAAAGCTCTTTCTTTGTGGGTCATTTGTGCCTTTTTCAACTCACACGTTTCCTAGGCTAACAAGGGCCCTGCGGTTTTGTTTGGTTTTGTTTTTCTTCCCCCATTTGCAACCAAGACTTGGAACCCACTCAGATTTCCAGCAAACTGCAAACATTTCCACAATCTGTCTGGAAACTTGATTTCTGGAGGTGTTTTTGTTTTTCAAGATTTTTAGAAATGTTTTCTTTTTCCAGTTGAACTTTCGGGACACTTCCGATATGGATAGGAATCGGCCCTGTGCCTCCGTTCTCCACGGACCCGATGGGTTAAGTTTGACTTTTTAAAAATTTATGTATATAAAAAAGTTCAGGAAAATGTTTTAGCCCTGGAAATCGGATCCTTGGAAATTAGAACTGTAGCCCCATAAATCTGGACGCCGTCAAAACGCAAAGAGAAGCAATTTCGCTTTTTAAAGGTTTCAGCTGTTAAATGCATTTTCAATCAGCCAGAATTTTTTCACAAAGCTTTTTCAAGACTCTGTGTGTGTGTGTGTGTGTGTGTGTGTGTGTGTGTGTGTGTGTGTGTTTTGGGGGATTTTTTTTGGTGGTGGTGAGGAAGAGATAATTTTCCATTCTCAATTTTGTTTGGCAGTGGCTTTTCTCTTGCGCTCCAGACCAGAAAAAAAATTAGTAGCTTGCAAAGTTTGGTGCCAACTCTGCAGACGTTTTATCAATCGCGGAATGTTTTATCGCCTCCTTTGCGAGGTAATAAAAGGGCTTTTTTTAAAAAAAAAAATCAGAGTTTTGGGGGGAGGTGAGAGAGCTGGAGATCAGGAAGGGAAAAAAAAAAAAAAGAAATCCACCAGTTTTATCTTGCTTGCCACAGCTTCCCCTGGTTTCTAGACAAAGCAACGTCTGGGGAATTTTATTTCTTCCCCCCCAAGCGCGTCTAAAGCAGCAAATTTCCACTGCACAAACTGTGCACAATGGCTCAGTTTGTGGAGAATGAGGTTGCAAGTTTTTCGGTCAATGCAAAACACCTGCAGACGGTTTCACCACAACACGCTACAACCCCCAACCACCCTCGAGATGTGTCGGGTCCTATTCCGAGAACATGCCCATCCTGAACAGCGGAGGAGGGTGGAAACGATAACCCCAAAGAGGTAGGGAAAGTTGGCCACCTGGCCACCGCCAACCCAAAACCTCCTAGCTTCGTGGCTGGCAAGGGAAATTTTGCAAAGCAACACAGGAAGACTCTGGCTGGAGCAAAATACGGACCACGCTGAAGTCACCACAATGGGAAGCGAATGCAGACGATAAGCAATCACAACAGGAACCCACAATGTTGGCTGGTTTGCAGGAGAAAAATTCAGCCCCTAAAATCTGAATATCCAGGCTTTCTGGTGAGGACAGCAAAAAAAACCATTCCACCTAACAATGGCTTTGGATTACAGCCCCCATGATTCTTAGCCTACTAGCAGTGGAGGGTGGGGTCTGTAGTCCCAACAAGAGAGAAAAAGACCTGGGTGGTGTTTGGCTGTGCAGGTTTTCTCCGCTCAGCGGGTGTGAAATAGCGCCAGGCTGGGTCCTTCCTTTGCAGGCAGGGGCATCTCACAATCCCCCCCCCCGCTGTCCCCTGTGCTTTCAGAGAGGTCAGAGGGCACCTTTGGGAGACCCCCCATGCTCCCCATGGCACATGCAGTGCGCAGGTCCAACGGTGCACAGCCTTCGCTCGCTCGCATGCCCCGACGTTCCAGGTCGTGGGTTAGATATTCCTGCCTGCTTTAAGTTAGTGTACTCGTGCGGGCAAGCATTATTTGGGGTGGGGGGAAGAGGAGCACCTCCTTACCCTGCGTGCTCACAGCCACGTGGAGGGTGAAACGGGGGTCCCCCACACCAGGGGCTGGGTGGGCGCCGGGAGCCAAGCTAGCGGAGGGAGAGCCCGGGGGCGCCTGGGAGAAGAGCCCGGAAGACGCCGGGGTGGTCTGAGCATCTCCTGCATCAGCAGTGACAAACACACCGTCAGGATTGAGCCTGTCACGCCCCCACGCCACGCCAAGAGCCGGTTGCACAGAGAGCTGCCTGCAACCTCAACCACAACCCTGCAGGGTAGGCTCAGACATTTTATAGACCAAAAGCAGGGGTCTCCAACCTTGGCCACTTTAAGACTTGTGGACTTCAACTCCCAGAATTCCTCAGCCAACCTTGGCCATTTTAAGACTTGAGGACTTGAAGTCCCCAAGTCTTAAAGTGGCCAAGGTTGGAGACCCCTGACCTGAGGGATTTGAACCCTGCTCCATCCCAGCATACTTGTGAGAAGGATAAAGGGCTCAATGAAGCCCCACAAGCAAGGGAGGTTTGCAAGCATTGGGGAGGGGGACTTAGGGTGGGCCCAAAGATCCCAACCGCCTCATGCAGGAGGAAAATGGAAAGAGCATTTTGGGGTGCTAAGAAATACCCTCCTCTGCCTTCCTTCCCCCTAAGATTCCCCGCCTCAGCCGCTTCCTTTAGCACTCTAATGATACCCCCCCCCACCCTTCTCAGTCTCTCTCTCTCTCTCTCTCTCTCCTCCCCCCCCAATTCAATCAAGGGAATTTGCTCCCCTGCTGTGCAATTAATGGACTTGCTTAGGGATTTAATTGCCTTCCTTCCAAGGGATTAACTTCACAGTTGCCCAGTTGGGAGGAAGCGGGAGGGGAGGGGAGGGAGGGGAAGAGACCCCTCCAGTGATCCTGGCTGGAGGAGTATGGGGGGGTGGGCTGCCCCCCTTTTCTCCCCAGCAAAGCAACGGGGTGGGGGCACTGATCATTCACCAAAGACAGAAAGCAAGAAATGGTGTGCCTGGTTTGTGGTCCCTTGGCATCCTCACCACGCCAGCAATGGCCCCCCCGTCTTCTTTGCAGAGGCTGCCCCCCCTCCCCAAGAACCTCCACAGACCCCCCCACCCCCACCCCAAATATTTACAGGCCGCCCATCCTCTTTTGCCCTGGGCTCCCTGGAGGCGCCCGTCCTACCCAAACAGACGAGGGACACGTTTCGCAAGACCATCTTGACTCTGTGAGAGGTGGGGGGGGGGGGGTCCCACTCTTTCCCAGAGGGGAATCTCCCCCACCTTGGCAATTTGGGGAAGTGGAACCAAGCTTGCAGGCTGGGAGAAACTTAACCTGCATGTCTGAAATAGCCATAAATGCCAGTCAATGCCTGTCCGTCCATCACACCCTAAAATGCACCGTTTAGGACAATGACTGTCAAACTTGGGCACTTTACAGAGGGGTGGACTTCTGGCTGGGGAATTCTGGGAGTTGAAGTCCACCCCTCTTTAAAGTGCCCAAGTTTGATTGACACGGGTTTAGGAACGGGGAGATGCGGCCGAAAAGCAGGAAGACATGATGGAAGGAAGGAAGGAAGATGAATGATGGGAAAGCAGGTCTGGGAAAGACAACAGGGGGTTACTGACCATAGGCAGAGTCGCTGAGACTGTCGTGTTCCCCCGTGGAGGTCACACCGTCTGGAATGGAAAGGGGGCAAGTCAGGGGAAGGGACCTTGTGGGTCATCTAGTCCAACCCACCGCCCAAGCGGGAGACCCTACACCATTTCTGACCAATGGCAGTCCAATCTCTTGTTGAAAGTCTCAAGTGATGAAGCTCCCACAACTTCCCAGGGCAACTTCTGTTCCAATGGGTTGATTGTAGGGAATTCAAATTCACATTCAAAGGGAATCATAAGGTGGCTGTAGGGTTTGGCCCACGGGTGGGCATGACACAGGTGGATTTTAGGGGGGGGGTCTTGAGCCAGTTTCTACTTCTCCGAAAATCACCCACCTTGACAATCGGCCGAGGGCTTGGCGGAGTTTTCCAGCTCTTGTTCAAATCCGCTTCTGCAGGGAAGCGAGAGAAGAGATGCCTCGTTAAATTAATTAGCGGCTGCTAATTAGTCAATTGGGCAACATCCAGAAGGGGAGGAAAGCAGCATTCACACCAAGGGCCCAGGACTGACTCCCTTTCTTGGCTCGCTTGGGTTCAGGACTGGCAAACGGGGAGAAGATTGGACCAAGATGGGGTGATGGAGGTTGTGGGAAGGATGATGCTAAGAGAGAGAGAGAGAGAGAGAGAGAGAGAGAGAGAGAAGGGGTCTCTTCGTGTATGCTAAAATTCTGTTTGCTTTTTTTAAAAAATCGAATTTTGTTTTTTAATCTAAGCTGCTCGAAAAGCATGTTTCTAGTCCTCACGGCTGGAAAGGAGGAAAAATGCAAGAAACCCCCCCAACCCAAATTCAAAGTTTTTGCTTTCTAAATTCCAGGCAGAATAAGGAACGGGAGCAGTTGTTTCATTTCAATTTTTAAAACAAAATAAAAATAAAAATAAAAACGAGTTCTTTTTCCAGCATGGATTCAAAGGGAATAAATAAAAGATGAGCGGGATAGGCAACGCTTCAAAGTAATACAATGAGGCCTTTTGGATGACCTGATTTCGTGGCCGAAGTTTGCACAAGTCCCGGAGGGCAGCCAAACGCAGTAGGGATCTCGGGAAGCCAGGCAGCTCCTGCGAGGAGAGAGAAAGAGAGAGAGGAGGAGGGGGAATGTTTGCACTCATGCCCCCCGCTTAGAACTGGGGGTGGGTGGGAGAAATCTGCTCCACAGGGTTGTTGTGCGCACTGACCCCTCCGTGTTTCTCGAAGGAGAAGCACAACTGGAAGGAGGGAGAGGAAGGCTGGGCTCCCTGCTATGGAGCACAATAGAGCCCCCAGAGAGAGGGGCAGTCTATCCTGGTTCTTTCTTCAAACTCCAAAGCCCATGGGTCCCTCCCCTGGACTACAGTTCCACCCTCTCCTCAGGCACCCTTCTCAGGTTCCCACTCGCAGGATAAGGTGAGACGCCGGGCTCCTCGACTCGCCTACCTGCGGCAGGTGCTGTGGGACCCACAGCGGCTGAGGGGCATCTGGACCACGCAGCCGGAGAAGGCCACGTAGAGTGCGTGGTTTACTTTGTCCAGCTGGAGCCCCAGGACCTGTCGGTCCTCACGCTTCACGCTACACCTGGGCAGGTAAGGGAGAGAAGGGCAGGGGTGAATTATCTCGTTCTTGGCAAACTCTCTCTGTGTGTGTATGTGTGTATGTGTGTATGTGTATCTACCTACCTACCTGCCTACCTACCTGCCTACCTACCTGCCTCCCTACCTACTTATTTTTCTAATTATCATCTCATCTATCTAGCATCTTATAGTATCTATCTACCTACATCTCTTTTTAGCCAATCTATCAGTTCTCTCTGTAAACTTTGTCTTTATATTTACTATCATTTCTCTTTCTAATGTTTTTCTATCTATCTATCTATCTATCTATCTATCTATCTATCTATCTATCTATCTATCTATCTATCTATCTAATCTGTCCATCCATCCATCCATTCCCTTTCACACATCTCCCTCTCTATTCTTTCTCTCTATCCCTATCATTCTCTTCTCTATCTATCTATCTATCTATCTATCTATCTATCTATCTATCTATCTATCTATCTATCATCTATCCATCCATCCATCCATCCATCTATCCATCCATCCATCCATCCATCCACCCATATGTTCTGTGTTGTCTTAGGAAACAGGGAGAGAAATGCCAGGGCAAGATGGCGGCTGGAAGGAAGCAGCCTTTGACAAGAAGTGAATTTTTAAAAAAGCAGAATGGGGTTGAAAATGAGCAGAATTCCACCAGAGGCCTGCAAAAGTCACAGGTAGGGGTGTGTGTGTGTGTGTGTCTGAAGCCCGAGGTTCTGCACTGATTTCTAGTTGTCCTTTCTCAACGGCCGGGCAGGAGGGGCCACTGAATCGGGAGGCCAGCGGTGGGCCCTCCGGGGGCTCCTACCGGGAGGGCTGGTAGACGGAGACCTCTTCCAGGAGGAGCGTCTGCACCGTGTGGTTGCCGGCGATCCAGGAGAGCACCTTCAGCACGGCTCCATCTTCTGAGCCTAGGAACAGGACGGTGTTGTTCCGGAAAGGGCCGGCGGAGGGGTCCACGGCCAGGCGGGTCAGCCGGTACCTGCGAGGGAAGGGAGGACGCGGAGAGGTAAGCGGGGCCGCAGTCACCGAGGTGCTTGGGAAGCAAGGCGGCCGAAGGGACCCGCTCCTACCGGCTGGAGGTCTTGGTGAACCAGGGCTGCTCGGCCACGGAGGCCACGGCGTCGTCCAGGAGAGGGTGGGACTTGATGAAGCTCAACGTGGCATCCGGAAAGTCGTTGGAGGTCCGGTACCCTGAGGCTTGGCCCACCCCAGCGCAGCTGCCAGGTCTACAGAGGGAGAGACCACCCCTCCAATAAATGACAGGAGGCAGGAGAGAGAGACGGTGGAGCCCAGCAAGGAGATGTCCTGCTGGCTTTGGAACGCAGCCTTGAGACGCTGAGGACTAGAAGTTTTGCTCTGGTTAGGGAGAAGCGGCTGATGAGGATCCTCGGTTTGCCCTGCAGCATCGGGGGCTCCGTTTCCCCAACTCCCTGTGGCCAGGACTGCCCCCCTCCTTCCCCATCGGTCCTCTGCATTTTTTCAAACTTGGCCTCCAGGCTTTCTAAAAAGCTTCTTTTCATGAGAGGCGGTAACTCAGGGGTCTCCGTGTCTCTTAGGGGCTAGAAACTTGATTGTATAATTTAGTTCGGAGAGATGAGAGGGGAGGGAGGAAGCACACAGTTGGGTCAAAAGAGGTTGGAGGGGAAGTGGAGAGGGGCAGAAGGAAGGGAGGGAGGGAGGGGAGGGAGGGGAGGGAGGGAGGGAGGGAAGGAAGGAGGGAGGGAGGGAAGGAAGGAGGGAGGGAGGGAGGGACGGAGGGAAGGATGGAAGGAAGGAAAAAATACCTGGGGGTCGGGACTTTGTCCTCGGAGATGGGGGTCCAGCCGGCATCCGCGTTTTTTTGCTCTTTGAACCGCCCATCGAAGACCCTCCCCACTTCGTCCATGTCGAAGGTGCAGACGGCTGAGCCGGTGATGCTGGGTCAAAAGGGAGCCCCAAAACAGCCTCAGAATCCCGCCAGTCTCCCCCTCCGCAGGACCTGCACTCGGCTCTCACCCGGCCAAGCGTCCAGACCCAGGCAGGGATTGCGGCCGGCTGAGCTCACCTGTTGGACTGGGTGGTGAAGACGGCGAAGACGGACGGGCGGCCGTTGACCAGGATGACGTCGGTGACGGCCTGGAGGACGTCGAAGTAGAAGAAGGCGTCTCCGGGGACCGAGCAGTTGAGCCGGGCCTTCAGGAAGGAGGTCCAGTACTTCTCCAGCACCCGAGGGGAGCCCCCCATGTCGTTCTTGCAGACCCTCCCCACGCGGGAAAAGATCACCTGGGAGGAAGAGAGGCGGAGGTGAGACCCCCTGAAACCCCTTCCCTGTGCAGGCCTAGCAGAGAACGAAGCGTGCAGAGCAGAGCCTCCGTGTACAGGAGCAGCGTGCTTTGAGTCCCTGTCCAGCGCGAAAAGAGGCTTCCTCAAGGCAGGAAGAAGAGAAGGGCAAGCCCAGGTGGAGCCTCCACAGACAGAGGCAGTCTCTCTTAAGGACAGATGCAGAGGGAACGTTTTGCAGAGCGAATTGGACGAAGTGACTCGAATCCAGTTCGCCAGCGGTCTTTTCACAATCCGGAAGAAGAAGAAGAAGCGGAGGGAGGGGATTCCCACCCCACGGTTCTTCTCCAGGCCCTTCCTGACACGGGGCGACGTGGCCACTCACCCGTCCCAGCGTGGTATATTCCACGGAGATCTCACGGAAGAAGAAATAGACATACTCCCGGTATTCCAGAGCGTGGATGAAATGAGGCTCTGTGGGGAGAAAGCGGTGCTGAGAAACTGGCGGGGGCAAGGATGAGCATTTTCGAAGGGATGGGGTGGGGGGAGGACCCGACAGTCTCTGAGCATGAGCAGAGAGCCAGAGAGGGTGAAGACAGCTTGGGGGGCTCCGAGGCTTCCTCACCTCGTAACCACTTGGAGTCGTATTTGACCGTCCGCAGCACGGGGTTGCGCTCCCCCAGGCTCCGATAGATCACCGCATCGCTGGCTTGGAAGTCGGCTACGGTGGCAGAATAAAGGTTCCCGTCTGGAAAGGAGGCGAGAAGGGGAGGAAATTGGGGGGGCTGGCCAATCAAGGGGTGTCCAGGCTTCCAGGAGCCACTTCCTTATCAGCAGGGGAAGAGAAGCCGGCGTCCGTTGCTGTCAAATCCTTCGTGGTTCCGGTTCCCCATTTTTCCAGCCTCTTTCCCAAGCCCCACCCCCTTAAATCTCCTTGTTCATGGATCGCCCCCCCCCCTCGTTAACTCTATATCCAAATTATTTCGGTGGTTGCCCAGCTCACCCCAGGGACGCCGTCTCCCACGCGGGGGGAAAGAGTTGGGGTGGAGTCGGCGTTTAGCAGGACTTGAAGAAGGCAGAGAAGTGGATTTAGTCTGTGAAACAGCCCTGGGGGTGGGGGTGGGGGGTTACAGAGAGGGGGGTCTTTTAGGGGCAAACCTACCGGCAAAGATGGCCACGTTGGTCTGCTTGGTATCGAAGGGGCATCGCGCCTGGCCGTTCAGCTCCTCGCCTTCCTGTTGAAAGTCGCTGATCTAGCGGCCAAGGGGAAGGGCGGGGTCAATCAAAGCCCCTCCTCCAGGGGAAGAAGCCCCGCCTCTAAAGCCCCCCTCAAAGCCTCCCTCTCCCCAGAGCCTTGATGGAGACCCAGAGCTCCTTCCTAGGCAGTGGGCCGGATGGAGAGTCCCCCCCAAAAAAAGCCTCGCTTGCTCCTACCTTGTACGTCCGGCACACTGGGTGGAAAGCGTTGGTGCCGCAGGCCAGGAGGCTCCGGTCGTTCTTGGGCACCAAAACTTTGATGTAGTTGTAACATTCGTCCTGGGGGGTTGGGAGGGGAAGGTCAGCCCCGATGCCCAGCGGGGGAGGGCAAGGGTGCGGGGAGGGGGTGCCCACTGAATGGGCCGTTCTTACCCGAAGCTTCCCGCGGACGGCACAGTTCTCTACGTCCTGCGTCTTCCAGGTGAGATGCTGGGAAGGAAAGGCGGGAACGTCAGAAGGAGGCAGGGAAACCCGGGTCAGGAAACAACTGCAGTGATTCACTTAAAGACTGGGGCAAGAATGGTCGTAACATGGGCAAAACTCACTGAACACCTGTCTCGCTTAGTAACAGAAATATTGGGCTGTATCATGGTCATAAATCAAGGACGGTTGGTAATGGCATCTTGCAGTCTGTCAGCCTAACCAAAAGCCTCCATTCGGCTAATTTTGGAAATGACCTGGAATCCACCCTCTGCTGCCTTCTAAGACAAGCCAAACTAGGTTTAAATCAGCTGGCTTCTACCTGACATGCGGGGAGGATGATGGTGCTTGTAGTCCAGCAAGAGGCAGAGATTGACCATCAATGCCCAGGTTTCTGTATTTGTAGGCCTGGAAATTGTGCGCACAAAATGTAAAGGGAAAGAGGAAAAAAGGACAAAGGGAGGGAGGAACGTGGGAAAAAAATATCCAAAAACTTGATATTGGGGCACGAACGAAGGAAAATGGAACCCAGAAAAGAAAAACAGCCCCTCTGACAAGCCAATTTTTTCCTGTGGACTTTGAAACAAACTTTCTCGCTGGAAGTCAAACAATAACAACAAAAAAGAACAATATAAAACTTCCTGGAAAACTTTCACAGGCTGGGAGAAAGTGAAAAGGGGGTGACCCTCCCCTCCAAAGGCTGGGCACCAGCAAGGACATCCAGCTCACCCTCTTGGGAGAGAAACTGCTTGCGGTCTGTCCGAGGTCAAAAGCGAAGACGTGGTCCCTAAAATCCAGAAAGGGACAGGAGAGAAAGAGGGAAGGGAGAGAAAGAGAGAAACAAGCCTTAGATTAGCATTTTAAAAAGGTCCAGAGTTGGAAAACAGTTTTGTTATGTGTTTTGGAGCTGGGAAGAGCCCCTGATTTTTAAATCTCCGCATCCAAATTTGGTGGGAAAGGAGAAGAAAAGTAGAGAAACCCCCTCATTCTGGATGCTAATTTCCATTTTCTCAAGCTCTGCCCGAACCGTTCGCTTTTCGCGGTGGGTTCTGCCCCTCTCGGGCAGGGAATTGGTGCGTCTCCTGAAATTTTCAATCGTGCCTGAATTTATGGACCCGCTGCCCACAAACTCACCTTTTGGCCCGGCTTCCTACCCCAGAAAGAGGGTGCCACAGCCACCCCTCCCTCCACCCCCTTTTCTCCTTCTCCACATCTCTGGCATCGGGAGGGAAAATATAGCACTGAACTCTGGAGGTTGCAGGCGGCTCCCCTCCCCTCAAAACTGCTCCCAAGGTCTCACTTTAATGGGAGCTGTGGGGAAGGAAGAGACCCCCCCCTCCTCCCTCGCTTACCGGGCAGCCACGAAGAGCGTCTGGTTAATTTGCAACATGCTTTGGAAGTCCAGGCCCAAAGCAGCGTGGGAGTCATTCTCTCCCGCCAAGCCACGGAAGGAGGGATACAGGTGGGTTCCTGGTGGGGAGAAAACACGATGAAGAGCGTCTGATACGGCCTCCTGCCTTGGGCGGGGAGGGGGGGGAGGGAATGGACTAGAAGATCTCTAAGGCCCCCTCCAGCCCGAGATTCTATCCAAAAGGAGGAAAGGGTTGTGCATAAGCAGGTTTTGGGTTTACAGTGGGGGGTGTGTGAAGGAGGGAAGCCAAACCTGTGATTTTTCTCATGCGAATCCTTTCTCCAGGGGTGGGATCAAGAGAGCGGGGTGGGGCAAGAGGCCCCCAAGGGCCGGCCTGGGGTTGGCAAGGGAGGGAGGGCCTCACCTGCCTCGCTGACCACGTGGAAGGGAGCCAGGTCTTTGGGGAAGGAAGACGCCGCCGACGCCAGGAAGAGAAACAGAGCAGGCAGGGGAGAGGTCAGGACCATCCTTTCCAGGGGGGCCGAGGGGATCCGGGGCGGCCGGAGGGAGCCTACGAGTCCAGCATGCTCCCACCCTGCAAGAGGAGGATTGGCGTCTCAACGTCCGGGGGGGGGGGCACAAAAAGGAAAGACACGGGGCCTTCTCGGTGGTGGCTCCCCAAAAGGGCACTTGATCCCCCCCAGAACGGCTCAGCGGGATCTCCGAGGGCTGCAACTCCCACCTGAAGCAGCAGCAGCAGCAGCCAGCCTCCCCCCAACCCAGATACTCCAGAACCCTTGGACTACAGCTCCCATCATCCACAATCAGCCTGGCCGGATGGCTTTGCAGAAAAGGAGCTGTTTCCACCGGCTCTCTGGACAAAGCAGAGATTAACGGAAGGCCAGTTTAAGGCGCCCTCCGGTTCCAGCCTTCCAGCTACAATAAACAGCTTTCCCAGGAAAACCTCTCAGCTTTCCCAAGGGAATTTCCTCCCCACAAGGATTTCTCTCCGCCCTCCCCAGGTCATTACCAGCCTCCCTTCTGGGGAGGGGGTGAGCAGGGGAGGGCAGAGGCACCTGGGCAACGTCATAAAGGAGGAAGCGCAGGGCACTCTTGACGTGTGTGCGGTCTCCCTTGGGCACTGGCGGGCAAGAGAAACCCCAGGTGGGGTGCCAGGGAATTCCGGGGGAGGGGGCAGAGCAGCCCCTTCCACAGCAAAATCTCTGCCCCTCCCCCAACTGGATGGAAGTGGCTGGATTTGGGCAGAGCTCGACCTGTCCCTGGTCTTGGGAAGGGATGAACAACCGTGCCACTAACTTACCAACTGCAGAGATTCACTTAACGACCCCCAACCTACCCCCTCCTCCACAAGATGGCTGAGATCCAGGCCAGAAGAGAGGCGTGAAAGACAAAGACGTGCCTACCTCGCAGGGCTGTTGTGAAGCCAAGGAGGCCCGTTGGCTAACGGGGTGGGCAGGGGCAGCATCCGATGCCGGGAAGGAAGTGAAACAGGATTTGTAGCATCCTGGACGATGCCAGGCGCTATAAATAGTGGGAAAGGAGACACCCGCTTTGGCCACTGGTGGCCACCATGGGAGGGTGTGTGTGTGTGTGTGTGTGTGATATTTATGGAGGCAACACTCATGCTGTGCAGGAAAGGGCAGGTCGCGCTGCCAAGAGGTTTCCCAAAAGAAAAGGGCAAACCGATTCCCAACCCCAGAGAAGAGATAAGGCTTGGTTTTTCAAGCGCAAACAAAACCCAGACAGGTTTCTAGTCCTCAGGACGGAGCGCCTTTCAAGCTAGCAAGTCATCTCTTCTAGCCACATTCGCACGCAGACAGAGAGAAAGTGCAGAGTTGCAGGTTTTGTGTGCAAAGAAGCGGTTTAGCCAGTCCCAAGTGCCGGGCTGCCTTCCCTGCCATCGGCTTTGGCTTTTCCGCATGTCACCCGCACCTCTGCGTGGGTAGATTTGCATGCTCTCTTTTTGCCCCCCTTTCTCTCCAGACTCCCCTTCCCCAAGTGAGCCACAAGGTGAGAAAAAAATCCAGGCCTGGATTTGTTTACACTTCTGAAGCTGAACTTTCCAGCGGGTGTATAATTAGAAGCAAGAACTCGGCGGGGGAATTGCTTTCATAATAATTCCATATTGATATTTTTATCTCATCTGCAGGAGCCGCGGGAAAAGGCTGGGGGGTGTGTGTGGAAACGGGTCGGCTCCATCCGCCTGGAGTGTGTCCCCCCCCTCCCCCCAGTTGCGAGAAATGGGCCCAAGAGGCAGGAAGATGCAGGATTGGGATCTTGGGGATCAGTTTGCAAGGGGGGCGGGGCTCAGGGGGGGTCCCTCTACAGGTGTGTCTTTCAACCTTGGCACCTTTAAGGGGGGTGGACTTCAACTCCCAGAATCCCCTAGCTGGCAAGGGACTTCAACTCCCAGAATTCCATGGCTGCTGGTTAGCAGTTCTTTCTTTTAAAATTTTCTGCTATTTTCTGTTATTAAATTATTCTGTTTAAAATATTCTGTTCTTTTAAAAACTCCAGTCGGACTTTTTCTCATTCGGGGGGGCGGGGGGGGAGGGATTCTGTGTAAGATCCGGAAAGCGTGCGAAAGGGAGGGAGGAGGGACCCCTGTTACAGTGAGAAGCTGCCACCGTGTCAGCACTTCCCTGAGCCATCTGTCAGGCACAACTCTGTCACTATAAATACAACTCAAACGCCGCCGTTGCCGCCACCGAAGGTTCTCAGCCTGGCATCTCAGCGCCAACCCACAGCCGAGCGGCTGCTGTGCCTCACCAGACAGTGCCGGGGGGCGGGGGAAGAGATTTCGAGAGAGATCTGTCCGATCGCGCACACACCCCTGGCATCGGAGCCCCAGGTCTGCCCACCCTGAGCTGCCAGGCCTGCAGCAGGCAGGACGCCCCCCTCCAAGATGCTAGTCCTCATGGCAACCAGTTTGTGCGAGGTTCAAATCTGGCCTCTTTTTCTCCCGAGATGGAAATAGCTGAATCATGTGAAAACACTCACAGACACAGAGCAGGGAAGTCTTTTTCTTTTTCTTTCTTTCTTTCTTTCTTTCTTTCTTTCTTTCTTTCTTTCTTTCTTTCTTTCTTTCTTTCTTTCTTTCTTTCTTTCTTTCTCTTTCTTTCTTTCTTTCTTTCTTTCTCTTTCTTCTTTCTTTCTTTCTCTTTCTTTTTCCTTCCTTTTCTTTCTTTCTTTTTCTTTCTTTCTTTCTTTCTTTCTTCTTTCTTTCTTCCTTCCTTCCTTCCTTCCTTCCTTCCTTTCTTTCTTTCCCTTTTTTAAAAAACCTTGCCTTCTGGCTACCAGAAAAATATCTCTTCCTTTGTCATCATTTTGAGCGGCTGAGCCAGGTTTCCTTCACTTAATGAGAGTCCCCAGGCTTTGGAATTATGAGAGAAATATATATATATATGTATTTCCAACGGGAGAGAAAATTGAAGCTTTTGTTGGCTATTTGCAGTGGCCTTTGTGCACCGGCAGATGTTGCAGTGAAATGATCTTCTAATGCAGTGGGAGTTTGCAAAAAAAATAAAATAAAATCAGTTTGGTGATGGCTGCTGGCTGTGGAATTCTGGGAGCTGTAGTTTTTACCCATCGTAAAGTGCCTGGGGGATTCTGGGAGTTGTAGTCCGCCCATCTGAAACTTTCCAGGTTGAGGAAGATCCCTTCCAAGAAACCCATCCACGCCTGAGTGGCAGCCTCAGGGTGGCACCCCGGGTCCTACGAGAAGTTTGGCAGGAGAATAATTGCACCACGGGGGTGACATTTTTTTCAGGGGGGTGACCCACCCCTCTTTGCGTCGCGTGAGGAAACCTCCAAGAGGAAAACAATTCGGTAGAAGAACAGACTAAAAACACTCCAAGGACATCTCGGTCCGTCCCAGAAATGCCTTTTTTCTTTTCTTTTTTTAAACGTCTCCCAAGTTGCCAATCCGGGGTGCCCCAAAGTGAGCCAACCTTGGCTGAAGAGGAAAGGGTGGCCGAAGATTCAAAGCCCCCCCAAACTCAGCACTTATAGAGGGGCGGGGGAGGGGAGAAAGAAGGGAGGCTCCATTTATTTATTTTTGGCCTTCAGACAGACTTTGCCTGGACATGGAGGTTCCATTCTGAGCACCAAAGCCATTGGCTTAGGAGTCCTGCAGCCATTTCCATTGCATTGCACTTTTTTTTTAAAAAAAAAGATGAACAATGTTTAGCCCAGACCCATTGAAATGATTCCAGGGTGGGGTGGGGGGAGAGGAGAAAATTGGGGGGCTTGGGGGGGATTTCTGGATGTTCTCCCCAAAGGACAAGCACAGAAAAGGCCAGCACACACACACACACACACCCCTGTGTGCCCACAGGCAGCCCCCCCCCTCCGCCTAGCCAAATCCAGGTATCAAAATCTCATTACCGAAGACTTATGGACTCCCGGCTGCTAAAGCCGCCCCCCCTTCCCTGCCCCCCCCTTTTCTTCCATTGCCAGAGGAAGGGTCCCCACAGAAAACGGCCCCTGCCTGCCCCACAAATGGAGATGTTGCAGCGGGGTGGGGTGGGGGTAACCCACATATTTCCGGTGCCTGATGCTGGGTGCTTGGGACCTGAGCAGCCTTCTAGCCCTCATGAAGGAGAAGGGAAGCTACCCCGGATGGACACCTTGCAAAATAATTGGGGTTTTTTCTTTCTTTCTTTCTCCCCGCTCCCTGTTTAGAAAGGCCTAAATAAACAGAGGTCAGCTTGAATTAGAGGGCGGGGGGGCTTGTTTGCTTCAAAATCAGCTAATGGAATAAATAATAAATAGATAAATCTGCCTTTTGGGCTCAGATGTTCTGTTTGGGGCAAAGCACCCCAGGATAACGCACTGCTGATTTTTGCAGCGAACAGCTTAGCCAAAGAAAAAATACACCCCTGCAAGTTTCTAGTCCTCAGGGTTTGGCCAGATCTGGGCAGCTCCCTCATTTCTCGGTTATTAAATCAAGGACCTCCGGCGTCATCTCCCACCTTCGCATGGGGCTCCCAGCCGACCAGGACAACAGAAACGGAGATCATTTTTTCTCTGGAAAGGCAGGCGAAACAGCTTCCCAACTCTTGACAGGCAGCAGAATGGCTGCCCGGTAAGAAGATGCGACGACGGTCTGTGGAAACGTATCAGGCCTTCTGCCAGGGCTTGGGGGGGTTGGGGAGGGGCGAGGGGGAGGCAGAAAGAGGGGAGCCTTCCTTTTTATTTTAAATATATGCCATTCTGCAAAGCACGGCATCCCTCCCTCTTCTTTGGCGTCCTTCCCATCCTCAGGAACGAACTGCTGCTACCGGAAGCGACAACTGGCAGGAGAGGAGGGGGCTGGAATACAGATGCAGCTCTGCCGGGCCCAGCAGAAATGCTTTATTGCTTCCTGGGTGGGGGAGGGTCTTTGTCCCACCAGCCACAGCCACCTCCACTCACCCTCCAGCTCCGGTCTACGTGCCAGCCCACTGGAGGTGGGTTTTGGGGTGCCTTGGCACAGGCTAACCAAGCTAAGAAGGAGCAAATTGATGGTTGAGGGGGGCCTTTGGCCTGGTTTCTGGGAAGCTGCACCTGCTGTCACTTTAAAAGATGCCAAAAAAGGAGAATATTTGTAGCTTGGCCTTGAAAGGGTCTTTGGTGGTCTCTGAGTTTGGTGGATGTTTTGCAGACGTTTCACGACCCAACTAGGTGGCATCATCAGTGCTAGAAGGGAGGAGGAGGAGGAGAGAAGGAGGAGGAGGAAGAGGAGGAGGAGGAGGAGGATTAGGGCTCCTTGGTGGTCTCTGAGCTTGGTTGCTTTCTTGCAGACGTTTCATGACCCAGGTAGGTGGCATCATCAGTGCTAGTGGGGTTTCCTGCAAATGCTCCTTCTAGCATTGACGTTGTTACCTAGTTGGGTCATGAAATTTAAAAGATGCTCTTGGGAGGCTGAACAAGCAACCAGGCACGGGATGTGTTTTTCTGTCTTTCACAAAAATAAAAATAAATTTATTTTTTATCAATAAAAATAGTCTATAAATAAATGAAATAAATGCAACAAAGACTCAAAGCAACACAGAGGTTGATACTTGGGAGAAATTAAAACCCTAAAACGATTGGAGGGCTTGCTGGTCATCTTAGATTCGAACCCAGCACTTGGCAGGCTTTCTATCTGCCCCCCCCCCAGTAAAGTGCATTGTTCGTGTGTGTCATATTTATTTTATCCTTCTCTGGTCTCTGCAACAACAGCCCTGAAAGGGAGGCCAGCGAGGGAAACGCTGGGTCCTTTGGCCAGGGCATCTCTTTAAAGCTCGGGCATCAGCGTTGGCATAAGAGCTGGACTCCAACGGTCAGAAAACAGGATCAGACGTAGCCAGAGGTTATCTAAGGTCCTCCTTTACCTGCTGCCTCTCGCAGCCAAAAATATCTGGATCAGTTGGGTGTCAAATGCCAGCTCTCTGGACACGCCAAGCGGCCAGAAAACCGCCTGCTTGGCTGGCTCCTCTGCGCCGAAGGGGCTTCATCTGCAGAAATCTCTATTGGGTGGGCAGATAATCCCTGGCACTGCAAATTGCCGGAGAGAAGTAGAGAAGCTGGCAATTCTCATTTCAAAATACAGAGGCAAAGCTGGCACTTTGCCCTTCAGCCATGCCAGGTGTCAACCTGGTGCGTCTGACCGAAGGAGTGAACCCCAAAGTTGGTCTCCCTTTCCCAAAGATCACAAAGGACTGATGGGCAAGGCATTTCCCACCCACCCACCCTTCCTATGAAGCACCGAGCCAGCCACGTGGTCGCCTCCTCCAAAAATAGACGATGTAATTAAATGAAATATTATGCCAATTAAAAACCCAAAGCCGGCCTCTCCCTCATCCTCTTCTTCTTACCCGGGGCCACCTCGATATAAATTTAATATATTACTTCTCATCAACTGGCACATTATATTCCAGGCGCTCCGTTCAATCCACACGGCGGGGCTAATTTTAGCAGCTGCTCCAGCTGCCTTCTGCTTTTCCAGAAAGAGGAGGAGGAGGAGAAGAAGAAGAAGAAGAAGAAGAAGAAGAAGAAGAAGAAGAAGAAGAAGAAGAAGAAGAAGAAGAAGAAGAAGAAGAAGAAGAAGAAGAAGAAGAAGAAGAAGAAGAAGAAGAAGAAGAAGAAGAAGAAGAAGAAGAAGAAGAAGAAGAAGAAGAAGAAGAAGAAGAAGAAAACGGGGAGGGGGAATTTCAGAAATTGAATTGCAAGGCAGCATCTGAGCGATTAAAAAATACAAAACAACCAGCACTGGAGTCTCTGCCAAGGCTTGGAAAGCATTTGGAGTCTTCGTTAAGGCGCTAGTCCTCATGAACTTGGCTCCGGGGTGTGTGTGGAGAGCGTTTAGAATCTTCGTTCGGGCGCTAGTCCTCATGAACTGGACTGGGGAAACCTCCTTGAATGATAGAAACACCCAGGTCTTCTTCCCACATGCGATGCACGATATCGAAACATCCAGAAAGTCTATTTAATGAATATCACCTGGGGAGAAGCACCCTGGGAAACACACACACACACCCGACACACACAATTTCTGAGTGTGGAAGTGGGGGGGGCCTCCAAGGGCAAAGAGCAGGACTTAGAGCAGGGGGTGTAAAAGTGGCTGCCGAGCCCCCTCCCCTCCCCTGAGCTCTCCGGGGCTTTGGCACCAACGTCGGAAATTAAACTATTAATAATTCAGGGTCCGTTGCCGTTATAAATTCAGTGTCCCGCAGGAGCCATCCATGCAGCAAGCGGAGACGGGAGGGAGGCGCAGAAGCGTGTGTGGGCTTTTTGGGGGGGGGGCAGAAGGAAAGGGAGCCCACAGCTTTTATGTTTCCTCTTACTGGAGCAAATGGGAACAAATGGGAAGGAAAGGTGAGCCTTAAAATTAAAAACAAAAAAAAAGAATCCGCCATGCTGGAGGATGGATGAAGTTATGAAATGACAGGGAAGGAGCCTCTGCACTCAAGGCATGCTCAGAGGCACTCTTGTCTTAGCAGGCTGAGCACATGGAAGCGATTCCCTTTTTCTCCCAGATGCAAAGGGGAAGCTGCGTTTTGGGAGCTGGGAAGCGATTTCTGGCTAAAGAAGGGTGACCCTCCGGCCTCGGCTGCACCCCGTAAACCGACTGCATAGGTATCTTTCTCCCCGAAAGAACAAGGCAGAAGAAATCCAAAGATGAGAAACGAGGAGTGATCCAAATAAATAAACCACAATTCTGGGTCTCTCCTTGGGAAGAAGCTCATCCCCGTTTCTGGAGCGCTGCAAAATTCCAGTTTGGCAATTCGGGACGTGGTGACGTAGCCCCGAATCATCCGGTGATAACCGTATCGCAAGATTCGGGGTTCCCCTTCGCTGATATCCATCCCCTCGGCCGCTTGGCCTCTATCAAACCCAGCCGCTTAGCAGCTGAAGCCATGAAGGCAGAAATAAAATAACGTTAACCCAGCAGTTCGTCTCGCCGCCCTACAAGTTAAACCACTTTCGGTGCCAGAGGCCTGTCTGGGTGAAAAACCAGGGAGAGAAAGCGGCACTTTTGGCCTGAGAGCACCCCCAGAAGGGGAGGCGAAGGGCACTTACTCCGAGGAAATTTGCAATGATCTCTCGCCACTTTTCTTGCCAGATCCCAGAGTGGCTGGCTGGCTGGTTTTTAGCCCTGGGTGCTTTATTGTTTCCTCTGCCCTCCATGCTCCTCCTTCCTCTTCAGCCATGCCTTTGGGGGAGAGTGTGTGTGTGTGTTTGTGTGTGTGCCTGTTGTTTTGTTTTCCCTCTAGCTTCCTCCCGGGGACTTTCTGTGCCTCTCCTCAGCCATCTAGAAGCGATTGGACTGGAAGAGGTTTCGCCCTGTGCAAACAGCAGCAGCACCCCAGCAGCGCCCTCCAGGCGGCCCCCCAGGCGGAAGATGAAGAGGACAAATGAGATGGACAAACCAGCCACAATGCTGAGACAAACAGGCCAGGCTCCAATAGGGAATTAAGCCCCCCCCGACCCCCCCAGTCCTGCTGGCTTTGAGGGAAGCCAGGAAGAGGCGCAGGAGAAGCAAAATAGCTCCGTCGGTCAAAACATTTGGCCTGGGCGAGAAAAACTGGATTTCCCATGATTGGAAGAACAAAAGTGGACTCCAGAAGCCGAAAGAGACTTCAAAACGGGTCCAGAAAAAGAAGAAGGGGGAAAGGCTACAGGAGGAGTCCCCAAACTTGGCAACTTTTAAGACGTGTTGGACTTTAACTCCCAGAATTTTTTGCTGGCTGGGGAATTCTGGGAGTTCAAATCCACACGTCTTAAGTCTTAAAGTCGCCACGCTGTGTGCTGGCGGTATTTGCTCTTGCATCGGATGACAAACCCCAGCCCTAAATTCCTGGAGGGGAGGCAGCAGCAGATCCTTTGCCATTTATCCAACTGCTGGAAGGCAAAATACGGCCGGCCGGAATGAGCCTTGCAAACGTCATCATCGCAGGTGACTGGGGGGCGCTGCCTGGGGCTCCCCCAGATTGTGCTCTCCACTCCACACCTCCAGGGAAAAAAAACTCGGCTGCTCCCCGTGCCCAGTAAGAGCTAGACTGTCCAAATGGGAGCCAGCCGGGTGGGAAAAGGCAGCGGTTAAGAAAACACAGACAGAAAAGCAGCCCTGGTGAAGACAAACAGGCTTAGAAGGAGGAAGGAGCAGGCAGCTGCCAGATCACAAAAAGGCCAGGGGATCTTTGGTTGGGGGTGTATACATTTCCAAGACTTTTTTGGGGTTTTTTTCTTCTCTTCCTCCTTCTTTCCCTCTTCCTTCCTTCCCTCCCTCCTTCCTTTCTTCTCTATCTCTTCCTCCCTCCCTGCCTCCCATCCTTCCTTCCTCCTTTCTTTCCTCCTCTATCTCTCCCTTCCTCCCTGTCTTCTTCCTTCTCTATCTCTTCCTTCCCTCCCTCCCTCCTTCCTTTCTTCTCTATTTCTTCCTCCCTCCCTCTCTCCCTCCTTCCTTCTTTCCTTTCCTCCCTAGAGAGATAGACAGAATAACTTTATTGTCACATTAAATGTACACTAATCGGCATCCATTAAAGCGAAATTTTGTGGCATGCAGCTCTCAAAGGGTCACCACCTCCAATACACACTACATAAACATAACAAAATAACAAATAAATAAATACAAAATTATGCATATATCCACATATATTATATGAATATATATATAGACACAGAAGCAACAGAATATATATACACAGAAGCAACAATCTAGTTCCTTCCCTTCTTTCCCCTCTCCCTTCCTTCTTCCTTCCTTCCTTCCTTCCTTCCTTCCTTCCTTCCTTCCTTCCTTCCTTCCTTCCTTCCTTCCTTTCCTACCTACCTACTCCTTGCTCCTTTCTCTCCACCCCTTCCTCCCTCCCTCCCTCCCTCCTTCCTGTCTCTCCTCCTTCCTCCCTCCTTCCCTCCCTCCCTCCCTCCCTCCCTCCCTTCCCTTCCTTCCTTCCTTCCTATCTTCCTGCCTCTGAGGGCCCCATGGGACAGACCCCCAACAGCATCCAACCCCTCTCCTCCTAACCTCCGCTGAGAAACCCTCCGTCTCTCTCGCTGATATCACAGGATAAAACCGCCTATCACGAGATCAAACGCCCGCCCACTGCCGTCCATTTCCACGCACCAGGAGCCCCCCTCGCCGGCTCCTAATTCCTCCCAGGGGCAGCCAATTTCTTTCTCCGCCTGCAGGTCTTATGATGATAATCAGACTCAGGAGGGGAAAGACGTTTTCAGAACAAGAGCCGCTTTGTTCCAGCACCCAAAAACCGCTCCATCCGGGCCTCCCCTGGACGCGGTTCGGAGACCGGGGTCTCGAGTGGCGATAACAGGGAGCAAGACCCACTTTCAAATTTCCCCCTAACAGACCTGCTCCAGATCCTTTCTCGGAGCTGAAATCAATTTTGTTACCCAATCTTGAAAACCATCCCAGGAGACGAAATGAAGGTGCTTTTGGTTTTCCTTGTTTCAACGCCTCCCCTACTTTGGTGCCAATTGGGTTGGACTACAATGCCCATCTCCCTGCCCTGGAAGAGAAGCTTGACTTCCCTGGGAATCCGTCCAGAGAACCAGGAACCTCTGCAATGCCCAGGGACGGGCCTTTCCTTAGAAACCAGACTCAAGTGGCTAGTCCTCCTTGTTTGATTAAAAAGCAGGCGAAGAGCAGGCCCAGCGTTCGTTGCTCGCGTTCCCCTCTCCCTCCACCCTCCCCACGCCTGGCTTCATACTGCAAACTCCCCAAACCGCCGCTTTTCCCAGGTGTGCCGAGACGAACAGGCTACAATTCCCAGCGCCGTGGTGCCCACATCCTGGGAATTGCAGACCCCGCGGGTGTTCGAGGAAGGAGCGGAGTCTGGATGTCCCAGGGCAGGAAAGGGGGCCACAGAGAGGCCCAACGTCAGAGCCCCCAGACCACTTAATCTGCACAGCGGCCGGCCCAACCCCGGCGCCATCGATTCATCTGTTCGCTTGACAAATGGCGTCTTACCTGCAGCCCCTGGACGAGCCGGGCACGGTGATTTATGTGCCGCCAGACTCTAATTCGATTCTCTCTGAATATGGGCTGCGGTTCAGTCGCCTCCTTTGGCGATGCTTGGTCTGCCTCTGTGTGTGTGTGTGTGTACGTGTGTGTGTGTGTGTGTGTGTTTGCTTCCTCCCTCCTGCCAAGCATCAAGGGTCCACGTGGCTCAACTCGAGGTCTCTTTTTAGAGGAGCCAACCGGAAGGAAAAGATCTACCTTCCAAAACGCAGCCGCTCACATCCCGGCATGAATTGTCTCGATGTACAGCCGTTAAGCCCTCGGAAAGGAGGCCACAAGGAGATCTCGGTCCTACAGTCAGGGCCAAGGGAAAACAAAGACAGCTCAGCAACTCACGGCAGAAAATGGGGCAGGGAGAGAGGGGGGGGAGGGAATACCAAGCAGAGCAGAGATTCTAGCAATTGCATTGAAGTTGGAAGGAAGCGGCCTGCAGCAACGTTCCTGCAAGGATTATGGGCACCGGAGTCCAAACCAAGGACCTGCCAGAAAGGCCCCTGAGGTCCCTTCTATGATTCTATGAAAGGTGTCCTCGAAATTCGCACCTTCCTTAAAACAACAGCAGCCTCTATTATCAACAAAGGCCTGATGGAGGCGTATTCATTTTATTTATTTATTTTAAACAGAGATGGAAATTAAACAGAGCAGGGGTTGGACTAGAAGACCTCCAAGGTCCCTCCCAGCTCTGTTTTATTCTGTTAAATTGGAGGGACTGAAAAAAGCGGATGGAAAAGCAACCATTTTTGAGGAAGGCTTAAGGGGCAGAAACCCAGCAAGCCCTTTGCACGACGGATCCCGACATTTTCAGGGGGGAACTTTTGGCAGCACCGATAGCTGACTTGGTGCCATCAACCTCCTCGATCTCGGTTTGTCGAATAAACTCTCATTCCTGCCTCACGGGAACCAGCACGCTGAGCACGTGGCGTGAACACCAGCCCAAGGCGGGAGGAATCGGGCCAGGTCTTCGCCAGAGCTGACCTCTGCGGAGAAGCTGCCTCAGGTGTCCAGCCAGCGTCCATTTTTAGCACCTCGGCTAATCCCTCTTAATGCCCTTTCCAGCCACGGCTGGACCCGTCTTTTCATCCCTCTCGCCCGGGCCCAGAAGAAGGGAAGAGGCAGCCTGGGCTGCAACCAACTCCCTTCTTTCCTTTGCCAAAACAACCGATAAGAGGGAGACAAAGGAGCCCTTGGGGGGAAAGGAAGGCCAGCCAGGGCAACGCAAACAAAAACAATATTAAAAGTGGAAATCAAGGACGCCGGAGGAGAAGAGCCTCTAAAAAGGCTTCATTCCTCTCCGCGTCTGCAGTGCTCCAGTTTACGTGCCCCTGTGGGAAAAACGAGGCGGTGTTTCCCGTACTGCGGCTTCAGGAGGAAGAACCGTGAGGACTAGAACCTTGGTTTCTTCTTTCAAGGGCAAGCCGATTAGCTGGATGGCCCAGGCTGCGCTTTTGCAAGACTAGCCAAAAGAAGGAACTGGATTTTTGGGGGGGGCGGAGGAGGAGGAGGTTTGCCTCCCCAAAGGGACAAGCATTCCCCCAAGGAGTTCATAACCCCCATTTAGGTGCCTGACCCTCTTTGCAGACAAGCCAGCTTCCTGCATCGGAACCGCTTTTCGATAGCCCGACTTCAAACCAGGAATCATATACGACCTTGGCTTTTTATGTTGACACAACACGGTTATGTCTGCTAGCCACGCAGCCCATTTGCATATGGACGCTGGGCTTGAGCGAAGGGCCGGCCAGCGTCAGCCACAGCCGTTCGGGGAAACTGCCAGAGCTCTGCAAATCCCAGGGGGTCAAGCTGCCCCCTGGAGCCGTGGGAAGAGCAGCGTTTTGGTGGCAGTGACCGCCCGGCCGCCCTTCCACCCACAGCTGCAATGACCCCAGGCCTCCCTTGGCCCAGCTGCAGAAGGCCCATTCTGGGAACCGCCATCCCTGTGACGGTCTCTCTGGGAAGCTTCGCACCCGAGGCTTGACATCCGACGTGCCAGCAGAGTGTGGGAACGGCGTAGCTGGAGGACTCACACGCAAGGCCGCTTGTTGGACTGGAGACGCCCCTTTCCCAATGGACCCCCGATTCTCAGCTGTGGAGGGGGGGGATTACAGCCCAGAGAGGGAGGGGCTGCTTTGAGGGCATCTGAAAGACCCCCAGTCTCTTCTGGATGATCACCGGAGCCAGAATGTCGGATTTGGTGGGGCGCGGGGGGGGGGGGCGACTCCTTGAGGGTCCTCAAACATCCGACCTTCAAGGGAATCAGAGTGCCACACCCTTGATCTTAGCCAGCCTGGTCTACCTCGCACGGCTCTTGTGAAGATCAAGAGGTAGGAAGGATTGTGTGCTTTTCTTTGGGGAAAAGCAACATTAAAAGGGCCCTGAATCTCTCAACGATGAATTCCCTCACACCTGGTGATCACCGTGTGGCCTCCTTTCCCTAGCCTTTTCTCCTCCAGATGCTTGGGACGCCCCCCCCCACTGCCCCCCAGCCAGGCCCAATGAGAGCCAAAAGTGACAAGTCGAGGGACTGACACCCCTCCCCAATTCGGATTTCTGGGCAAAGAAAAATTTGAGGTTTTGTGCTGGTTTTTTTTTTTGTCCACAGCGGACTCGACACAAGACAAACTGGAAATTACACCCCCCCCCGAAGCTAGGAAGCTTCCTGAGGGCCGAAGTGGGGGGGGGGGGGCAGAGAAATCTCTTAAAGCCTCTTTTCCCTAATGAGATGTTTGCTATTTTTGTGGGTCCTTGGAGAGCCCTGGATGGCTGGAGAAAATTGGCGGTTAAAAGAAGAATTAAGGAAATAATCCAGAAATGATTTCCAAGAAACAGGATGCTGCTGGCCAGGAAGGAGCCAGTCCTCTCTGCCCCGCCCCCCCCCCCCGCCCCGCCAGGCACTTTGCCCCGCCCCCTTTCCTCTGGGGCCCAATTCCTGCTCATCCTGTTTCAATCCTCCCAGCCAGAATAAAGCCCCCTCCCCAAATAGAATGGGAGACCGAAAGCAAAGCTGGACTGGTCCCCCCGTCCTTTATTCTGGAAGGCATCCGGTGGATTCCGGTTCGGGAGGGGGGTCTGAAGAAGAGGGAGACCCCTCCCTCAAGCCGGCAGAAAGCTGAGCCCCCTCTCGGCCCCCTGCCCGCTTCCTGGTGGGAGAAGCGTCTGGCTTGATTAGCAATTAACGGTGCAGAAATCATCCTTCATTTGCAAATGGGGCAGCTGGAAGGGAGGCTGGCAAGGCTCAGCTAGGCACCTTCTGCCGGTTTTCACGGCTGCCGGGTGAGACCCCCATTTCCCTTTCCTTGGCTGCTTGGTGAGACCCGCATGGGTTACCTCTCCTTGGCTACCGGGTGAGACCCCTGCCCAATTGCAGAGCGCCCCTGGAGGGCTGAAGGACTCTCCAGTGCCATCCTCAGCCAGAGATTGGACCTGCCCTGCACGGGATGCCAATGTCCAAGCCCCCCTTAAGTGAGTGGAGTGGTGCCAACTCAGAGAATCAACCTGGAAAATACAGGAATTGCACAATACAACCCTTGCCTAACAACAGGCTTCTGCACATCAGGCTAAACCATGGCTTGTTCTCAGCACTGGACAAACCACGATGATCCGTAGTATGGTCTGTCATGTCTGCCCTAGGCTTAAAGAAACTTTGTGGAGTACACATGTTGCGAAAGGCCGTAGGACCAGTGACGGCAACATTGCCACAATCTGCTCCGTGTTGCACACTCAGCCCCCAGCAAGGAAGCCGTATCTGGGTTAGTGCCAGGCCGATTCTCCCCGCCTGGGAGTGAATTCCTGGTGTGGTTTGTTTACTCGTGGCTTCGCAAGGGGCCCAACTTGGCCTCTTCCCAGAAACACTGGCCGGTTTCCCCACCTCCAAATTCTAGCAAGCGGCTCAGCTAATATTAAGCCAGGATCGTTACTCTGGAAATGATGGCTTATCAGCAATAGCCACCCACTCTCTCTTTTTTTTTCTTTCAAGGCGACAACAACCAGACAGCAAAAGGACGAGAGAGAGTCTGAGGCCTCGGCGAGCAAAGGCCAGCTGCAGCTGCTCTCCCGCCACACTTAAGAATGGAGGGTCCCTGAGCATGCGCAGAGTGCTTTTCCATGCCAGCAAAGCAAGACGCCTTCTTGGGACCCAACCTGGAAGGCCACCCACGTTTGAACTGTCGGAATCAGGATTTGGCCAATTCACCGTAGCGTCAGTGTGCAGCATGGCTCAACAACAGGGTTGGTTTGAAACCTGCTGATGGAAAGACCCCCCTCCCCCCCTATGACCCCCCCCCCGGTTTTTTCCCCAAGCGGCTTCCTCACATAACCTTTGAAAGAGTTCAACCCACCCCACGTTTGCTGAGTGTGCAATTGTGGAGGGGCACAACCTCCAGCAAGGGGGGGGGGGAATCTTTCCAGACCATTTCCTCTGCCAATTTTTCTATACGCAGGACACAAAGTTTTGTTTTTGCAAAACTTTCCTCTGTTTTGTTTTCAGCTTTTTTGGGGGGGGGGGGAGAGGCAGAGAATTTTTGTGGTGTTGCAGCTCCAGTTAGCACTTCGCCCGGCCACCCTGGCAGGGGAGGGAGCCGGGATGGAGGTGTGCTTGGCCCCCCACCCACCCAGGGAAAACCATGGCCACAGCTATGTGATAAGAAGACCAAGCGAAGGTCCTTGACTTATGATGAGAGATACCCACGTGCAATTATTTTTGGACCATCTCAAGTTTGGTCCACAACAAGCCCCCACCCCACCCCCCTACCCCGCTTACGACAACTTTGCAAAATAGGCCTTCATTACGAATCACGGGAGATACGGAAAAGAAGCTGAAAAATCACAGATTATCCCCAAGCAAGGAAGAACAATAAACCAACCTTCCGGAGGCAAAATTAAGCAGAATGTTTAGCCACAAATAACAGGGACGAAGCGCACTCTGTCCATGCTCAGAGGTAGCGCTTTTAGAACACTGTGCCACTTGGAAACGGACCCCCCGAGCAGTTCCATAATCTCCTGGCCTTAACCGGTTCAAAAAAAAAAAAAAAACCCTGCAAACTTTCCAAGAAGTACAGCAACACAGCCAAAAATAATTCCTCTGGCCAGGCCAAAGACCCAGCTATGGTAGGAGAAAAAAAATGGTCGGTGGAAGCTTTGGTGTGAAGCAAACAAACAACTGCCCTCCAAACACAAAGGCTGCACAAACCTTGAGCTGTTTTGTTTAAATTTGGCTTATTATTCTGCAAACCTTTCACTGCTCCTTGGAATCTGCTTTCTTGATCCTCCTCCAAATCTCTGCATTAACCTAGTTCCAGGTTGGGCCTTGCTAACTTTCTCAAGATTCCTTAATTTATTTCCACCAGAGGGGAAAAGTTAAAGGGGGTGGGGGAAAACAGGGACCCAGAGGTTATCCAGACAGGGCAGAGGCCTTCTCTGGGGGGATAACAAAACCCACTTAAGGCAGCTTTCTCCTTGCAACGTGGATCAGGAGTCAAAAGAGGAATATTAACAGGATTTGGCTAATCTAAGCAGCCAGCTGAGCCTCCCTCTTCCCCGCTGTTCCTTTCCAGTCCAAGCTGGGTTACTATATTCCAGCTGTTGGCGCAGGGCTGGGCTCCATTATTGGCAAAGCCAAAGACAGTTGGAGGATCTTTCTTTCTTTCTTTTTTTTCTTTTCAGTGGTTTTGCAAAAGGCACGTCAACACTCCCAGGGGGGCCTTTCCCACCCAGCAGAGCCCCCTAAGCAACAGAGGGGTCTCCCTGCCCCCCTCAAACACACACCAGCCCCTTGTGCCTCCTGCTTCAGTTTCCACACTGAATCCCCCTCCCCACTTAAAAAAAAGGGAAAAGGCTTGGCCCGGATTCAAAGCATCAACCCTGCTTTGTTTATCGGTGGGCGAGAGTTTGTTTTTCCTCTCCTGTCCTTGCGGGCTTTTAAAGTTTGGACTTTTATCCCCCCTTTTTTTGGGAAGGATTTAATTTCAAACCGCAGAGGGTTGACTTTGTGGGGGTGGGGTGATCATTTGATCGAATGGGGAGGGGGCTGGAAGGAAAGGGGGAAATGCTTTTCCAAAGGCCCCTCTTTGCAGAGAGCGAGCCCCTCCCGAGGCGACACCCGCCCCCCCAGCGTTGCAGAATGCCAAGGAGCGAAAGAGCGAACTCAGCTCCCTTCAAACGGCGGGAGGGGACGGACTACAATTCCCATCGCAGCTCAGTTAGCCCAGTTCTGCACTCCCCCCGCCCCGAGGATGCTGGGCGTTGCAACTCCGCGCCTGCGAGGGGCGCCCGGTTGGAGAAGGAGGCGCCGAAGCGATGCTCCTTTCGCTCCCCGCAATGAGGCTCGCTTCCCCGGGGCCACGGCGCCACTTCCAAGGGGGTCGGGACGCCAACGGACTCTCCCCGCCGGGGGCCAAGAGGGGCTTCGGGGGGGCGCCTGGCACGGAAGAAGAGCCGGCGGCGCTTGCGGGAGCTCCGGAGGGGGCGCAGGCGAGAGATGCGAGGGGAGCCGGGCTGGGGACGGAGAGGAGGAGGGGGGACGGCGAAGACCCCCTCCCTCCAGCACTGGCCGCCCCCGCCAGGCACCAAGCGCAGCCGCGACGCCCGGCGCGGTCTCTTACCGGGGGCTCCGCTGGTCTCTGGGGAGGAAGACCCCGCCCGTCCCCGCGGGGCTGTCCGGTCCGGACGGGGCTGCAGGGGGCAGCGGGCCGCCAGCCCCCTGTGCGGGGAAAGCCTCCCTCCTGGCGTCGGAGCTGCCGACCTTCCCGGAGCGCTCCGGGCAAGTGGCGGCCGAGGCTCCGGCGGGCTCCGGGCAGGGCGGGCGGGAGGGAGGGGCGGGCAGGGGGCCAGCCAGCCAGCCCGCCCGCGGCGGGGAAAGGCTCCGGAACAAAGCCGCGGCGGCCGAGCCGAGCCGAGCCGAGCCTCGCAACTCAGCGCCGAGCCCTGGCAGCCCTGCTCCAATCGGGGCGCGCGGCTCCGCCCCTCCCCCACGGCCCCTCCCCCACCCCGGGACCCCCCGCCCCTCTGGAGGGCTCCCACCCCGGACGCCCCGCGAGGGGGGCAGGCGGAGCGCGCGGAGGGGGCGCTGTTGCCCCTCCCCAGCCCAGGAAGGCAGGGACGGGGGCGCGGAAGGAAGTTGGCCCCGCAGCCTTCTCGGGAGCCCTTCGGGGGCGTCTGCTGAGGCCCCGACGGCCCTGCAGGGTTGGCCAGTCGGCGGGGGGCGTCCCGACGAAAGCCGGGGAGGGGGAGGCGGGCCTGTGGCAGGGCTGAGCCTGACCTGTTGCCAATCTGGTCTGTTTGCGATGTTGGGGTCTCCTGCCCATCATCCTCGGCCTGCCGGGTCCAAGGAGGCGATGGGAAGGCTGGGGGGTGTCAGCCTGTCAGCTGGACCGCCGCGGGGGGAGGCTGGCTCCGGGCTTCAACATCTGGCTAGAAACGGCGGCGGCAGCGTTGGCGGGGAAGGGGGGGCTGGAAGCAGCTGACACCGGCAGAGACGCCCGAGGGCTCAACGGAGCGTCCCTTCCCAAGCTGTCACCTGCCGACGGCTTTGCACCACCGCCCCCATCATCCCCGCCCTCAGGCCTTGGGCTCCCGGAGCTAGACGGATCGCTGTTCCTAAGGCCGGCCGAGGAAGCGCTTCGGGGAAAGGAGCCCTGGCGGCTCCGGACCCCCGCTTGCCTTTTCTCCCGGGTCCCGAAGACCCCTCCCCAGGAGCGTCTGAAGCCTGGAGCGGGTGTGTGGGTGTGTGTGTGTGTGTCTTAATGGGGTCCTCCTCCCCCCGGGCTCCGCAGCCCAGCCAAAGGACGGACAGCGACCAAAAAAAGCGGTTTTTCAGATGCCAAAGGAGGAGGGAGAAAAACCGAAGCTTCAAATCTCCAGCGGAAATTTTGGATCACGACGCCTGGAGATGATTTGACCAAACGTCCCCCCGGTTTCCCCCGATCCAGTCGGCAGGAAAACCGTCCACGGGATCTGCCTTCCCCGATCCAGCCGGGCTGTGTGCGGGTGTGTCTGTGTGCAACGCGTGTTTGTGGCGCCGCTTCGGAAAACGCCCCGCAAAGGAACCACCAAAGCGACCACCGGACAGACCCTTCGGCCTGGAAATCGCCGCCACCCGGGTCCCTGACCAACCAGCCCCGCGGGGAGACCCACCGCGGGCCGAGGAGCCGCCCCAAGGGTGTCATCCCTGGAGGGGGGCAGGAAGAGAGAAAAGCCTGGGAAAACAATATTTAAAAACTATCAGAAGCCCCCCCCCCCTAAAAAGGAGGGGGGAAAGTCGGGAAAAGCAGAGAGATTTTCCAGGAAAACTTTGGGCTGTGGAAGGACGGTGCCAAAATGTGTGTGTGTGTGTGTGTGTGTGTGTGTGTCCCTTCTCATCCATTTATTTCCCTTTTCCGTAAATGAAAAGCGAATGGCCCAGAAACGCCGCCCGCCCGTCCCTAAGCGGAAAAGATTGCGAACAGGACGGAGGGGGAGACCAAACTCCCTGCGGGGCGGGGGCCCCCCTGTCCCCCCCTCCTTCCCTTCCCTGAGCTCATTAGCCGCTGCCAGCGGATCCATTAGCGAGCGGGGTAATTAAAAGCGTGCAAGGGGAAAGGCCTCGGAACAGCTGCTTCCTGCAGGGAGGGGCGCCTCGCCGGGGTGGGGGGCATTTGCACCATCCAACATCTCTCTGCCTGCAGAGAAGGGGAGGGTGGGGGAAACCCCCCCTCTCCCCTAGCAAGGACCACAATTATTGGAGGGTGGGGGGAGGGCAGAAGGACCACTTTTGCATCCTGGTTTGTGCAAACTTTTGTTTACTCCGCTCTGCAAATATTTTTCCTTGTGGGGTGGATGTTTGGATGTCTCTGTGTGTGTGGGAGGGGGGGCACTGTTAGGCTCCCTTCCTCTCCCCAAAGGATCCTTCTCCCACCTTCCTGGGGAATTGAGTGATAAACACCAGCCCCCTCCCTTCCCACCCCCACCCCCACCCCAGAAGTTCTGTGGGGCAATTTTGCAAGGAAGCGAATATTAGAACTGCTGGTAATTTTCCAAGGAGTTGAAAACAGAGGCTGGAGGGGCCCAGGGACCATTGGAGCCCCCCCTCCCCTCCACCTAGGATGGTATTTTTTTTTTTTTTAAAGAGATTTATAAAGGGAGGGGACACGCATTCAAAAAATGCTGGGCAGGTTCCAGATTCTGCAATCGGTCCCATGTTGCACCTGCAGGCCCAGGCACATGGGTGGGTGGTCTTCAAGAATAGCCACTGAATAGCCACTGAAGGCCCAAAACCCACAGGCTACCTTGGGCTCCTTCAAACTCTGCTTCCCCCCCTTTGCAGATGGGTCGGACTTCAGCTCCCAAGAGTCCAAGCTGGTGAGGTGCTGGGGTCGCCCCCCCAGCCCCCCGGTTCCCAGCCTGGCCTGCCTCTCTGTACCCCAGCGGTGAAGACACCTAGTTTCCTAGACATCTTTTTCAGTCCCTCCGACAGCTGCCAAACCCCCAAGTTGGGACTTGCAGACTAATCCTCGGAGGAAATGCTTATCAACACGCAAGCCCAGACTCGTCGCCATTTGTGGGGTGTCTCAGCCCACCCCGAGTTCTTCTCCTCCACTCGCAGTTTCAGGGACTTCCCGGCCGGTGATGACAGAGGTGTGAGGCAGGCGAAGAGAGTTTCGAGTACAAGAGGAGGAACTGGTTCTGCCCATGGTGGAACTCCCACCCCAAAAAAACCCCAAAACCTGGCTCAGATTCGGACACCTCCCCAAGGGGCCCTCCTTTCCAGGATGCATGTCCCCCAAAGTGCAGCTGCTTCACACAACACAGAAAACCAGTTTTTGGTCACCCTTGGCATTTTGAAGGTGGGGGGACTCCAACTCCCAGAATTCTGCAGGCAGGCAGCACAACTCTGGACTGCAACTCCCAGAACACCCCAGCCAGCATGAAATCCAGGCATGCTACCCGTGGAATTCTGGGAGTTGAAGTCCACCCACCTTTAAGATGCCAAGGTTGAGAGGCACTGTGCCTTCACTTTCAGAGGTGGCAGCTGCATTCACAAAGCCCCAATTGACACTTCACAACGTCCACTTTCTCCCCCTCCCCCCGCTTTGGTCTCCTTCTCCCTCGCCCTCTCCATCCCCTCCTCCTTTCTTCACCCCACCCCCGTCCCCACTCCAGGAAATAGGAATCCACACTGTGCCACGAATGCCAATTGAACCGTGGCAAAGTGGATTAAGGTTTGCCATTTATTTATCGATCTGTCTCGGGCTGCGCAAAAGTCGCTGCTCCTCCCCAGGGAGCAGGGCCGCTGTGTGTGTGTGTGTGTGTGTGTGTGTGTGTGTGTGTGTGTGTGTAGATGGAGGGGAGGAACAACGAAGAGGAGGTTGTAAGATTTGGGGAGCCTCTTCTGGGCTTCCGGTTAGAAGGGGATCGGAAGTGGATCCTTGGAGCTGAACACAGCGGGTGGCAAACCTCGTGCGTGCTCAGTGATCCGGGTGGGCATCTCTGAGCATGTCAAGAGGGCATCTTTCAGCCCTGAAAGGGAGGATTCCGGTCCCTGGATTGGGGTGCAACAAACAGAATTTGGACTCTCTCTCTTTCCTGTAAAAGTAATATCCCCCCCCACCCCCCCGATTTTCTTCTGGTTCCTCCCTCCCTCCCTCTTGTGTGACTTGTGGGAAAAAGAGGCCCCTGGTTGGAAGACGCCCCCTCCCCAGAAAAGGATCCGCAAGGAGGCCGGGGCTTGGGGGACCCAAACAAAAAAGTCTCGGGCGTTTTGTATTTTCGGAGAAATGCTTCGTCTGCCTTCCACGCAAAGGATGGGCCGGAAAGGAGGGTGGGCAGCTGGCTATCCTCCCCCAGGGAAGGAAAAGCTTGGACGAAGGGATGGATGTGAAACGTCTTTTCTCCCCCAACGGGATCCTTGCACCGCACAATCCCATCCGCACCAGAAAAGGGCTTCTCGGCTGGGGGCCTCCACGCAGCCTTCTGGGGCCCAGGGATGATTGTGGGTGCTTCCCCCCCCCAAATTTAGAAGGGCAACCCCTGGCTATCCAGACCCGGAGCAGGGGAGCAAGAGGCCCCCCCAGCTCCCCAGGTCAATCCCATAGCCCCCCAACTCCATTCAAGACCGTCGTTTGCAGGGAAGGTTTTTTTTGCACAAGGCCAGATGTGTGTCTTTCAGTCCCCCCCTTCTCCAGCCCCCCCCTGGAACCAAGGGGGAGCGTGGGAGGAAATGCCACAAAATCTGGCACTGCAAAGGACCCCCTCCCCCCACCCAGGGCAGGAGAGGCTGAAAGGCCTGCAGACCCCAAGGTGACTTCTGAATTCAGCTTTAAAAGCAGATTTTCTTTCTCTTGCTTGGAATTTGGGAAAGATCAGCTTAAGGGTTAGGGGAAGGAGCAGCCCCAGGGCAGGACTCCTCTTGTTCCTTCTTTCTCTCCCTCCCTCCCTCTCTCTCTCTCTTGTATTTTCCAAACAGGGAAACAATCCCTCCCATCTTGCTGTCACAGCATAAGAGTGGGGGGAGGAGGGTTGTGGCCTCTTCACAACCACACACACGTTTGTTTTGGCACCCATCTGTGGTGCATCGCCGGGCTGATCGGAGGCTGGGCGGCTTCACCTACTTCAGGCATCCTTTCTGGGACGAAACAGGGCCGAAAGGAAGCCCAAGGAGCAAACGGCAGGGTGGGCCTCCGCAAAACAGGGGCACAGCAGCTCTCCTGCCCTCCCCCCCTTCAGATTAGTCACAATTATGCAACCGACAACAGCGCTGTTGCTCGACACCATCCATTGTCACTCCCTTCTTCCGCGATAATTTTTATGCAAATTTTCTCCCGTTGGGCGAACCGGTTCCTGCCCACAAGCCAGGTTTCTAGGGCTCATGAAAGGTGCTGCTTTGTCGCATTTTTAACAGGCCCTGGGCAGGGTGAGGCAAGAGGAATGGGGGTGTCATTGGGTGGGGAAGAGTTCTTCCTGGAAAGCCCCCCCCCAAATAGTGGGGAAGAGCGAAGGCTTTCTGTGAATGCAAGCAGGACAGAGAGAGAGGCAGATGTTGGTTTGTGATTGTGGTTTAATTCCAGCAAGGGAGCGGGGGTGGGGGGGACAGACAGCCCTGGCGACCAAACAGGTTCCCCCAGCAGGTATCTGATCCTCCTCCCCTCCCCTTGTCTCCCTAATCTGGGCCTCCAAAACCTGCCCCATAGTTCTCTCCCAACCTCCGCGCATGACATGCCCAGGCATGGTGCCCCATCGCTTGGCTCCAGCCCACACAGAAAGAAGTCACACAAACACCTGTTGCCACTTCTGGCTCCATTTCCCCAAGACCCAGCCCGGACAGGTGAGCCTCTCTGGCGCACCTTCACACTGGGTGCAAACCGATGCCAGCCAGGGAGGTTTTGCTGCGTTGACCAAGGCTGGCAGGACAGCCCTGCCAAGGAGCAGGGGGTCAGCCCCCCCCCTTCTGGAGAAATGCAGGGGGTCAACTAACCCACCTGGGCTGCTTTGGGGCAGTTCCTCTTTTCTTTTTTCTTTCTTTTCTTTTCTTTTTTATTTCTTTTCTTTTTTCTTCCTTTTCTTTTTTGTTTCTTTTCTTTTCTTTCTTTTGGGCAGGGCTCCCCAAACTTGGCCACTTTAAGACTTGTGGACTTCAACTCTCCGAATTCTGGGAGTTGAAGTCCACAAGTCTTAAAGTGGCCAAGTTTGGGGACCTCTGCTTTAGGGGAATATACTTGGACCCCAAGCTTGGAATTCAACATAAACTTTGACCAGGAATCCAAGTGAATCTTCAACTTTGCTCCAAATGGGTTCCTGTAACTTGGTTCAGTGTTGCCTCTGGATTGGTCCAGGAGGGGCAGTTGGACACCCGACCCCACCCTGGACAAACCCACCCCACCCACCCACCCCCCGTTGCAACTCATTCTGGGTGATATCATTATCATCCCATCCACAGTTTCTTCGCCTTTTGGACAAGCAACTGAGCGAGGAAAACAGCTTTTGAAGCCAGATGCCAGAGAGATGTTCTACTATTTAAAAACAAACCTCTTTCAACTCTAAATATTTGGCTGTTTCAAGAAAAAGGAAAAGCAGGAGGGGAAAAAAGGGGGGAGGAACCAAATCCGGGCAGGAGCTGGTGATAAAAGCCCTGGTTTATTTATCACGGGGTCCCTTGGATGGAGATAATTAAAAAGTTGGCCATCTCCTTCCAGGAATTAACCCTCTCCAAAGTGACAGGGACTCTTTTGCGGGGAACCAGAAATAGAGTCATCAGTGAAAGGGGGCGAGGGGGGAGGAGGGTTGGTGGAGTTCACGGATAATCTCCTTTCATTTTGGGAAGGTTGGGTGTTGGGAGGTCAGCAGGCTAATAGCCCCTTAATAACTCAGAAGCAAAGGGGCAGAGGGGGCACGGGGGGAGGGTCCCTTGACCGCCTGCAGGCAGAAGAGTTGCCCACCCACCTTCTGGTGTTCAGAACCACAATCTCCAAACCATGATGGCTTGAAAACTTGCTTGCTCTGCGGGTGCCAATCTGGTTTGTACCCTTCCTGAATCTCTGGCTTGCTTTGACCACGATACATACAGACCCCGCCCCCCACTTCCCCCTCCCTGATGGGTCAGGTTTGCAATCTGGCTTAGCTGTAAACCATGGTTAGAGGTCGGGGTTTTTTGTTTGTTTTTGCTGGCTTCTGTGACCCAAGGCCGCCTGCAAGCGATCCAAAGGGGAGCCACGTTGGCGTCTGACGTCTCATGAACGTAGCTACTTCCTCACAGCCGATATCCTCTGTTAGTGTTATATGGTGGGGCTCAGATCAGATCTGAGCTCTTGCTGCTGCTGCTGCTGCTGCTCCAAGCTGATTAATACCCAGTTAAGAGCCAAATGCATGGACTTGTTTCCTCGGAATCTTGAGGACTAGCAACTTAACCCCGCAAATCGGAAGTCTGCCGCATTCAGCAGTGCGGGAAGCCTTGGAAGAATTGCGGGGAAAGGGCTTAAGGAAGAAAACAATGTCCGCAGACACACCTTACTTACGGTGTGGCTGCACAATCCCCACCCCGCCCCTCCAGACAATTGTTCAGAGTTCCTTTCGCTGCCGAAGGAGGCACTTTCCTTCCCCCTTGTGTGTCTGTGTGTCAAGAACAATAGCGGCTCTTCCTGCACACCCAGCAATGCTGCAACCTTTTGTCCTTCTCCCCATCCATCACGGCCACACAATTAGAGGCTGCCAGGGTCTGCAGAGGGGGCACCTGGGAGGTCCCGTGGCTTCCTTCCCACCCGTGACACCCTCCTCTCTTCTAAACAAGGACGAGGGTGGAGCGAAAGGAATCCTCTTTATCGCCTTGGAATCACGGCACGAACCGCCCCCTTCGGACCGTTTCATGCTCCAGGCTCTCTAATTGGGAAGGGGGGACACAACAGGCCATCACCGGGAGACCTAAATAGTAATGGAGGATGTGCAGAGTGCAACCACTCACCAGAGGGGGGGGGGTTGCTCTGCTTTCTTCATGGGGGCTGCACCTCAAAATCCAGCCCCGCCAATCCATAATCTTAGCGACATCAAGTGGGATCCAATCTCTATGCGACAAATTCGGGGAGAACCAACGATTTGGGCAGACAGTTTTTATAGGATCTGATTACATTTTGAAATAAGGACAACAGTCCCACCACGCTGGTTGTAAACCACAGCTGGAGGCCCGAAGCCAAGTTGGCTTTGCTAAAATAAGGCACAGAAATGTTTGGGATCGGATACGAAATTAGCAATCTGCCCGTGGGCCAGCCTGTCTTCAGCCTGCTGGAGGAGGGGGTTGGGCTAGAAGACCTCCAAGGTCCCTTCCAGTGCTATTCTGATCAAATATTGAAGAAGGCCTTGGACATCTTCCAACCTGACCAAAAACCAAAATGAACAAAATCAGGGGGGCCCAACCTTGCTTACTTTTAAGACTTGTGGACTTCAACTCCCAGAATTCTCCAGCCAGCCATGCATGGAATTCTGGGAGTTGAAGTCCAGAGGTCTTAAAGTGGCCACGGTTAGACACCCCTGAACTAAGATGGTAAATCTTGCTTGGATCCCACTAAACAAGTTAACTCAACTTTTGCTCTGTTTAGTAAAGAAACACCAGGTTTTTTTTTTCACCGCAGACAAACCCCAGAATCTGGGCGGTGGGTTAATTTTACCTTTCTTGCTGTGGTTCCAGAAGCACACAGTGTGCACCCCCCCCACACACACACACACAGACAAGTCATCCAGGCAACCAGCTGGAAAAACATCCAGTCCCCTGCAGAATTTCCTCTTCCAGCTACTGGGGTGGAAAAGACGCAGATGACTGCAGAGGCAGCCGGTGGAGCCCCCTCCCCTAAAAGCAGATTCTGGCCACAACGATCCCCAGCCGAGGGAACGCACAATAAGCGGTGCTTGTGCCGGAAAAAGGCTGCTGTAAAACTGGGAACGGAGCCGCTGAGCTGCTTTCCAGGCCTTGCAGTTCATTGTTATGTTCTCAACGGCTGCTTCTTATTTATTTATTTTTGCTCTGGGTGCGAGGAAGGAAACGTGTTTGCCAAGGGGGAAACAATGCCACTTTCCTTCCAGGTGGGGAAGCAGGGCCGATGGAAGGAGGGGGCGCTGGGGGTCTGGTCGAGCTGGGCCACCCCTCCAGCCAAACCGGGGTGGAGCGCTTCCAGTTGCACCTGTCCCTGGGGAAAATCTCTTGAACAATAGAAGCAGCAAGACCAAAGACCCAGAGGTCAAGAAAAGTGGACAGCAGGTTTGACCGGAAGGGCCTCTGGTTGACGGCCAGCCTGTCAAAGCCCCAGATGGAAAATTTCCCACCCTGCCTGGGGCTATTTGGACGCCCAACAGCCCTGCAGAGTTGGACAGCATCTCCTCTTGGAGAAGATCCCCCTGGAAGGGCAAGGGATTAAAACCAGGAGGAAGGGGGGAGGGGGAAAACCCCTCCTTCTGGAAAGGAAGCACCACATTGGCTCCATTCTCACGGCGTCCTTGTCTCCTTCCTCCCGAAAGGCTCTTTCCCCAAATTGTCTGAAGAGCTCGGCTGCAGAGGTCCCCGCAGGAGCCAGGATGGGATGGATCAGTTCCTGCAGGGCACAAAGGACCCCAAAGCCCTGGGACGCTTCCTGGGAACATCGGGCATCACTCCAAGGGGCTGGTGGGCCGAGAGAAGGTTGACCTTTCACCCTGACCCTGAATAGATGCCGCAGGGAGACCCCAGCAAGTGAACACCACAGAGGCCGAGCAGAAGGAGGTGTGTTTACAAACCCCTCACATCCTGGACATAAACTGTTTCAACTCCTTCCCTCAAAACGACGCTATACAGAGCCCTGCCCACCAGAACAACCAGACACAAGGGGAGTTTTTCCCCCAAATGCCATCCCTCTGCTAAACAAATAATTCCCTCAATACTGTCCGACTATTTACAAAGTCTGCACTACTATTCTTCTTCTCATCCTTCCTATTACCTATCTCTTTTTCTACTTATGGCCTATAACTTTGTTGCTTGTATCTTTATGATTTATATGGACTCTTTCCTAGTATGATTTGATTGCTTATTGTACCCTGTGACTATCATTAAGTGTTGTACCTCATGATTCTTGATGAATGTGTCTTTTCTTTTATGTACACTGAGAGCATTTGCACCAAGACAAATTACTTGTGTGTCCAACTACACTGGTAGACTGCTCCAGGTAAAGAATTCTAATTCCTAATTCTAAGGAAGGAAGGAAGGAAGGAAGGAAGGAAGGAGGAGCTGGATGGATTCCTTGGGAAAGAAGGAAGGAAGGGTTAGGAAGGAAGGAAGGAAGGAAGGAAGGAAGGAAGGAAGGAAGGAAGGAAGGAAGGAAGGAAGGAAGGAAGGAAGGAAGGAAGGAAGGAGAAGGAAGAAATTAAGAAAAGTTCTGGAAAGTAATAATTGGTCTCAGCTGGAGCCTAATAGCTGGGCATCCCCTCCCCAGCCTGCCGCTCCATAGCTTGAAAGCCTCGCCTTTCCAATTTTGAAACTTTCCACAATTTATTCTGCCTCTTCCCCGCGAGCTGGCGCAGAACGTCACTCTCTGTTTTTATTAAAGTCCCCAAAAGCAATAATTTCTCATAAGATTTTTTGCCTGATCATTTCATGTCCTTGGCCTGTTTCTTCCCCTCCCTTCAGCGCCCCCAATCTCAATTTCTAATTTTCAGAACATGGTTCTCCCGGCGGGCGCTGGGAGGGAAAAATAATGTGAAGGGAAAGGGATTTATTAAAATGCAAATTGGTGGGGTGCTTAAAAAGTTTGGCTTTTTGGCTCTCTCCCTCTTCCCACCCAGAGGAAAAACATCCACACGTTTCGGGACGGAAGCATAGCTGTGCCAGGGTGGCAGGTTAAGAATAGCAACTGGAGATGCCAAAACAGGTGGAGGGGTAGAAGATGTGCCCACCTGGAGAACTTCATAATACGCCCCTGCCAACCACCTGGCAAAACTGAACCATGGGAGGCAGGCAGGATGTGCCCCCTCTGGAAGGATGCCTTGAAGCATGGGCACCGCAGCGGCACACGTTGGCAAGGAACAGGGAATTGGAGGAGGGGGAGTTACGAACCAAACCCCATCGTTCAGGGGCTGATCCATCCTGAGCCCCGTGTTCACCTGGGCAAGCAGGAGACTCTTGTGGCGATGCAATCAAGAGGACTAGAAACTTGAGTCTGCCAAAACAGAATCAGGAAGGGAATAAACAAGGAAGGCAGGGCTGGTGGGTGGGTGGGTGGAGGCGCATTGTTCTTAATTGGTGGGGCTTTTCATCCCTTTCATCAAATTCACCTTTTTAGCTAAGGATTCTTGGTGGAAGAAAAAAACAGATTTTCCCCCCCTCAAAGTGTGGCGAACGCTCCCCTCTGGCGGTCAGCGTTGGGATGGCCCCGTTGTCCCTTTGGCTCCACAATCTAGTTATGGATCCAGGTTGGTTCTGCAAATTTGGAGCTGTTTTTGAACACTCACAACAACCTTGCAAGGCGGGGTGGGGTGGGGAGTTAAGGAACAAGCCCCTCCTGGCCACCCCAGGCTGGCAAGCAGGTCCGATTCCAAGGCTCAGGAAGGCTGAAGCATTAAAAGTGGGCCTGGGGGCTTCTCTGCCCTTGAGGGGGGGGGGGCATCCCAGCTAGCAGTGCCCCCCCATCCTCCATCTTCAAAAGGAGCAGCTGGGGAGGTCTCCTTGTAGAGGCTCACACCCCTTTTCTCACTCCTTGCCACCTCCTTTGAAACAAAGAAATGGGTGTCTCTAGTCCTCAAGATTCTGCTGCCACACCCAGGGCCTCTTCTTAGAAAAACAGAACGTTCAGGTTTCAGCCTTGGCCTTTAAGATTCTGCTTTTCAATTCCTCTGAATTATTTGGGCAGCCTCGTTCAAAGGGAGGGGATGCATTTTATTTCCCCTGCAAGATTCTCAGGGGAAATTGCCCCCCCCCCCCCAAAGCATTTGGGTGCATTTCTCACTTTGAGGGGGTTGGGCAAAATAAGGAACAGCCTCCTGTTCAAGTAGGAAGTGGAGGTTGCTTAATCAGAGGGGGTGTGTGTGTGTTTGTGTGTGTATTTGTGAATGTTCATCTAACAGAAGCAAGGCAAGTTTCTAGACCTTAGGAAGCTGCTCAGATCCCTTCTCTCTCTCTCGTTTTTTGTATCGTTCTACAGTTGAAGGGTTCTGCCTTTGGGGCAGCCCTTAAATTGCCCCCCAACAGGAAGCAGGAAACCAACCCAACCGTGGGCACCTGGGTGTCGATATTGAACATTTGCTTTTAACAGTTGCTGGTTTTAAAAAAAAAAAAAAGCAGATTTTTCTCCCCGGGTGTGTGTGTGTGTGTGTGTGTGTTTCTGTGTTCCAACAGTCGGACTGAAAAACAGGCCTGAATCGTAATCATGATGGCGCAGGCTGCCTCTTGCAAAATCCCACCCCCCCTCTTTTCTCCTCAAAGCCCCCGCACTCACTTCCTTTGTCTGTTGTGGTTTCCTTCCACTCTTCCTCTTTTCAACTTCCGGCTTCAAAGTTTCAGGCTGAGTTGGCAAGCGGAGCCCTCCAAAGCCCCAGCCTGGGCAGGCAGAAGGCCCCCCCCTCCCCAAGTAAATGGGATGGGAGAACGGGGGTGCAACGGGGGTGTACGGCCCCCCTAATTTTGCCCTTGCCTGCTTTCCCGCCCCACCTTGAGAAACCTCTGCCTGCCTCCCTTTCCTTGCCCCATCAAGAACGTTCGAGAGGAGAAGAGGAGAAACAGGCCGGGAAGGGGCCAGATTTTCTGCTGCTGTGTTGCTTTTCGAAAAACCGCATTGCTGACAAGGAGTCCTGAAGCGCTCGAGCATCTGATCCGTTTCAGCCTCTTTGGAAGCAGGTCAGATCTGATTGCTTTGGGGGACACACACACACAGACACACACACACAGACACACACACAATCAGGCCTGAGGGTTAAAATCAGGAGGGGAGGAAATGATGCCGTCCTGGAAATTCAACTCAAAGACCCCTCTGTCCTGGGGTTTCTCTTCCTTGGGCGCAGTTGTAAAGCAAACCCTGAAAACCCCACCTGAAGGGATAGGCATCCTCAGACTCAAACAGCCTTGGGTGGCTCCCGTGAGCGAGCCAAGCTGCACAATCAGGGTTTCAAAGTGAAGAGGGCACAACTATGTTCCTTGGTGGCGTTTTGGGGACTATAAACTAGCAAGGAGGGACCGCTAGCCCTGCTCAAAAACTTTGTTTCTTCTGTCCTTCCTGCCTCTAGTGACGTCAATCCCACCTATACCCCACCCCCCACAAGCAGAGACCCCGTCCAGACGACCTTCACAGGCACAACTGGCAGTCAGAAAGTGCCTGGCATCCCTGAGCCCTGGCATCCCTCCGGGGTCAACTTTGGACCTTCCCGGGACGGCTTTGAAAAGCTCTCCCACTTTCCAGGGAGGCGGGTGGATGCTCCGGGCCTGGAGGGAAACGCCACCTGGCTCGACCGCCTCCAGCCAGGAGGAGAAAGGCGCGGACACGGGTCTGATGCCCAGATGTGCTAACGGAGGCCTGAAACCAGACCTTCCTGGGAAGAGAGCGGCGGCAGAGGTGCGGGGACCCGGGTGGTGACGCCGCGCGCCAAATATGCGGACCGTCCAGTTTGCCCGTCTTGCGCCTGGCGGGAGCTTGGCCGGCTTCTGTCGGCTTCCTCGCTCGGGGGGGGCGCCGAGTTTCACTCGGGCGGGTCAGCTGACGGGGCGGGCTCGCCGCGGGAGGAAGTCTTGGTGGGACCCGAGCGGGGACCTTCCTCCCGCGGCTCTTCCACCGCCCTCGGGGTGCAAAGCCGGCAGGGGCGGCTCGGAGGCGCCAGCAGAACCGCGGGCTCCGGTGAGTGAGCGCTGGGGGGTGGGGGCCGGGCGGGCTTCTGGAGGGGATGGAGCCTCTTCCTTTCCTTGGGGGAAGACGGGGGGGGCTTCATTCGGCTCCCCCTGGGTCGCAACCGGCTCCAGCGCTGAGTCACCCCGGGATGGCGAAAGGCACTTGGGGACGTTTGTCTTGGTTAGAAAGATTTGCGCCAGAAAATGCGCTTCCTTCCCCTAAGCCCGAAGGCGGCGGGGAGAGGCTTCGGTGAGCCTCTGGGCATATGCAAAGCGCGCTCCTTCCTCCCGCCCCCCCTCCAGACGTCCCAGGGCGGGCCTCCCCCCTTCCGCACCCCCTTCCTCCCCTTCAGGGATTCCTGCGCCCGCTTCCCTCCCGGGACGCGCCTCCAAGGGGACCAGCAGCATGCCGGGCGCGCGTGCGACGTTGGCTTCGGTTTCTGGCCCGGGGCGGCACGTGCCGAGCTCCCTCCGCCCCCAGCATCCAGGGACCGCAACTTGGGGCGCTCGGTGGTGGCGGCGGCGGGGGTGCAGCCGCTTTGAAGGCGAGGAGGCGCCCCCTCCGCCTCCGTTCTGGCTTCTTCTTCTTCGGTTCTCGGAGAGGGCTGCCTGCTGGCCGCTGACCAGGGTCTTTGGGGACCCGTCCTCTGCACCTGCCCAGAGGCACCCTTCCCCTCCAAGCCTTCCAGGCAGAGAAAGGAGATTCCCGGAGTCTCTGGAAGAGCAACAGAGAAGACCAGGCTGGGTGGCATCGCTGTTCCCCCCATAAGCTTTACTCCCCCCACCTCTGGCTGGGTCTCCATTTCCTGGCCCTTTTCAGCATTTAAGGGCCAAGGGCCTCCCTGCTTGGAGACCCGAAGAGGCTGCCGGATGCAGCTGAAAGCAGGAAGCCCACTTGGCACCTGGGGGGCGGGGGGAAGAGCCAGGAAATATTTTTTGCTTTAAAAAAAAAAGCAGGCAGGCTCATCAAAGCCACTCCTTGCATGGGGTAAACCCAGCCTTGGATACGGAGAGAGGAAAGGGTCCCCCCTATTCCCCAATATTTCCACCAGGGCAACATTTTCTGGGGCCAACGCAGGACGGGGGGCAAGCTTTGGAGACACACAGGTCTGTTCCCTGGGCGAAAAGGAACAAAGAGCCGAGGGGAAGCCGGAAGGGGAACTGCCTGGTGTACAGAGGAAGTCGAAGCAAACCAGCGGAATTGGCAAATACATATATAAAAAATAATGTGTGTTTTAAAAAGCCACATTTGACTTAGCCTGGCATCCATTTCGGGCTCTCCCTCGAGGTCAAAAACCAGATCTGAGGCAGCAAAGAAACCTGATTTATTTTTTCTAAAAAATAAAATAAGCTGGTTTCCTGCTGCCAATAATAATAATAATAATAATAATAATAATAATAATAATAATAATAATAATAATAATAATAATAATAATAATAATAGTAATAGTAGTAATAGTAATAATAGTAATAGTAATAGTAATAATAGTAATATAATGAGGTCGTGAGGTTTCCTCGTCTTTGTTTGACTGGGTTGGAAATGTCTCCTTGGCTCCAGAGGGTCTCCTGGGGAGCCCCCTCCCCCCATTCTGAGCCTGGAGTTGCGTCCCTCCATCCTCACCCCGGTGCTCCTTCTCTCCCCCCCCCCCAGGCGAGATGGAGGCCTTCAGCTCGCGCAACCTGGCGCTGCAAGCGGAGAAGAAGCTGCTGAGCCGCATGGCCAGCAAGTCCACCATCACCATGTTCATCGATTGAGACCAGCGGGGCCGTGCTGGACGAGCTCTACCGCATCTCCAAGGAGCACACGCAGGACCGGGCGGCCTCCCAGAAGGTCATCAAGGACCTGGTGAAGGTGGCGGTCAAGGTCTCCGTCCTCTTCCGCAACAGCCGCTTCAGCGAGGCCGAGCTGGCGGTGGCCGAGGACTTCAAGCAGAAGCTGCGCCAGGGAGCCATGACGGCCGTCAGCTTCCACCAGGTGGCCTTCACCTTTGAGCAGGCCGTGCTGGGCCGCCTGCTGGAGGAGTGCCGGGACCTGCTGATCCGGCTGGTGGAGAAGCACCTGACCCCCAAGTCCCACGGGCGCATCCGCCACGTCTTCGACCACTTCGCCAACGCCGAACTGCTGGGCCGGCTCTACAGCCCCGGGAGTCCCTTCGAGCCCCACCTGGAGAGGGTCTGCCAGGGGCTCAACCAGCTCATGGACCAAGGGAAGCTGTGACCGGCCCTCCCCACCCAAGCCATGGGGGGAGGGGAGGGGGGTCTCTGGGTCAGCCAACGGAACTCATGGCCACTGGTTCCACGCCTGGGATTTCGGACCTGGGCCTAAAGACTCAGCAGGCTGTGTTTGCAATGGATCAGTGAGGACTAGAAGCTTGGGATGAAAGCGCTTGGCTTCTTCAACTGGAAGGGTCCCTGAATGTGAAAGGGGTCCACTCGATGGACAATTCCTTCTGGCCGGAGGATGTGGGGGGGCCCGGGGTGTTTCACATCTTGGATTGGGGAGGGGGATTGTGGTCAAATTGCTTTCCTTCCTTTTTGCTTCCCCCGGCAAGCAATGCTTGGAAGGTGCCCGTTACAGCGTCTGCGGTGAATTGAATCTCAGAATTGGACCTGCTTTGTGCCCTCAAGGGGACCCCCCTCCTTTCCCTTTGGCTGGAATTGTCTGGAATAAGAGGGAGGGGCTTTTCTGAGCTGCTGGAAATTATCAAAATGGATTCCTAGCTTGGTTTTCAGGGTGGGGGGAAATTCAGGAATGTCCTCCCCCCACCACCACGTCCCCCCCACTCCTTCCTATCTCTGTGTTTGGACTTTTCTCCAGCGTGGAATTTTTGTCTCAGGGAGCCCAAAATCTGAAAATACACTTATTTTGGTTTTTCAAGTGTTTTTCAAGTGTTTTCTGGGGGTGGGGGGGGGGGGAGGGATTCCTGGGGCTGCTGGAGACCCCCAGGGCATTCTCGGGGGTCACTGTCTGTCCAGACGGGCGAGCACAGACAACACAGCCACACCGCCCAATTGGCAAAACCTGCATTTCTTTAATCAGAGGACAGGGGCCACCAATTCCAGCCGAGAAAAATCAAAAGACGGAGGGTTTTTGGGGGGTGGGATGGGATGGGATGGGGGCCTCTATTCAGTATCCTCCCCTCTGGCCCATACTCCACAGCCCTTCCCAGGAATCTGCCCTCCGGCACGCTCAGGATGGACCCAAACAGCTGGGGGGCAGAGGGAGGAGGCACAGGGGTGGGACCGTTCCTTCCCCCAAGAAGCAGTTGGGGCAATAAATATTGGGGGGCAACAAAGCTAGGGACCCACTTGGGTGCCCATCATCCTGGCTGGCTGGCGGGGGGCACCGGGGAGGGCAGGGTGTCCAAGGGAAGCAGAACTGAAACCGGAGCAGGCGAGGAGGTGGGGCCCCTCAGCTCCAGGGGCCATTTTAGGTGGCATCTGTTCTTCCCCACAGCGGGGGGGTTTCAGGGTGATGCCAACGGAGGCCTTTTTGGGGGTCTCAGAGCTTGAAGATCTCGTCCTCCTGGTCGAGCAGAGCATCAGCACGGGCGATCCGGGTGAGGGGTACGGGCCCCAGGACTGCCCGCTGTTGGGCCCGGGGCGAAGGCTCACCCTGGTAGGAGCTGGAGGAGGAAGGCGTGGGGCTCATCCCGGCTGCCTCCCCAAAAATCCTGCAGGGGGGAAGGGAGAGAGAGAGAGAGAGAGAGAGGGGGATGACGCGGGGGGTGCCAGGGGAGACAAGCACCTGGCCTCGTTTCTTTGCCTGCCATTCCAAGAAAACTTCCTTTCGCTGCAATGGAGGAACTCGAGCGAAACAGACGCTGAGCCTCCAGAACGAGGGGCAGTCTACCCCCAGGCCAAGCCGCATCCATTAGCAGCCTTATTCGACGTCTGGATTCTTTCCATTGTTTCTAAGGCCAGAGTCACTTCTTGAGACGGGAATTAGAAATTAGACCAAATATATCAGATAAAAATGAAAATTCAAAGTGGGGCTGGGAGGGAAAGAGAGGAAGCTGTTGACATTTCCGCACCAGCGGTTTTAAGCCTCTGCCACCCTTGTTACCTGTCTTTTGTAAGAATTGAAAAAGCACAAACACACAGACACACACACACACCACTTTCTGAGAGAATCTGGAGGCCGTTCAGAGCAAGGGCGCCCCCTGGTGGCCCACACAGAGGCCTGGACAATGTTTAATGGAAGTTGAGTCTCACAAACATCTCCTGCCTGGAACGTTAATAATATTCTGCTGGCCTGGCATTACCTGGTGGTGCCTCATCCACGCCGGACTTGGGTCTTAACTGCTTTTTTAGGTAGCGAACATAATAAAAAGCTACGATTTTCTTCCCCCGAGCAGACACTTCCACACTTCTGCCTCCATCCAGAGAAGAAAAGGACTCAAATGATTCATTCCCCAATGCAGCTTGGCTCACTTGCACCAAGCTACCTAATGCAGCACTCCATGCAAACCGCCTGGGCCTGCACTGCCTCCATGTAGACCCTCCCCCATTAATCTCTGCTCCTGCAATACCCCATCCCTCCAACCCCTCACTCACCCGCTCTCCCCTTCCCGCAGCTTCTTGGCGGCCGCTTGCTTGGATCGTCGGATCTCGGAATCCAATTTGAAGAGGAAATCGGCAGCCGAGAGGTCATGTTTGGGGACAGGAGCCCCCCGAAGAGCCGTTCTTCCGGGGCTGCTTCTGCTTTTTGGTCGACTCGGGCCGGAGGGCCTCCCCTCCCTCCTCCTCCTCCTCCTCCTTCTCCAAGTCCAGTCCATTGGACAAAGCCTTGGGCTTGGTCGGCACTGGGATCAATAGAGTCTTTTTGAGGAAGATGGAGTCGTTGGTGTACATCCGGTTGGCCCTCTTGATCTGCTCCGTCTGGAAAAGGAACGGGGAAGGAGAGCAAAACAAGGCGCTAGTCCTCATTGCTCAAGAGGGCAGGCCCAACGCCCACTGGCCTTCCCTGTGCCAAATGTTGGGTTCAAAGAGCATTTCCCGGGTGTCCGTTGGCTGATCTGAGGGACAACGTTTTTGGGAGAGGTTCTGCACAGGCTTTAGTGCTGTGGCTTATGGGAGTTGTGGCTAAACGCTTGCAGATTTGGGGATCTAAGTGGAAGCCCCCAGCTGGGGAGGCCTTGAAGGATCGGGCGGCTGCAATAAGGAGGCAGCCTATCTTAGAAGGGGGAGGAGAGGGGGCTCTGCCTGCCCCTTGCAGATCCGGCGGGCTCCCCTTCTGGAAAGGCACTCTGTGCATGCTCAGAGGCTGCCGCCTTCCCCCCCCCGCCCAGCCCGTGTCCGCCCCACCCCCTTTGCTCACCGTCACCCCGTACATGACGGCCAGGCCCTGCAAAGTGTCCCCGGGGCGCAGCTGGTGCTCCAGCCGCCGTTCGCGCACGGGCGAGCTGACCAGGCTGCCGTAGGACCGCGCCCGGCTCCCCCGCAGCAGCCCGGCGGCCCCCGGAGACCCCCGCCCGGAGGGGGAGGAGGCCATCCCGCCAGGCCGGCTCCGAGGAGGGAGGGAGGGAAGGACGCTGCTGCCCCGCTGCCCGCCGCCGCCGCCCTCGCCCTCCTCCGGGGCATCTCAGCAGGCGCCCCGGCCAGGGCCGGCGAAGAGCGGGCGGGCGACCCCATGGCGACCCCCGAGGCTGCTCCGGCGGACAGTTGAACCGGAGACCCCCGACACCCTCTCGGCCCCGCCCTCTCGGCCAGCTGATCGGCCGCAAAGGCTGCTGGGCCTTGTGGTCCTGGCTCCTCCCCTCCAATAAGATCCAGTTTTTAGCCGCCACCCCCCCGGGACAAACTACATGGCCCATGCTGCCCCCCTGGCAAAGGAGGATGGGGGCTGTAGTCCTCCTTTCTTTTCAGTTAAGGCCTCATCCATCCCAATTGAGGAGCTTTTTCCCCTTGCAGCGTTGAAAGAGAATTTCACCATCTTTTATTATTATTATTATTATGGGTGATTTTGCAGGATTTCCGACCTCTTTTTTTCTGCAACGGCCGAAGCCAACCAAACTTTTTTTTATTTTTATTTTTCTTATATTTTATCCATGTATTCATAATTATGTTTTTACTTCTACCTATTATCTTGGAAGCAATTGACAAACCAAATAAAATAAAATAAACATAAACTTCCCGCGGGGCCTGCCGGGAAACGGAGTCCTTCGCCTGCAGGCCGCAGAGAAAGAGAAGGCCGGCGCGCCCCCTGCCGTCGGCCGGGAGGCGCGTCCTGATTGGCGGAGCGGGGAAGGGCTCGTCCAGCCCGCTGCCTGCTGGGAAATGTAGTCCGGTCGTCTCTCCGGGAAGAAAAGCCTTCGCCTCTGCCAGGCGGGGGCAGCGGTGGGGTTTTTTTTTTGGGGGAGCATGTCCTTCAAGCGGGAGGGCGACGACCCCAGCCAGCTGCAGGTGCTCAAGGTGAGGAGGGGGCGTCTGGGGGCATGGCTGGGGGTCATTCTGCCCGGGGTCCCCCGTCCTTTGCTGGCAGCTCTTTGCTGCTCCATGTCCAGGCGGTGCCGGAGCATGTGCAGAGTGCAGGCCAGCGCAGATTGCTCCTGAGGATTGCAGCCAGAAGATGAGGGTTGTAGTCCAGCATCCAGGAAAGCCACCATTACCGGGGGAGGGGGCCTGGGCTAAGAGAAGGGGGCCTCGCCCTCTTCCATTCATCCCCCCTTCCTCCCCTCCCTCTCCTCCCCCCTCCCCCATGCTTCTGCAAACAACCTGACCTGTTGGACTTCCACCTGCTTTGCTCCCTATCCAGAAACGGAGGGTGGCAGAGCTTCTGGCCAATTATATCCCCGAGGACGAAGCTTTGCTGCTGCGCGATGGCAGGTGAGGTCTTGCTTGGGGGCTCGGCCCCAAGTGCGGATCCTGAGCCTGCTCTGCGCTCGAGGTTGGAGGGGGGTTGCAAAGGCTTCCTCTCCGTCCCCACTTCCCTCCCTCCCTTTTCTAGGTATTCCTGCACCGTCTGCTTCCACAGGCCGGTTTTCGACACTCTGGACATGCTCACCATTCACCGTTCTGGGAAGAAACACTTAGCCGGTAAGGATCCCCCCGGCCTCCAGCTAATTTCAGCATCCCCCCTCCACTCTGCAACCAGCGTAAAGACCTAGCCCAGTGAGGCTCTCCGCCAAATCGGCTTGCATGTGTTTACAAGCCGCGGAGTCGGAGAGCTTCATCCCATTTTACAGACGGGGAAGACGGAGGCCCTGAGATTTTGCCTCCTCCAGATGGCTTAAAAGTCCGGCTGCTGAGCATGGGGGCTTTTTGGGGGGCACTCTCTCCATCGCAGGTTTGCAGAGGTTTTACGGGAAGAAGGTCTCTCTCGAGAACGAAATTCAGAAGCGTCATCACCAGGCGTACCTGGAGGCGGAAGAAAATGGCACCCAGGTAGATCCTGCTGGGCTCTGATCCGCTGCTCTTTCCCACAGGGTGCACTTCTTTAAAAAATAAGTCCTTTATTCCGAAATAAATGCTTGGCGTGGAGGGAGCCTTAGAATCGCCACTGAGAACTTAGCACAGAGGTCCCTAAACATGGCCCCTTTAAGACTGGTGGACTTCAACTCCCAGAATTCTCCAGCCAGCTATGCTATGCTATGCTATGCTATGCTGGCTGGAGAATTCTGGGAGTTGAAGTCCACCAGTCTTAAAGGGGCCATGTTTAGGGACCCCTGACTTAGTAGGTTAAATTAAAACCCCTCCAGATTCTGGCTTTGTTTCCTAGGCGGCTCAGGGCCCAGCCCCCTTGCTTGCCCAAACGAGGAAGATTACCCAGAATGCCTTGCTGAAAACGGTGCCTTACAACAGCTGCTGCCGCTCCAAAAGGTGAGACCCACGTCTGGAAAAGGCCAGCCGCTGGTTCTCTGCTCTCTCTGCCAGGAAGGTCAGTTAATATGAAAGCCTGGGTCTCTGATTTGGTGCAGGAACGAGGCCAGTGCCAGCACTTCCGGGCCGAGTGCCAGCTTCAGAGCAGCCGAGACCCCCGCGATGCCCAAGCCCTCCGGTTCTGACTCGGTGGACAAAGAGCGGCAGGTCGAAGAGGAAGGGAGCCCCTCTGCCTGTTTGTCCAGCTGCAGACGTGGAGCAGGAGGTCAGAAGCCGTTTTGAGATCTTGTCAGTAAGCCCAGACACCGAATGCGCAGAGAATGGCGGCCCACCTCGCAGGGAGCGTAAACCCTAACCCTGGGAAAGGAGGGTTAGCCAGGGAAGTGTCGAGGACAGGAAGGGGGAATGTAAGACGTGAATCTTGTTTAGGTCCAAGAAGCAGCATTGTGCATGAAAGGTGGCTTAAACGTGGCTTATTGCCCTATAGCCACCCAGAGTCTCTGGATACCAGATGGGGGCAAATAAACTTCATGATCAGTCAATAAACAAAGCCCCCGTTGGCTCCACCTGCACAACCAACTGCCTTTGCTGTCCACAGGGATGTCGCCCACGAGCAAAGCTAAGTCATTTTCACAGTCCTTCTTCCTCACAAAGCCTCGAGAGAAGAAGTTTGCCCGTCAAGGAAAGGGGCGCAAGACACGGAAATCACCTGAGCCCAACGATCCGGAGAAGCGACGCACTTTGGAGCATTACCTGAAGCTGAAAAGGTAACTCCAGAGAAGAGACCCTGGGTGAGGGGCTGCTTATACTAGTCTGGAGTCTCCTTCCTTCAGCCAAATTTCCTTCCTTTTCTCACAGTTCGGGGTGGATCCAGGACGGGTCTGGCAAATGGGTCAAAGACGAGAATGCGGAGTTCGATACGGATGAGGAGGAGCCCCCAATGCTGCCCCCATCCTGATGGCGGACAGAAAGCCCCCCACCCTCCCCTGGCCATGCCTTGGAAGAGTGCCAGGAAGACCCGGAAACCTGGAATTAAATTAAATGCACTTTTGGCCCAGACCCTGGGCGTTGGAAGCAACCTTTTGCCACCTTTGTGTGTTGTCTTTTGGTGGTACGATTGTTCAGGGTTAATTCCTCTTCGGCTGCCGTTTGCATTTAGTTTCCAACAACGCCTTCCTTAAGTTCGTTGGGCAGTTTCTGGACAAGGCGGCGGCTGGAGAGAAAAAGCCACGAGGACATCTGAATAAAAACAGAATTTAAGGGAGCTGCTGCTGTTCAGCTGGACGAATCAAGAGCTTCTTCCTCAGGGACTTGGCTGCTGGCTCTTATTTACGTCGCGCTGCCTTCAGAACAGCGAAGACGGGAACCTGGTTTTCTATCTGGGGAACTAAAAAAGACCAAACTCTCTTCAATTCGTCATCCGAGAGGTTTAGGTCTGAGAATCTGGAGACAGTTCAAATTCCCCTTTGTTTTTCTGCTCAGCGCTTATAATCAGGAGCCGTTTTAAATGATTATATTTTCTTCCTTCCTTTCTTTACCTGGTAGATGCTGTTTCTTGCATGCTCCCTGCAGGCAAGGATTATGCACCCTCCTTGGGAATTTTGGAGACCCGGGACTCCTCCTCCTCCTCCTCCTCCCCCCAAGGAAGCCATTTCAGGGTCCTTGCAACCTGACCCTCTGGTTCTCCCATTTCGCCTGCCGTGTCTCAAGGACAGGCTGGGGGGTGGTGGTGGTGGCAGCCAGCAACACCTGCTTGGGATAATTCTCCCCCATGGCAGCTTCTTCGGACAGCGGCCGGCTTTGGTCGTCTCTGGTTTCAGGCCGGGACGGCGGTCCCGGGCCACGAAAAGCCAAGCCAGCCGAGAGGAAAACCAAGGTGATTTGCCCAAAGTGCTGCTTGGGTCCTGTTCATCCCTCCCCCTCCCCTTGTTTCTTATTTCCCTTCCCCCCATCCCAGGTTGCCTAGGTAGGTCTTACCTTCCCCAAATCTTTGAGCGTTCTCTTGACCCCAGGGAAGGGATCCATGTCCCGAGTGCTCAGATGTTCAATAATCCTTTTTTGTCTCAGCTGCCTTTACTGTAGGCAGGAGAACCAAGCCCCCTCCTCCCTCCCTCTCCCCCCCCCAATTCCCAAGACCCCAGGCCCCTTTATTTAAGGCAAAGACACCACCAGGGTCCCCGAGCCTGCGTACCAAGTACAGGTAGTCCTTGACTTAAAGCAATTCATCTAGTGACCATGTGAAGTTATATTTTGGGCTGGAGGACCAGCTGTAATCAAGAGCCTTAATCTTTTTTTAAAAAATGGCTTCCGTCTCGGGAAGATCTCAAGCGCCGCAGCGGCAAACGAAGCCCGTTGGGAAGGAAGGCCCTACATCCCTCGGGAGGGAAGGAGGCGGGCAGCATCGTTCAGATCTCTTTATTTACAGAGGTATTTAAAAGGCGGGGGGGCTCGGAGGAGAAAAAAACCTAAGTTGGGCTCGTGAGCCCCAGAATCACTCTTGGGCTGCTTTGGAGTTGTAGCCATGGGGAGGGAGGGAAGGAGGTGCCTGAGCCATGGAAGCCGCTTCCGGGATGATGGAGCCGCCAATTTATGTCTTCTTCTGTTTGCGTCCTGCAAAAGGAAAAAGAGATGAAAAGCGAGAAGATAGCTGGCAAGACCTCTCCCCAGCTTATCCAGCCCATCCATCTCGCTCTTCCTCCCTCTCTCCCTTTCCTTCCCTTTCTTATCCTTCCCTTTTTCATCCTTCTCTTCCCTCCCCCTCTTCCTTCTTCCCTTCCCTTTTTCATCCTTCCTTCCCTTTCTCATCCTTTCCTTCCCTTTTTCATCCTTCCCTTCCATTTCTCATCCTTCCCTTCACTCTTCCTTCTTCCCTTCCCTTTTTCATCCTTCCCTCCCCCTCTTCCTTCTTCCCTTCCCTTTTTCATCCTTCCTTCCCTTTCTCATCCTTCCCTTCCCTTTCTCATCCTTTCCTCTCCCCCACTTCCCCGTCTCTTTCCTTCCTTCCTTGCACCCCATTGCTCCTTCTCTCTCTTTCTCTCTCCCTCCGCACTCTCGGCCAACCTACGCAGCTCGTTGTTCCTGGTGATGGCAATGGAGGCTCGGGCCCTGGGGCCCTGCTGCGTGAAGTGGTACCCGAACCGCGTGATGGAGGTGCACTTCTCCAGCATGGCAGCCATCTCCATCTCCACCGAGTCACCCAGCCGCTGGCGCTGCGGGAGGGAGGGGAAGTAGCGTCAGGTGGCGTGTCTAAAGTTTAATTGTTCCCCAGTTGGGGAAATGCAGGATCGCAAAGTCTGTCTTGATGGTGTCAAACTTCTTAACCTTGTCAACTTTAAGCTGGGTGGACTTCAACTCCCAGAATTCCCCAGCCAGGAAGCTGGCTGGGGAATTCTGGGAGTTGTAGTCCATCCAGCTTAAAGTTGGGGGCCCCTCACCTGGTTGTCCACCTTCAGTTCGGCCAAGGTGCTGTTTTCCTTCATGGCTTTGATGACCTCCATCATCCCTGCGCTGGTGATGAAGTTGGACTCGATGTTGAGCGACTGGAGGCTCTTGTTCTCCTTCAGCATCTCGGCCACCGCCTAGATAGAAAAAAGGGGTCAGGGGAGAGCATCACCTGGGGGAGGGGAACCCCAAGGGCAGCCACCCTCCACGGCCTCTGGGTGCCGGTCCCCTGGGGAGGATCTTGGGGGCTTACGTGGGCCACTGGATCGTTGCTTCTGGTGGCCACTAAGCTGAGCTGCTTGACGTGGGTGTTTGCTTTCATCGCTTCGCAGATTTCCTTCAGGGTCTGGATGGGGATGTCCTGGGCGGGAAAAGAGGGGGGACGGCCGTCTGTGTAGAGGGGACCCCTTGGAGGGTCCTTTCCCCCCCCCCTCTGGCCGCCTCTGCAGGTGGGATGGGGGGGGGCGACAACCTCTGTGTTCCCCCACATGGCCGCCTCAGACTCACAGCCATTTTTAAAGCAGTCATTAAGGGAGTCCAGCTCCCCCAAAGGTCACAAATCGTGCTCCCGTGATCGCAAGACGCTGCAACCGGTCGTAAAGGCGAGACGGTGCCAAGCGCCTCGAATTGTGCTCCAATAACCGCCGAGGAGCAGCGGCTATTAAGCGTGAGCACAGGCCATGAAGTCACTGTTCGCAAGGCTGTCCTAACTTGGAATTGTTCGACAAAGGGCCGTAACCCGAGGACTAAGAAGAGGATAACCCCAGGATAGGACCGGTCCACGTCTCCCTGGTCAGTTCACCGCGGGGTCCTCTTGGGGGGGTTTGGCACTCACCTGGATGTTATTCAGGTTCACCTCTTCCAGGTCTCTGTCGTTGCTTCGGACTTTCGCCAGGGTTTCTTCGGCATTGGTGGGGTTGGGGGGCTCATCCGGGACCGGCTTGTACTTGTCCGGCTGGACCACACCTGCGCAGAAGAGGATGGGGGGGGAGGACTACCTGAACCTCTTCTCACCTCTTGACGTCACCCTCAAGTCTTGATCTTTGGCCAACAGGCAAAATGGAAGCCCCTGGCCTGAAGACCCCCCCCCCCCCAGGGTGGTTCTTTCCCTTGGCAGGGGACGATGAGCTGTGTAGTGGACGAGACAGTGTTCAGCCAAGCGAGACAGTTTGTTGTCCCCGGGCTGAACGTGTGTGGTGGGGGGGATTCAGTCAAATTGGGCAGGGGCATCTTTGAGCCTCCTGGGAGCCCCTCCGCCGGCAGGGAATCAAATCCTCTCTACCTGCCCAAACTGTTTTTAAATATGCCCTGTAACAACACCTTAATTCCCCACTTCTCGGTGTCTTTCACCCCTGCAGCCGAGGCAGGGGAAGGTGTGGCTTGTCATGAGGACTAGAAACCTGGCGGGGCAGGGGCTCCCCACCTCAGCGGTTCCTCTTCCCTGAAGCCCAACCCTGCCCACTCACTGTTGATGCCTTCCGTGTTGCTGATGTTGCCGCTGCAGATGGCGTCGTAATATTGCTTGTTGCTCATCAGGGTGTACATGCCCAGGATGGCTGCAAGGAAGCAGAAGGCCGAGAACCCCAGCTGGATCCGGGTTAGAAAAAATAACCCGGTTTGCTGCACAAATCGTTGGCTTAGTCCAAACCTGGCCTCGCTCAGTTTCTCAATTGGAGCAGGCGAGAGACGGCTGGCGGAGCTCCAGGCAGGGACTAAAAGGAGAAAGGCTGCGGCCCTATCGGCTTACGCCTCGCTGAGTGTCGATGTGGGGCAGGCCGCTGACCCGCCTCCCTCCTGCCACTGGCGGGGCCAGGCGAGGTCTCTCCTCTGCGTGAGGTGGAGGGATCGGTCTCCTGCGGGGTTTGCGGGGCTTCGAAGGAGCTGCACCCACCCCCAAAACAAACCGTGCCGCTTTTTTCGTGCATTGATCCTAAGTGGGATTGGGGGCCTGCCCACAACAGCAGCAGCCAAGGGGGTTTGCAGCCAACTGCTCCTGGATAGGGAGGCTCCACGGGGGGGGGGCCTTGGATGCGGCTCACTCTTTGGCCCCCGTCAGCTGCTTCTTACCTGCGATGTCGCACATTTCGGCGTCGGTGGCGTTGGCCAAGGCTTCCTCCAGTTCCGGCTCCAGGATGACGTCCTCTTCTTTGATGACTTCTTTCTTGGGGACTTTGGGGACGAAGGGCTTCCCTGCGGAGGGAGAGGCAGAAAAGGGTGAGGAACGGAGGAGGAAGGAGGATGCCAAGACACCGAAGTCCGATGTAGCGCGGTGGGGGACTCCTGCAGGGCTCCAACAGGCAGCCTCCTTTATAAGCAGCTAGAGCTCTCAAAATTCCCTTCCTCCCTTCCCTTTTCCTTCCTCCCTCCTTCCCTATCTTTTCTTTATTTCCTTCCTTCCTCCCTCCCTCCTTATTCTTCCCTCCCTCCCTCCCTTTTCCTTCCTTCCTTCCTTCCTTCCTTCCTTCCTTCCTTCCTTCCTTCCTTCCTTCCTTCCTTCCTTCCTTCCTTCCTTCCTTCCTTCCTTCCTTCCTTCCCTTCCTTCCCTTCCTTCCCTTCCTTCCCTATTCCCCTCTCCCCTCTCCCTCCCTCCCCCTCCCTTCCCATCCATCAGCTCTGCAAAATTATCCCCTCCCCTCGCTTTTCCTCTCCACTGAACATTAACATTTCAGGGATTCCCAGAGTTCAATGACAATCCGTGTCCTGCTGCCTGGAACGAGTCCCTGAAACGGCCTTCATTCACGCCGGCAATTGGGACGCAGAGGGGGAAGTTCCAGATTTATTAATAGCCGTCAGATGTTGGGCGATTCAGTTATGGGAGGGAGAAAGAAGACGAGGGGTCTTTGGCCTAAATGCGGGGACAACCAGCATGGAGCCCACCCAGCCTCCTTGAAACCAACGTCCTTTCTGAGCCCCCAGGAGCAGGGAAGACGAATATTGAACGTTTCCGTGACTTGCATCCGGGTGACAGTTTGAGAAAGAGGTGAGAAAGTTTGCGGAGAGGCTCAGATTGGGTGGGGAACTAATTTTCTTTTTAAGCAGCTAATGAGGGGTCCTTGGGGCTCTTGGTTGTTTTCTTGCAGACGTTTCATGACCCAACCAGGTAACGGCATCAGTGCTAGAAGGAGCATTGGCAGCAAACCCCACCTAGCCCTGATGTTGTTACCCAGTTGGGACATGAAACGTCTGCAAGAAAGCAATCCAGCAGGGACCCCTCATTTCAACCTTGAGCTATAAACATTCTCCTTTACTGGTAAACAGTGAATCCGGGAAACAGAAGAAGTGAAAAGGACGGGGAATTTTCAGGGAAATCTTAGTTTTGGATGCAGTAAAATCTCCTCCTTGGTTTTTCTGCTTTGGTCGGGGCTGGCTCCCCACTGCTCCCTCAGGGTCCTGAAACCCCCTGGGGAGGAAAGGAGGGACCCCAGACTCCATCAAAGCCTTGCTGGCATGGACAGTGGAGCCCAGGTGGGCAGCTTACCTTTCTTCTCCCCCGTAAAGGGCACCAGGTCTTCCCGCTCCTTCGCCTCTATCGCCTGCTTCTCCAGGTGCTGCATCAGGGCGCCTCGGTCCAGGGGGCCTGTGGGGTCTTTCTTTGTCTGGTCCCGTTGCCGGAGCCCAGCCGGGAGCATCATGTTCTGGGAAGCAGAGCAGAAACCGGGGTGCCAGGGATGGCCATAGCGAAACCTCCTCCTTCCACGCCCTGTGAAAACCCCACCAGGAGCATTGGGCCCCTCTGCGGGGAGGGGGGGGCACCCTGGTGTCCCCCTGGCACAGGAGCCTGCACAGTGCGTAAAAGGGGGGCAGGACCACCTGGGGGGGAGGAAAAGGATGATGGGTTTGGGGGTCGTTAATCTTTTAAGCTGCCTGGAGTCCCCTGTGTGTGTCTGACTTGGGCAACCATCAAAATGGGCCGAGTGAACAAATGAATTTATTTTATGGATACCATTGATTGCTCCCCCATCTTGCCACAACTAAGTAAGTCGCAATTTTCTTGTTGTTCCCAAAAGATGGCACATTTTTGCTATTTTGGGCAGGACTCCCGGCTTCCCGATCCCTCAACAGAAGAGGCTCCTAGGCCGTCTGTGAGCCCTTCGATTCGGAGAGTTTGAGAAGGGAATCCAGAGTTTGCCAGAATCCCTCCCCTCTTCCCTGTCCCCCCCCTCCCCCTGCAGCCCCCCCTCATCTCACTTCTGGATCCATTTCCTGCAGCTCCAGGTCCAGCTGGTCCAGCTCCTCCGGGGAGAGTTCCTTCAGGAGCTTGTCTTCATCGATATCTCGGTATTTCTCCAGCTCTTGTCGGTAGGAAGTTGTCATGGTGAGCGTGGCCAAGAAGCAGTTGGCGGAGGGTCTCCCCTGCGAGGAAAGCCAGCCAGGCCGGGGGAAGAGCTACAGCTTACGGGAAGCCCAAAGAACGCGCCACAAACCTACTTACGGAGCCACAGGGGGCACTATTAGTGGAGGGGTCAGCAGGACTCCCTGCCTCATGACGGTGGGAATGCTCTATCGTCCTAACCTCGCCAACTGTGCCTCCTGCTATTTGGGGGACAGCTGGAGGAGCCTGGCGTTGGACGCCTCCCTTTGCAGATCCGCTCGTTCTTTCGAGGATCAATGGAAGACGCCCTTAGCAGCGCTGAACTGGCTGGAAAGGGTCTTGGCCCTTTGGGTTGGCCAGCTGCCGATGGTGGGGAGGAAGGAGAAGAGAGTGTTGAATGAGCTATGGGACCAGCTGACTCTGCTCCCACCCGCTTTACGCCCCCCCCCCAGGCCTCCTTTTATGTCTTGAGAAATGTAAGATGAGAGCCGCGATGGCTGTCATGTTAGCCAGAACTCCTGCGCATGGAAATCTAAGCTGTCCGAATGAAGTCTCTCCCCCACCCCCGTGCTGTGGCCAGATTTGAGGTGGTGGCCACCACAGGCAGGAGAGGATGAACCACAGCTGGACAGCCCCCTCCCCCGTTTTTCTAGGCACCTTCACGACTTTTCCAACTCTTTATACTTTATTCTGAGTGGTGAAGTCAGAAACCATTTCTTTGCGTGTGGGCTAGTTGTTAATCAGTCAATTCCTACTGCAACTAAGGGATCAGTTGTTCAGTTGATCCTAAAGAGTGGAATCTACACAACTTTTGGGGATAGGCTAGGAGCGGGGGGAGAACCCACCCACCCACCCAGCGAGTGGATTTGCCATTAGAGAAATGAGTTTAGCAAATGTCCCGCTCAGGCCTTCCACCCCTCCCCTTTTCTTCACACTTCATTGCGGCCAGCAGGTAGAAATCCGAGCTGAAGGGTTGAACTTCTGCCTTGGCCGCTGATGACCTACGAGAAGCCGGTGGGACTGGATCCCCCTTTTTCTCTGGCCATGGAGGGGAGGAAATCCCCAACCAGGATGACACCTGGTTCGCTGAAGGTTCCTAGTTTCTGCACACACACACACACACACCAACTTTTAGGGAGGAAAACCTGCATTTGTCCCGTTTGACATTTCAAGGACTTCTGGAAGATTTGGAGGGGTTGGTTTTATTGGTGCCATTTTGGAGGAAATTCACCTTATCAATCCCTTTGGATGCTTTTAGCCTCAAGACAGACTCTTTTCTTAATGGGGGAGGGAGGGGGCTTCTTCTGTGCAGCTCAGAGGCAGCCTTGTTCCTGAATTGCAGACCCCTGTTTCGCCCCCTCCTCCGGGGGTCTCGTCCCCAAATAAACTCCCTTCTGGACCTTTTCTCTCCGAGGCTAAACCAGCTCAAAGCAAAACTCTCAGAAGTCATTCCCTCTGTCCCCCGCCGCCCCCCGCCCTTCCCCAAATCTTTGGCACCAGAGGACCCTCCTGGCCTGGATAGCCCCCCCCCCCCCCCGCCCTCCATCACGGGTGTGGCCAGGTAGCGGCGACGCCAAGCCGGGATCAAAGGGAAGCTTGTTTACGTCCCTCCCTTCCGACTCGCAAGGCAGCCTTGGTGCTGAATTGGGCCCCGGGGAAGCCGCGGGGAGAGGGTGGCGCCCCGGGTCTCCCCGTCTCAGCCGGAGCCCCGCCGGCCTGGGACCTTCGCCCCGCGGGAGCGAGCCTGCCGCAGCCGGAGGAGCCCCGCCCGCCCTGCCCAGGTGCGCCCAGGTGCGCCGGGGAGCCAGAAGCGGCGGGAGGGCGCCGGATGCTTACCTTGGTCAGCGGCAGCCTCTGCCTGGCCCCGCCGCTGTGCACCCCGCGGGCGGCCAATGGCGAGGCGGCCGAGGGAAGGGTGAGCTCAGCGCTTTTTTATTTTAGCCTGGCAGAAGGGCGGAGGGGGGGGGGGGCCGCCCGAGCAGGACTCGCCCGGCAGGCTCGCTTATCAATCACTCCGCAGCCGCCCCGCGGAGCCCCGCCGGCCTCCAGTGGCCACGGGGGGGAATGGCCGGGCCGTGGAGTGGGGGCGTGGAGAGGCTGCCTTCCCTCCTCTCCCTTTTTCCTCCCTTCTCTCCTTCCTCCTCTTTCTTTCCTTCTTCCTTCCTTCCTTCCTTCCCCCCCTTCTTTCCCTCTTTCTCCTCCCTCCCTCTCTTCTATCCATGGTTGTAAAGGGGTTAAGAATCTTTGCTTGCTTTCATTTGCACCCCTATTCCCATGGAGGTCAATCAAACGAAGAAAAAAGGCAAATTTAACCAACCATCATCCTGCTCCCAAGGGATGATAGGGGTAAATTGCCCCTGAACCTGGAGTCTCCACTGATCGCAAAGCCTCAGCAAATCCCATCCCAGGGATTGAAACAGCTCCCGTCTAAATCAGTACCTTTCCTCCTCCATGGGCCCGGAGAGGCTCCCAGGAAAACTGCAGGCAGGACTGGGACACAACGGCCCTCGCTCGCAGTCTGCCTTTACTTTTCACAGATACAGTGCCCCTGACCTTGGAGGTTCTGCGAGGCATCCTGCAGTCACGGACAGGGCTACACTGTCTGGCCGGGCTGTTTCCCACAGGCGTGTGAGCGAAGAAGTGTTGAAACAAGGCTGCCATTCCAGCTAATCGAGTTCTACCATTAATATTTTGGATAAAACGTTTATGTCCTTCCATTCGCCAATGGGATTACTGGGAGATCAACCTCCGTTGACCTGATTTGAGCAGCAAATGAGGAAATCTCAAAGAGTTTGAAACTCCTCCCTGTTCAGGATCTGACCCGAAATCTCTGTGCTTGCACCTAAATGTGAACTTTGTCTGTCTGAACTTCAGGAAAATATTCCTAAAACTGGCCAAGGCAGCCCAGGAACACCGGCCCAGCCATTCTGTTCCACCTTTGACGGTGTCAGTTTAATTAAAAATGAGGACTTGCTATGAAGCTGTGTATTTATTTTATTTTATTTTTTTAAGAAAAGAGATACTAGCAAATGAAGATCAAGCCACGGCTGGGATTACAGCTTCCCCTGCCCTGATCCGGCCTCCCTCCAACGCAATCCCTTTTCTGTGCGGCCTGCAAGACTGGAGGGAGGCAGAATTTCCCAGCAGAGTGAAGGAACCGCTCTCAACAACCGTCCCAGGCGGGACACAAAAAGGACAGAAAATAAATAATAACCGAAAGTCACAACAGAAACAAAAACCTGACGAGATGTTCGAGGAAAGAATCAGTGCCCTGTTGTGGAATTGCGAATTAGCTGGCACAAAGCTATCGTGGCTCATGTCCGGTTTGTTGGTGACAGACCAGAAGCTCTGCCTGTGCTCAGGAGCCGTTCCACCATCTGGATAACCAGAGAAACAGACAGGAAGAAAGAAACATTTTGGGCCCTGTTTTCACTCTGGGATGGCAAATTAGAGAAGAAGAAACCAGAAATAAAAAAGAAACATTTTGGCTCCTGTTTCCACCACAGATTGCAAATGCAGTGGGTGGGTGTGGGTGTTTTATTTTTAGCTGTGGTCCCCTCTTGAACTGGTCCAGAAACTGCCTAGAAAGCACGACCCCAAACAGGCCAAGAAACGGTGTCCGTGCTGCTCTTCCACGATTTTGGTTCCTCCAGCACCAACGACCCGTGGCAGAGACGGAGGGGCTTCAGGGGGCTGGCACGCTCTGCTTGATGATGATTTTCTGCCTGGTGGGCCGGATGCCGGGGTCGGGCATGGGGGAGCCAGCAGCCAGGGCCGCCGAGGCGCCCGCGCTGGGCAGTCCGTGGGCGGTGATGTACTTCTTGTAAGCCTCGCGGATGATCTTGAAGGAGCGGATGTTGGAGTAGGGGATGTCGGTGACGGGGTCGCGGTAGACGGCGGTCTTGTGGCTGACGGGGCAGATCTCCTTGACGGGGAGCTTGGGGGCGGGGCTCTGGGGAAGACGCGCCTGAAGGTCTCGTCGTCGCTGAAGGTGATGAAGGTGCGGGAGCATTTTGCGGCAGGCGCAGCGGCCGAGGGTCTCCAGGAGACCCTCCTGCTCTAACCTAAAAGGGACGGAGGAGGAGAGCGGAGATCGGTTCCTGGCTGGCGTCTCAGAAGCGGCTTTCCTTGGGCTGTGAAATGGCCTTTGGGGCAGGACCCGCCAAGGCAGCCAAAGAGTCCTAAATGCCATCGTGGTGGAGATAATCCTTGACTGACGGCTGCCACTCAGCCCCAAATTTCTGTGGCTAAGCGAGTGTTTAGGTCCCGGGCCAAGCTGCTGCTCTCTGCCCCCTGCCCAGCAGGCCAAGGGGAGGGGGCACTTACCCCTCCACGTCCACGTTCTCCTCCTTGTATCCCAGGTCAGAGATGAGGGGCATCGTGCCCGAATAGTAGCGGATGGTGGGCCCTGTGCATTTCCGCTTCTTTTGCACCTGCCTCTTCTTATCCGCTTCCAAGCGTTCGTACGTCTCTGCAAGAGTCAGGGAGGGGCTCAGCGGCAGCGGCGAGGAGGGCCTCCCACCTTTGACCTCCCTCCCCCCCATGCAGCAAACCTCTGGCCCAAAATCCTGGAATCCTTCCCGCTTTTTAAACCCGGATTAAGCCGGGAACGCAGGCGAGAATAGAGGCATTTCTCTCTTTCCAAAATGGATTATTTCTGCTCCATTTGTCCCAGAGACCAACAGCGTTCATCACGCCGACCAACACATTCCATAAAATATAACGGGGATGCAGACTAAAACCCCTCGGAACAGGCCAATAGTTGAGAGGTATTTGAAGACAGCTTCTGCCTTTCTCGATGGGGACTAGCTGCTTTTTGCAAGCGAACTGCCCCCCTCCCGGCTTACCCAGAGAGCGCAGGTTGAGCTCCTCGGTGATCTTGGCCTCCCTCAGGAGCTCTTCCTGGGTCAGGGGCGGTCGTAGCTGGGTCCTCCCCCTTCTTGCGCCTAGACTGCACCTGGCGCTCCTGGAGGCGCAGAAACGTCTGGCGGGTGTGCTCGGTGGTCGACTGGCGCATGTATTTCCGGCCTGCAGGGTGGAGGGAGGAGGAGGAGGGCGAGCAAGGGAGCTTCAGGCCAGGCTCGGGAGAGAAGGAAGCGCCTGACAGCCCCTCCCCCCCCCGCCCAGCTGCCCCCTCCAGGGGGATACTCACTGTCCACTGTGTCTTCCAGTTCTGCAGGTGCCGATCTGTCCTCTCTGGTCTTCTGCGAGCTGCTGGCCGGGACATCGGGCTTCTTCAGCCTCAGGCTTTTGATGGGTTCCTGCAAAAGGTTCAGGCTCACTCAGTGGCACGTCACTAAGCGGGTGAGAAAGCCTTTGGGGGCCTGGAGAGAACAGCCTTCTCTCTTCCTGGGCAGCATCAGAAAGAAGAGCAACTAAGACGAGGAAGGGCCCAGGGACAAAAACATACGAAGGACGGTTGCAGGAAGTGGGCTTGGCCAGTCTGGAGGAAAGAAGGAATGGGGGGGTGATAGCCTTGTTCTGATATCTCAGGGCTGCCCCAAAGAAGAGGGAGTCAAGCTGTTCTCCAAAGCACCAGAAGGCAGGGCAAGAAGCAACGGGTGCAAACCAATCAAGGAAGGAACCAACCTAGAAATGAGGAGGAATTTCCCGAGTGAGTACAATTCAACATCGCTGGAGGTTTTTAAGAAGAGGCTGAACAGCCACTTGTCTGCAATGGCATAGGCTGTCCTGTTCACGCAGCAGGTTGGGCTAGAAGACCTCCAGGGTCCCTTCCAGCTGTACTCTGACTGAAAAGGGGCTGCTTTGGGGCCGGGGCTGGCCAGACACTGCTGCCGCCCTATGAGGGTCTCACCTTGTAGGCCTTGGTGACCACCCTCCTCTTCCTCTTGGGCACCGAGTCGTCCTGGTCGCTGCTGGGCTCGTCCCCTTCGTCGATGTCGAAGTCGGAGTCCACTTCGTCCTCGCTGTCCGACTGGTCCCCTTTGTACTCATCGTCGCCCGATTCCTGCCGAAAGATTTCAGACTCCCGCGTCCCATCCTTCCAGGCGATGCCGTTGGACTACAAAGCCCATCCCCTCCCCATCTGCCAGGAGGGTGGATGTGGCAGCCCCGCATCTCCCGAGATGGGAAAGGCTGCAGATCTCTCACAAAAAAAGCCCATCCTTCCCGCCCTGGAACCGAAATGGGGAGGATGGGTCCGCGAATCAAGGCCGGCCCGGGGGCGACCGGTTGGGGACGCGCGTCCTGGAAGAAGTGTTAACCCCGCCCCTCTTCCTTTATTCCAGCCAATCCCGCGCGAGCCCCGCCCCTTTCCTCCTGGCCCCGCCCCCCGCGGTCCTCCCTGGCCGCGGACCTCGGTGAAGCCCCCGTAGGTGGTCTGGTAGAACTCGTCCTCCTCCTCGGCGTTCAGCAGCCCCGAGAGCCGGTTCCCCGCCGTCCGCCGCGGCGCTCGCCCGCCGGCCAGGCCCGAGGAAGAAGAGGCGGAGGCCGACGAGCTCGCCGCTCCCGCCGCCGCCATCATGCCGCCGCCTCCTCCTCCTCCTCCTCCTCCCGCCCGCGATCCATGCGCTCGGCTCGCCACTGCGGCGCCTGCGGAGGCGGAAGCGCTCAGCCGGGCGGCCAGGCGGAGAAGTCGAGCGCCGAGGCGGCGAGCGGGGAATGAGCCAAGCGAGCGCCCATGGAGGAAGCAGGGCCGCCCTCGCAGCAGTAGCAGCAGCAGCAGCAGCAACCGGGCCCCCCGGCTCTCTTTTATGGAGCGGGGAGGCAGACGGGGCAGCTTCCGGGCTTGGCTCGGCGCCCCCGCCCCGGATAAGTAGGGGGAGGGCTTTGCGAGGTAGACTGCTGCTGGACCTGGAGCCTCCATTGGCGTCCGGGGCTGATGGAGGAGCCCACGGCCGGGGCTGTGGCTCCCTTTGGTTGAGGGGGTCCTGGGGGGCCTCGCAAGCCCTGCTCGGAATTTGCAAGGATTAAAAGGGTTTTTTTAAAAAAAAGAAAAGAAAATCAGACCCTGGACTTTTTCTAAAATGGCTGGTTAGGAGACTTCGGATGCGGTTGTATTTTTAGGGGGCCATTTCTATGGGGAGGGGGCGGGGGGGCGGTGAGTGACCCCCCCAAAGATGGAACGAAACGAATTGACTGCGGAATCTGCCAAGAAATCGTTCCGAGTCTGACGTCACTCTCGCCCGGCTCGTGACGTTGTAGAGGCGGGCGTAGAACGTTGGTGGCGTTGCCAAGGCGACGGGCGTGCTTCGACGTCAGGGCCACAGGGCTGCCCCTCCCGCACGGAAGGAGCGCGCTCTGTGATGCAGAGGAGGGCACGCCCACTGCAACGTTGACGCGGCCAGCCACGACCTTCGGTTATTCTCCTCTGCGCCTGCGCGGCACCTATTTTCCCCACCCCTTTCTGACGGTCCGTTTTCCGTTAGGATAAACAAGGAGGCGCTGCCTCTTTTTCTAACCCCCTCAGCCGCCGCCAAGTGGTTTCTCCCGATTCCTGCGGGTGGGCCGATTCCAGGAAGCCGGGGCGGGGGTGAGGCGCCTCCAGGGAGCGACCGGGAGGAGGTGTAGCCACCCCTCCGGAGGCGAGCGTGGCACGGCCCACAGCGGCGGCCGGAGCCGATAGGGCGAGACCAAGGGGGCGCCGCGGGGGGGAGGCGAGCGGAAAAGCCGGGGACAGCAGCGACGGGAGAAGCGCTAAGATGGCGTCGGCCGGGCCCGAGTCCGGGGAAGCAGCAGCAGCAGCAGCGGAGCCGCCACGGGTAAGGGTCCCTGGGATAGACCCCGGGGGAGACAGCCAGACCCTTCCTTAAATGGGGGGTGGGGTGGAGGGAGAGCCCTCATTGAGTCTGCGGGAGGACCGGAAGAAGGGGAGGGCAGCCCTGAAATGGGAGGGGGCGTTGGGGAGTGGGAGGGAGGGCAGTTGCTGACGTGACCGGGGGGGGGCTGGGGAGCCTCCTCCCTCTTTGGGGACCAATTGGGGCAGGGGCATCGGGGGGGGCAGGGAAGCAGAGACAAGAGGGAGCTTTGGCCGTCGAGACCCTCAATGGGAGCCGGAGGGTCAGGTTGCCCCATTAGGGAGGGCTTCCCGAGAGTGCCAGTTGAAGGGAGGGGCGGATCCTCTTTCTGCAGGGCAGCTGTTGCCATGGCGATGTGGGGGGGCTGCCCTCCCTGCCTCTCCTCGCCCACCTTCCGGATGGGTTGGCAGGACCCCACCCAGCCCTGGGCACTCATGGACTCCCCACCTAAGACCCCCCCCCCGAGGCGAGGGGGCCGGGGTGCCCCCACAAGCTTGTCCTGAGTCACGAGGGGTGTGTGTGTGTGTGTGGAGGGGAAGGTTTGGGGGGCTCTAGCTGGCCTCCCCCCAATATTGTCCCCAGTGTCTTTGTGGCTCAAGCTGCATTTCTCTCTTCTTGCAAAAATCTGCTGGCTCATTTTGAGCCTTAAAAGTTGGGCCCGTCTTGATCGATACCAGTAATGCATCTTTGAGCTTTTTTTCCAGCTAAATTCGACTGCTGAAATAAAGCCAAAATTCCTCAGAATTCATCCCCAGCTAGAGACCTGATAAGAAAGCAGATGTTAGGCTGGCTTTTCCTGACTCAGCAGGCGAGCCTTTTTATAAAAAGAATAAATGCATTAGTTGGAGAGGCGTTTTTGTTGGTGGAACGGGTGCCCGGATTCTCACATGTCTCAAACAATAAAATCCTGAGCGTGCCATGAAAAATCAGAAATGCTGTGATGCCTTTGCCGGACAAATATCTTTATTGATTTTTTTTTCCTGCATGGTGGGTATAGGTTGCTATTTACACTGTCACCTGTAACGCCAGGTGGCTTCCTTTCCAGGGGACTGAACATGAATAGAAAAGCAATTCGTTTCTGAAGATCATGGCCATTGAAAGACCCCCTTTCTTTTTCGGCAGATACCCTGCTAGCCGGCCCCCTCCTCCCTTTATCGTTGCTCTCCTTGAGGGAAGCCAAAATCTTCACTTGGGAAATAAGCTATTTTAGGCATTGCCTTTTAAAAATAGGCATTGATTCTTCCCGCAGCAGTTCTGCTCTTTGGAAGGGTGGCTTAAGCTTAGCTCTGAATCCAGCCACACCTTTTTTTTCCTCCCCATCCGAGGTGCCATTTTAATTTTTGGCCGCCGAGCGTTGCAACCTTGTGGGATCCAAATGTCTATAAAACTCCTGTTGGTGGCTTTGGATGGACCCAGAGCCGCCGTCCTTGTGGCTTAAAAAGGACCTTTCCTGGAAACCTTTGCCTGGAAGCGTTTCGATTCTGAACTGTGCGGTCCGAAACTCACCAGGATATGCGCTACACCCCCCCTTGCAACCTTTCCTGGTTGCCTCTGCTCTGAAGCCCTTGGATGCTTTCCTTGCCTTTTCCGGTTAACGTGACTTCTCCCTTCCTTGCAAGCTGCCTGTTCCTTCTTTAACCAGCGGGACAAACAAGGCACCGTTTCTTTCTTTTCTTTCGTTTTTGGAGTCTCGAGTGGCTTGGATGTAGCTCCAGCATCCGTGGAGCTGGTCCCTCCGAATATTCCTTTCACAATCTCCGTGAGGAAATTCAGCCTCGGTTTAGGGGAGGAAGGAAGGAAGGAGGCTGCTCCTCATCCGAGGGAGATTTGGCTGAGCAAAGGGCTCACTCGGGGGCAGTTAGCAGTTCTCCTTTCTCTTTTAAAGGCGACTCGTTTCCCCCATTCTTGGGCCCAAGGCGGCAGTGTGTCTGAAGCAAGACCCATGTTCCTTTCCAGGCCTTGTACCAAGTGGGGGGAGGGAGGGGGGGCATTGAGACCCTGCCATTCAGGGGGAGGAGGTGTCCTGTTGAAGTGTTGGAACAGGTCTCCTCCCAAACAGGGAAGCTGAGCGAAGCAGAGGTCAAAAGTGGCAAAGCTGACTTTGCAAATATATGTATCTATCTTTCTCTCCCAGCGTGGGAAAGCTGCTCCTCTGGGTGCGTGTTCTTCAGAAGCGTCCAGCCTTCCCTTTTCAGATTTCAGGGGAAGCCGCTCGAACGTGGGGGGAGGAGGAGGAGGAGGCCAGTTCCGACCAGAGTTTCCCTTCCTGGAAATCGAAGTGGCTGTTCAGGATCCTCGACCCCCAGGGATGCGTTTTAAGTAGGAGCAGCCGTTAAGAGGTGGCTTTCCAAACTGGCGAAGGTGGTCTTTGCATTATGCCGGCCTGCGGCCCGTAATGAAGACTGTGGGGTCCTTGGTGCCTGCTGGGCTTTGTTCTTGCAGACGTTTCGTGACCCAGCTAGGTAACGTCATCAGGGCTAGTGGGATTGGCTGCAAATGCTCCTGGCACTGAGGCTGTTACCTAGTTGGGTCGTGAGGCGTCTGCAAGAAAGCCGCCAAGCTGGGAGAGCTCCGGGAGTCCTGGGCTCTTCCTCCTTGTGGAGTGTTGCCCTGGGGAGATGCAGAAGGAAGCGGGGCAGAGGTGTGTGGGAGGGGCTGGGGTTTCCTACTTGCGGGGGAAGCCACAAGTGACACCCCCACCACCCACCCACCCCCGCGGTGGCTTTCATGAACCGACTTCCTTCCCTTCCTCTCTAGCTGAGCTTCTTCGCGATCCGGACTGTCAGCTGAGCAAACAAAGGCTCCTTCCTTCCGGAAAATTTCTATTGCTTCCCCTTTTCTCTCTCTCTCTCTCTCTCTCCTCTCTGCCAGCCTTTAGCTTCCTCTGCTGCTCCGTGGTGCCCTCTCGAAGACGTAGATGTATGGGTAAAACCGTGGCCTGAGCATGACCTCCTGCTAATCCGCCTGGCCCGTCATTGCCTGCCGTGGTGGTGTGGAAGTGAGCGGGTGATGCCCTGGCATTTTTGACCTGAAGCAGCTGCTTGGCTCGCTTCCTCCTCCCTCCCGGTCTTAAAGAGCCCCTGGCCTCGCACTCGGGCCCCTTCCGGGCTAACTCCCTGGCAGGGCCTGGGGGCTGATCTCAGAAATGCTCCCTGGGGGGGACACCCCCTCTCCATTTTAGAGAGGCTTCAAGGCCAAGTCTTCTTCAGAGCATTGAGACAGTGGACTCTCTCTTCCCCAGGGTTTAGCCTCGCTGGCCTCTTCCCGGCACAAGCTTGCTAGAGCTGTGGAATCAACCGCGATAGAAACACGTGCAACTAACCTGGGTTCTCCCCCCCCCTTGTGTGCAAATGGGCTAATCCAGCGGCGGTTGAGCCGCCTCTTGCCACAGAGGCGGTGCTGGCAACGCCGCCGTCCTCTCCATGAGAGCTTTGGCAAGTTCAGCGCATGGTTTGGCCGAGCTTTGCCTGCTTTGCAGCGCATCTTCCTCTGGGCCTGGCCAGGGTTTCTCCTGGTTCTTCTACGGGTCAAACTGAACTGGCAGAGAAGAACTCGTCTCTGCAGGGCGTTTGGAGATTGGAGGGTATCAGAGCACAGCCAGGTCTCGTGAGGATGCCCCGCAGCTCCGTCCTTTCGTGTGGGACCCTGACTCTCAGTCTGGGGTTCACGGCCGAGGGCCCTTGAGGTCCTCAAGCCTACCTGCCCAGGGCAGGACCCCAGTCTCGGGGCGCTCCCTGTCTTGCAAGCAGGCGGCAACCACAGGAGAATTGCACACCCAACCATAAGTGTTTGTTCCAAACAGCTACACCGGCAGCTTTGCCAGATCCTGCACCTTCTCAGTGGGCCCAGGGAAGGCTGGCTCTCCCTTCCCCCTCAACTCTCCCCCCTCCCCCGCCCGTCCTCTCCAAGGGGCCCGTCTTGATCGCCTCGTTGAGCCAAGATTTGGCCCGCAGCCTCAGAGAGCCTGTGGTTTGGAGGGCTGATGCGATGACGCTGCCTGCACCTTTCTGGCATCCTTGTCTCCTCACAGCGCTGCCAAAGCAGCCCTGGCCCACTAGAGGGCGCTATTCCCCTGCCCTCCTCTGCCAAAGCCGCCGCCCCAGAGGAACGGTCTCCCAGAATTCCACAAGTCTTAAAGCGGCCAAGTTTCCTGGCTGGGGAATTGTGGGAGTTGAAGTCCACAAAGTGTCCAAGGTTGGAGACCCTTGGAGTGGCTGCTTTCAGGGCCTGGGCCCACCCGGGTGGGGGGTGTCCCCAGACCCAGAGCAGAAGGGGGCCAATCCTGGGCCAAGGGCAAAGCTTGGGGGCTGGCGTTTCTCTGGCCAAAGGCAACCGGGGTGGCTAGCAGTGGAGAGCCGGCCGCTGCCTGCAGGCCTTCCTGGGGGGCAAAGGGGAGAGCCGTTCGGGGAGATGGCGGGAAGCAGGAGTTTCGAGGCTGCCCCCACCCCACCCTTGACCCAGGCGCTGAGCCCTTGGCCTCTGGGTGACTCAGCCCCCAAATGACGCCTGTGGCTCCCTCGGCAGGAAAGTGTGTGGGGTTTGCAGAGTCGCTCTGCGGTGGTGCCTGTATGTGTCAGGCCATGAGCCAGGAAGAGCTGCTCGGTGCAGGGGGCAGAGGTGGAGGGGCAGCTCTGAGGGGAGGTTTCTCCCCCCTCGCCAGTCATCCCTGCAAGGACATTGGCCGGGCTCCGTTTGATCTCTGCCCTCCCTCCCCTGCCAGGGTCTCACCCCCTCCCGTTTTCCCTTCCAGGGGCGCCCTCTTCAGCGACCTTCAAAAAGTCCTGGGAGGTGAGTGAGTTGCCATTCCGGTTTTCTTTCCCCTTTTTTTAAAAAGCAACCCCCCCAGGGCTCTCGTGGCCTGACCCTCCTCCCCGGCCTGGGATGGCAAGGGAGCCACTGCAAGCGCCCGACTTTGCCCCCTGTGGAAAAAGTGGAGGAAAACATCCGGAGAGGTTGCAGAAGAAGACCCCCTTGGAGGTCGCTTCCAAGCACGGGGGTGGGGGGTGGGTGGGCTGTGGCCTTGTCCCAGGCACACTGAAGCTGGGGGGCTGGTGCTGCCCCTGAGTGGGGATTTCGGGGGGCCTCGCTTCCCGCTGCCTGTGGGAGGATTGGAACCTTCCTCCTCTCCTGCTCCCAGGTGCCAGGCTCCTCCGGGCACGGCTCCACAGTCAAGAAGGGCCACCGGAGCGTGGATTCCAGCGGAGAAACCACCTACAAGAAGGTAGGCAGGCAGGCAGGCGTGGGGGCCAGGCTGCGGCCTCCATGGGCCTCTCTCCTCCCCTTCCTCCCCGTCCCGCCTCCTCCTCCTCGCATTCCCCAGCCTCTGAGTCACCCCACGCGCTTGGCTTGCGGCATAAAAGGCCCAGGTGTGGCTGCGGAGGCAGGTCCCTACTGGCACATTCGGGCGGAGTAGATCCCAGGGATTGGAAGGCCCCTCGGTCGGTCGCTGCCGCCGCTCAGGATCTCACGGCTTCTTCTTTCGGCCTCTTGGAGAGTTTCGTTCTGGTGCTTTGGACCACCGACAGCCGAGCGATCTGGGATTCCCGCAAAGGGGCTCTTTCCCGCCCACCCCCAAAATGCAGGCATGCTCTCTGGCGCATCCGTAGCTTCCTCCTCCCCCTTCCTCTCCTTATCCTCCGTGTGGGGGAATCTCCGGCACTTCCTGGGTCCCAGGGGGCTTGGATCCGGGCCGGCATGTTCCAGTGGACTCTGAGATGGATACTAGCCGGGATGGGTCCTTTCGGAAGCCGCCTCTCTCCGTAAGTGGCCCCCTTATCTCTGCCCAGAGATATGCCTGGGATTGGGGAGGCAATGGCTGCTTGGGGATCCCAAGGACAATTTGGGGGGGTGGGGGGATGCCCAGAGGAGTTTGAAGGAGCCCTTTTCTCCCCTGTTTTGTTCCTGCGTTCAGCAGAACCAAGCAACACTTGGTGGAACTCCGAAAGTTTACACTAGAATCCTTCCCCTCCCTTCCCTCTTCCCTCCTTCCTTCCTCCCTTCCCTTCCCTTCCTTCCCTTCCCTTCCCTTCCCTTCCTTCCTTCCTTCCCCACCAATTGTGCTTGCCTCCTGTTGTGTTTTCAGCCTTTTGTGGCCTCCTCCTCCTCCTCCCTTGCCCAGAGTGGGGTTGGCCTCTAGTGCCTCCATCCCTTCTGCCCACGCACCTGAAGGGTGTCCCTGACACAGGGGAAGGGCCCTCTTTCTCCTGGGCTTCCTCGTCCCTTCGGGGGTGGTGGCTGTTGGGCCCCTGAATCCCTGAGATCGGGGGTGTGGATGGTGAGGGAGCCCAACCCAAGTAGAAGAAGCCAGACGGAGAGCTGCCCAGAGAAGCTGCTCTGGGCTTGGGAGGTGGGCTGCCCCCCCCCTCCCAGATCCAGTGGGAGATCCCAGTTTGGGGTTGCCAGGCGGGGAAACAGGAAGCGAAAGCAGCCGGGGGATTTCCAGGCAGCAGAGAAGGCCTTTGACGTCAGCAGCCCTGAGATTGACGGAAAGGCTCTGGCAGGGGAAGCCCCGGCGGTTCTCCAGGCTTAAGACTGGAGACACCCCAGGCAGACCAGTTGCTCTCCCTCCTCCTCCGCTCAGCCCCAAACACCTGGCTTGGCAGTGAAAAGGACCCTCCTGCCCACTTGGGCCAAAGGAGCGAAGCGGCAGGTGGTTGTGTTCAGGCTCAGGGGGGTCCCAGGCGGAGGGCAGGTTTGCTGCCTTTCACGGAAAGGTCGGTGGAGCCTCCCTGGGCAGGTGCAGTCTTCGGTGGCAGCCCTGCCCTGCCTGCGAGCTCTCCCCAAAGGTGTTTCTCTGGCTATGGGGAGTCTGGGCTGGGTGGGATTGGAGGGTGCAGCCCCCGCCCCATCGCTCCAAGGGACGCCAGGCTGCGCAACCCCAGGTGGCTTTCCAAGGAGGAAGCGACTCACAGTTACGTTCAAAGGCTGGTTGGGTCAGCAGGAACGGCCTGAACTCCACTCGGCTCAGCAAAGCCCAAGCCAGCCGGGATGCGTTTGGGGTGCTTGCAAAAGGACGATTTCCCCCCCTTTTTTCTTTTCTGTTTTGGGGGCCAGAAAATCAGCTCTCTCCCCCCACTTCTCCTCCCACTTCAGACAACTTCCTCGGCTCTCAAAGGCGCCATCCAGCTGGGCATCACCCACACGGTGGGCAGCCTCAGCACCAAGCCGGAGCGGGACGTCCTGATGCAGGATTTCTATGTGGTGGAGAGCATCTTCTTCCCGGGTGAGCTGCCCCCGACCCCCCCCCCGGGTCAGCCGCAGCCAATCGGGGGCTTCCTCCGCCTGCCCCTCCCTCCCCTCCCGACTGAGCCTCCCCCTCTCCCCCTGCAGCGAAGGCAGCAACCTGACCCCGGCCCACCACTACAACGACTTCCGCTTCAAGACCTACGCCCCCGTGGCCTTCCGCTACTTCCGGGAGCTCTTCGGCATCCGGCCGGACGACTACTTGGTGAGGGGCCCTGGGGGGCGGCCCTTGGAAGCTCTCCTCGCTAGGAGGGGGAGAGGTTGGAAGCGCTGATCCTCTTGTGTGTGTGTGTCCCCCATGTCCCCCCGCAGTGCTCCCTCTGCAGCGAGCCCCTCATTGAGCTCTCCAACTCCGGCGCCAGCGGCTCCATCTTCTACGTCTCCAGCGATGACGAATTCATCATCAAGACCGTCCAGCACAAGGAGGCCGAGTTCCTGCAGAAGCTGCTGCCGGGATACTACATGGTGAGCGGGGGGAGGCCCCAGGAGACCCTCCCTCTCTCCTTCAGCTGGGACCCCGGGGCCCCCTGGCACAAAGCCCCTAATGGGAGCCCCGGATTCCCCACCCACCCACCCACCTGGGCGCTAGGAGTTCCCCCGCCCTCCTTGGGGGCTTCACCTGAAAGGACCCCCCCCCCCTTCCCTTCCCAGAACCTGAACCAGAACCCCCGGACGCTGCTGCCCAAGTTCTACGGCCTCTACTGCGTCCAGGCGGGGGGCAAGAACATCCGCATGGTGGTGATGAACAACCTGCTCCCTCGCTCGGTGCGGATGCACCAGAAGTTCGACCTGAAGGGCTCCACCTACAAGCGCCGGGCGTCGCCGAAGGAGCGCGAGAAGGTCTTCCCCACCTACAAGGACCTGGACTTCCTGCAGGAGGCCCCGAGGGGCTCTTCCTGGACGCCGACATGCACAGCGCCCTGTGCAAGACCCTGCAGCGGGACTGCCTGGTAGGTGGGGGTGCCCCCGCTGCCCCTCCCCCAGGGATGCGGGGGCTGCTCTGCCCTTCGAAGCAGGGAGGGGTCCGTTTCCTCTTCGTTTGGAGGCTGGGGGCTTCTCAAAGCAACCCAGAGAAGGGAGCAGGCGCCTTGAAGAGCCAGAAAGAGTGAGGAGGGGGCTGGGACCAGGGGGCTCTGGAGGCTGGGGGCTGTTTTGGGAGGGGGCCTGGCACTCCTTGAGGAAGAGGCCCCAGGGGTTCCTCAGGGTCGGGTTGCGTAAAGGGCCTTTATGGCTCCTGGGGCCAAAGTCTACCTGGCCGCCTCCTCCCACCTGAGCTGCGACTTGGCCGCTCCGGTAAGAGGCAGAAGGGGCGAAGGCCGCCCAGCCCTCATGGCTTACTTGGGGGGGCTTCCTTTTCCTCTGCCTCCCCCCACCCCCGACCAGGTCCTGCAGAGCTTCAAGATCATGGACTACAGTTTGCTGGTGGCCGTTCACAACCTGGACCTGGCCCAGCGGGAACGGGCGGTAGCCGACGGGGCCTCCCTGGCAGACACACGCCGGCCGGCCGGCCAGAGGGCCCTCTACTCCACCGCCATGGAGGCCATCCAGGGGAGGCCGGCGGCGGGGGCACCATCGAGACGGACGACCAGTAAGTGGGGGCACCCAAGCCAGGCCCTGCACCAGTTTGGGAGCAGAGCCAGGGCGTCTCGGAGGGGAGGCGGGGGTCCTGGCGGGGGCTCCCCTTCCACCCGTCCCATGCCTCCGTTTCCTCCCCCTGGCAGGATGGGAGGCATCCCGGCCCGAAACGCCAAGGGGGAGAGGCTGCTCCTCTACGTGGGGATCATCGACGTGCTCCAGTCCTACAGGTGAGAGCAGCCGCCCGGCCTCCTCCTCCTCCTCCGCTCGGGTGGGGCCGCCTGGGCGTTCCTCTCCCCCTGCCAGCCCAGGCAGAGCCAGCAGCGGCTCTGTGGCCACGGGGGGCAGAGAGAGAGGCCGGAGGGGAATAAGGGCAGCAGGGAAGCTGGAAGGGAGGAGGGCAGCCGGGCTGGGCCTTTGGGGCAGACCTGCCGCCGCCCAGCCTGGTTTTCAGCGTCGTCTCCTCCCTCCTCCTCCTCCTCCCTTCCGGTCCCTGCTGCAGGTTCATGAAGAAGCTGGAGCACTCGTGGAAAGCCCTGGTTCACGACGGGGTAAGCGGCGGCCAAGGTGGACGGAGCAAGCGGGAGGAAACAGGGGTCTGGAGTGGGGGGCAGGAAGATCCTCTGCCCCCCCGGCTGCCCCCCGCATTTCTTTTGGGGGTGACTTTTGCCCGCTTCCCTGCAGGACACGGTCTCGGTTCACCGGCCGAGCTTTTACGCCGAGAGGTTCCAGCGCTTCATGTGCCAGGCAGTCTTTAAGAAGATCCTCGTGAGTCCCTTGTGGGTCGCCGGCCGGCCGGCCTGGCAGGAGCGGGGGTCTCCTTCCCATGCCCCCAAATTATGAGCCTTAGAGGGGCTCCTAAGACTCTTCAGCTGATTTTGGTCTCTTTCTCCTCAAAGTAAAATCCTCCCCTTCGAAAAAGAGCCGCTCCGGGATGGGACCTCCTCGTCGGCCGGGCCAGAGCGGGACCCCCGCCCAGGCGCTGAGCGAGACGAAAGTCCAGGTCACAATGGAGGCGGACATGGAGACAGGTGGGTGCCCCTTGCCTGCAACCCTGCTCTTGTCATCCGAATTGGGGAGAGGGTCCAAACAGTAAGCTTGTGCCAGGGAGGGGGTGGTTTCTAACCCCAGCCAGGAGCCCTTCTAAAGCAGGGGTCTCCAACCTTGGCCACTTTAAGAGCTGGGGACTTCAGCTCCCAGAATTCCCCAGCCAGCCATGCACAGAATTCTGGGAGTTGAAGTCCCCGGCTCTTAAAAGCGGCCAAGGTTGGACAGCCTGTTCCAAAAGGTCTTCTGGGGGTGACCCACCCTCTCTATCAGCCTCTGTCAATCTCGACGGGGTAGCAGGGCCTGCTGTGAACACACCCATGCTGCACAGCAAGGGTCACTCAGCCTCCCCCTCTCCCTCCTCAGGGTCCCAGCTGGGGCGCCCTGACCTGCTTCCCCAGACGCCCCCCGTTGAAGAGGCCAACAGCGACTCGGCAGCGACCACCTTGTCCACCTCTTCGCTGGGCAGCCCCGGGCACAGCTCGCCAGCCAACCGGTCAGTTGCTGTCCCCTGCAGGGTGGGGAGGTTTCCCAGGGGCTGGAGGGTCCCTGGAGCCATTGGGGGGGCTTGGCCATCCTGGCCGTGGAGAGAATGGCCCCGCCCACCCTGGGGTGAGATTTCGGAGGGCTCATTCGTGGGCTCTCCCATGTGGAGACGGGCCTGGCGTCCACTCTCTTCCCCTCTTGCTCCCTTCAGCTCAATGGGGGCAGAGGCGCCCCCACCAGACACCCCCAAGGACCCGGCTGTCTTCCTTCTGGAAAGGTGAGTGGGGGCAGAGATTGGAGACCCCCAAAGGGCCCCTGTGCTCTCCTCCATATTTCCAGACCGAAGGAGACTTTTCACAAGAACAGCCTAGTTCTCTGAAAACTTCGAAGCCCTTGGAACGGGCCTGGCGGGGAGGGGGACCTTTCTTCCCCCTCCCCAGTTGACCAAAGGTCCGTCTCTTCATCTCCACGTAGGTCAGAGAGGCGAAAGTTTGTCAGATCAGACAAGTTGCCTACGGAGCTAGATAGTGCAGGATGCTTTCAAGTAGGTGAGGCAGAGTCTAGGCAGCCGGGCCGTGGAAGTCCCCTTGCCCCCCCCAGGGCCAGGGGAGTAGCTCCTGGGGGGCCCCAGTCCTCCCCTCCCTTCTGGCCAAAGAGGGTTGCTCTCACCCAGGGCCGTGGGAGGCGCCACGTCCTTCTCGGCAGCTTGGAAAGAGCTTTCCGGCACACACGGATTGTGGCTCTCGATGGCACAGCAGGTTTCATGCCGCAGGACCAGGACATTGTGTGTGTGTGTCAGAGAGTGAGAGTGAGTGACGGTGGGTCCAATGATGGGGTTGGGGCTGGTGGAGGTGCCCCCCCAACTCATCCTCTGCTTTCCTCCCCCCTCAACCCCCCAGTGCTTCCCCCAGCCCTTCGGTCACAGGGCAGCCTTCTGAGCTGGTGCAGCAACTGGGAGATTTGGCCGAAACAGAAATCAATTGTGTGAGTCTCTTTCCTCCTCCTCAGCCCACCTCCCCCATTGGGGTGACTGTTTGGGGGATACGCAGGGAAAGGGTCCCTGCCCTCACCGGAACTGGCAGCCCCCCGTCTCAAGCACCCAGGCTCGGGGTCCCCGATCTGACCCTCCTTCCTCCTCTTTTGTTCTTTCAGTGAAAGTGCCCTGGGCGGGTTCCTTTGCCCCCACCCCGGGGGAGAAACGTGAGCCGAAGATCTTCCCCACTCTCTGCATGGCCGGTCTCTTTGCGAGGGGAGGATGGGGGGTGGAGCAGGACCCCCCCCCCTTGGAACTGCTGACACCACAAACTCTTTTGAACGGAGGAGACTGAAGCCTGGGGCCCCTCGGAGCCCCCAGGCGGCCCAGCTCCGGGCGCAGGGGCTCACGGAAGGCGTCCAGCCCCTCCAGCCTGGGCGGAGGACAGAGCGGGCCCAGCCTGGGGGCTTCGGAGGAGAAGGGCGTGCAGAGGAGGTCCGCTCTCCCCAAGCCCCACAACCACCGTAGTCGCTTCCTCCGGGGCGCTGCGGAAACGGAGGCTGCCCACTTGGAGAAGGTTGCAAAGACGGACGCTCTTTCGTCATGCCGGATTCCTGAAGAGTCGCGACGCTTCCTCTCTCGTGCACTGCCCACCTCGGGGGCTTTTGGGAAAGGCAGCTGGCCGAGGCCGGGATCCTCTCAGCCAGCCTGTATCTGGGGGTCGGGTGGGGGGGGGGAGCCCCATTTTCAGCACTGTATCACGGAAGGCGTCTCGGAAGCCTCTCTGCACCCATCTCCCTGCTCCAGGACACTTGTGGGCCTGGGTTAGTCGGCCCCACCAGCCAGCCCGGCCTTGACCTCCGAGCCATTGGGAGCCGGAGTCCAGAGTACCGTTTTCCAGTGGTTTTTAGTATTCTACCGACGGACCAAACTTCACCTCCTGCCGTTGAGATTTCAGTATTAAACCCCTTTTGAGAAGCTTGTAAAACGCCAGTCAGGGTTTCTAGCTCTGCCTTCAACCTCCCTTCTGGCTCATATTTTTTAGCAATCTGTAAGAATCCGAATTCATTTGCACGTACGAAGCATCCTCTTGGGTTGCACTTGGAGGTGGCACATCTTTCTGGCCCGAGCAAAGCCTCTCAGAAGCAGCGATTGTTCCGAAAAGGTTTTAGGGTGTTGTTGAGGGGGACGTACCTCTATCTGGGAGGGAGAACACCTGTTTTTGTTCCTTCCGTATTTGAAGGGAGAGCAAGAAAGTGAAAAAGGACAGTTGTGTTCCCAGTGAGTTTTATAGATATTTTTGTGAAGCATTTAACGAGAAATGGGCCAACATTGAATGTTGGCTGCAGAGAAGATGGATGAAGGTAGGTCCCTGAGATCAGGGTAAATAAAAGGCCAGCTCTATTTTTGAGAAAAGAATTTGAAAGGGAGCAGTGCGTCTGTTACACCTCCAAAAAATATGTATAATCACATGGCTGGTTGTGAATATGGGATCTGCCTTGAGAGCCCCCTTTGGGGGGGGGGGCACTTGTTAAACTTGAGCCTTTGAGTCTCTCCCCAAATTGTTCCATACATGTTAAGGAAATGTCTACATTAGACCGGTTTGGAAGTTTCCTGCCACAAACATTTGTAATTTATAAACTTATATTTCAAGTCTGTCTTTGGTGGTCTCTTTCCCAGGGGAATCGATTTTTAGACTGCATAATTTTTTAACTTTGGGGGGACAAAGAGGGAGTGGGGAGATGGCAGATAGGGAGCAATAACAGTTGTGGCAATCACAGTGGGAGTATCTGGGGTGTTGCTGTGTGGCTCTCCAACTTTGCTAACTTTTAAGACCTATGAACTTCAACTCCCAGAATTCCCCAGCTAGCGAGGATGGCTAAGGAACTCTGGGAGTTGGAAGTGCACACTTTAATATAGTCAAGATTGGAGGCCCCGGATTTAAGGCCCCCCTCATGCCCGGACATACCCAGCAGCAAACCCTCCTTGGTGCAACACCTGCCTCGTCTCCAAATGGGGAAGGGGTCACCCCATTATACAATTCCCATCAACCCGGAGACAGCTGGAGCAGGTGTGCAAATTTTTATTGGTGACACTACAGGAATCACGAGACCCCCTTCTACAGGCAAGAGAACCTGAGGCCCCAAGTCTTCCCCTGGGTCCACCCAAGAAGGGCTGCACGGGACGGATATTGCGCAAGCTCCCTGCCCGGCTCACTGCCTCACGACTCCTCCGAACCGAACTCTGCTTTGCTTACCTGTGGGGCCTCAATTTATACTTCGCGCTGTTCGGCTCCTAGCCAATAGCGCTTGGCTGCCTCACTGAAGGTCGCTTCCATTGGTCCCTACCAAGCGACCAATCGAAAGTGTTTTTCGGTGACTCCGCCCATTCCCGGGTGTACCAATGGGACGCGGCCCTTCCGAAGCCCCCTCGCTGCCTATAAATAGCAGGCCCGCTCCTGCGTCTCCTGCCTGTTCAGGGGCAATCGTGTCTCATTGGCGCTCGGAAGCGTCTCGGCTTCCCTTTCCTTCACAACCACTTCGAGGCGAGCGGCTTTCTTTCTCTCCATGCCTTGGCAGGCTTTTCCCATGCTGGCGCGCCTCCAGACTAGCCAAACTCCAGGTCCCATCAGCCCCAGCCTGCAGGAAGAAGGGCATGAATGACAAATATCCCCCCTACGTCCAATAAACGATCTCCATAATATATGCATATATATGTAAAGCGTACGTAAATATATATATCTATATAAATCTATCCAATTTTTATATAAATCTGTATCCAATGATACAGGTTTATATTTATACACACGCATATATACATATAAAATTTATAAATTATATTTCATTTATACATCTACATACGAATTACGTACAATTTATACGTACATGGGTAGCCTTAACACGCACGCGTATGTAACACGCACGCCTTTAAAAAAAAACCACACACCACATAGTAAGGTCTGCGCCTGCGCGTTCCGCCCACGAAACTCCCCGCGCAGGCGCTAGAACTACCCCTCCCGGGATGCCCCGCGCCCCGACCTGCTAAGAAGAGCGACGCTGATTGGTGGCGCGGGAGCGGCCGGTCGGCCGGAGGGACAGAGGCAGGAAGCGGAGTCGGGGGGGGCGCCTGTGGGGCGAGCAAAGGGGCCGCGATGGTGCTGGAGAGCACGATGGTCTGGTGAGCGGCGGGAGGGGCGGCCGGGGGCCGGGTGGGCAGGGCCGGGAGCGGCCGGAGGGGGCGGGAGCGGGTTTCCCTGAGTCACGGTCGGGGTCTGGGGGCCCCAGGAGGGGGAGGAGGGGGGGGGGAGGGGAGGGGAGGGGGCTGCCTCGGGAGGACAGCCGCCCTCCTCGGTTCCCCGAGGCTGGGGGGGAGGAACACAACCCCTGAGTGCCCCCTCTGCCCCCAATTCGCAGCGTGGACAACAGCGAGTACATGCGGAACGGGGACTTCCTGCCCACCCGCCTGCAGGCGCAGCAGGACGCCGTCAACATCGTCTGCCACTCCAAGACCCGCTCCAACCCCGAGAACAACGTGGGGCTCATCACGCTGGCCAAGTGGGTCCCTTCGCCCCGAAGGGGTGGACTGGATGCCCTCTGGGGGTGGGGGCCCCTCCGAGCCCCCTGGGATTCTGTCACGCCCCGCCTTGTCTCCCCTCCGCCTCTCCCGGGTCTGCCTTTTTTTTGGACCTGGCCTGCCAGGTGACCTCCCAGGGCCCTTGTCTCTGCGATGCCTTTCCCAGACGCACATTTTCTTTAATGTCTGCATGATACTGCTTGTCTTGGAAATGGAGGAAGGGCTATAGGCCTCTGAGTCAGTTGGCTGAGGACTTGAGCAATGTGTGTTTTTTTATCATCTTCACACACACACACACACCCCTGTCAAGTCTGCTTTGGAGAGGCGGCTTTTGAGCTTGGCCTATCTTGTGTGGCGGCACCTGGGAAGTGGGTTGGACTAGATGACCCACGAGGTCCCTGGCGTGCTTCTCCCAGATCTTCTCTCTGGGGTCTCCTTTGGAGGGGGGGGGGGCTTTCTGATCCTGGCCGGTTTGTGTTGCAGCAACTGCGAAGTGCTGACCACCCTGACGCCGGACACTGGCCGCATCCTGTCCAAGCTGCATTCGGTGCAACCCAGAGGAAGGATCACCTTCTGTACCGGCATCCGAGTGGCTCACGTAAGCCGCCTCTACCCCACCCCACCCCCAGGTCTCTCTCTCTCTCTCTGTGTGACTCTGACCGGATCGCAGTCATTCCCCCACCCACACCAACTCTTTCCTCGGCTGCTGGGATCTATGAGACTGGAGCTCTGCCTGCTCAGGTGTAAAAGCTTCGAGCAAAAGTTCAGGTGTTCTCTCCGCTTCGTAATTTGAGGCCACAGCCCTTCCCCTAAAACTCTTCTTCCTTTCCAAAGCTGGCTCTGAAGCACCGCCAGGGGAAGAACCACAAAATGCGCATCATTGCCTTCGTTGGGAGCCCCGTGGAAGACAACGAGAAGGACGTGAGTAACACGAAAGACAAAATACGTCAACCTAATTTAAAAACGTAGAGGGGGAGTTTAAATAGAACGAAACTTCAGAAATGCTGCCGAGCACTCCTCACCCCATAGCTGGGGTTCCTCTGGAGAGACCCACGTCCAGCCTTGGCATTCCCAAACGGAGCGCCTGTCCTTGGTTCCGGTTGACCCATTGAAGGGCACTGATGCCCCTGGCACTCCCTTTATTTACAGCTGGTGAAACTGGCCAAGCGGCTGAAGAAGGAGAAAGTGAACGTGGATATCATCAACTTTGGAGAAGAGGTGAGGGGACATCCCCCCCCCCCAAGGTTGGCTTTGTGAATCAAGTTTTTGGGGGAGGCCTCATCTCCCCAACTTCTCCTTCCCTTCCTCCTCTGTAGGAGGCCAACACGGACAAGCTGACCGCTTTCATCAACACCCTGAATGGCAAAGACGGCACCGGTTCCCACCTGGTGACGGTGCCTCCCGGGCCCAGCTTGGCCGATGCCCTCATCAGCTCCCCCATCTTGGCCGGAGAAGGGGGAGCCATGCTGGGCCTGGGGGCAAGCGACTTTGAGTTTGGCGTGGATCCCAGCGCTGACCCAGAGCTGGCACTGGTAAGGCAGGCCATGGGGCTCTTCTGGAGGTTCCTTTCTCCAACCTCGGGCAGTTGGGTTGCCATTCCCCGAATGCCTGAGTTAGCTGTGAGGCAGGGGGGCCCAACCTTGGCCACTTGGAGGCCTGTGGACTTCAACTCCCAGAATTCCTCAGCCAGCGTAACCCCACTGAGGAAGCGGCTGCTGATGTTTCCTCTGCCCCTCCAGGCTCTGCGAGTGTCCATGGAAGAGCAGCGTCAGCGTCAGGAGGAAGAGGCCCGCAGGGCAGCTGCTGCCTCTGCCGCCGAGGCTGGCATTCCTACCTCGGGCGGGGATGGTAAGAGAAGAGCTGGTGGGGGGCTCCAGGGCCCTCTCCTTGAGGGGGCGGCTTGGCTTTCCTCGTTTTCTGAGCAAGCAAGAACTGGGACTCTTGCAGCTGTTCAAAACGGGAGAAACTAACTTTGTGGTATCATATTTATCCCTAATCAACCCAGCGGTAATGTGTGTTGTGTGTGTGTTTGTCTTTTGTCCTTTTTAATGCATGTTTTTTTTTAAGGTTTTGTCCTTGATTTTTTTTTTTTGCTTGTAATTATTTTGTGGGAATTTGTATTTTAACTTTCTGAATTGAATAATTTTTAAGAAACCTGGCTCCCTTTAGCTGAATGGCGCATGGAATTAAGACTTTTTAAAAAGCCACTTTGAAAAAAAAAAGGCCAGGCGTTGCCTGCCTGCAAATCCTCAAGCCTCGCTCGGGGGCAGCTTTGAAGCCCACCACCCTCCAATGGGAACCCCTCTGCCCTTTTCTGTGTTTCAGATTCAGACGACGCTCTGCTCAAAATGACCATCGGGCAGCAGGACTTTGGCCGAGCCGGCCTGCCTGACCTCAGCACCATGACTGAGGAGGAGCAGATCGCCTACGCTATGCAGATGTCTCTTCAGGGAGCTGGTGAGGGGGGGGGAGGAGAGGGGGGTGGGCCGGGCCAACCCCAGCAAGCGGGCTGGAGAGAAGCAAGACCAGTTAAACCGGCACTGCCACCAACCTCTCTTCTCTCTCTCTCTCTCTCCAGAATTTGGGCAAGGCGAGTCGGTGGAGGGGGAGAGTTCAGCTGATATGGACACGTCAGAACCCGCCAAGGTTTGAGTTTTGGGGAGACCGAGCTGGGCTTGAAGGGGGCAGCGCTGAAGCCATGAGAAGAGTCCCTCTCTAGACTGCTTGGGGGCCTCGTGAGACAGGATGTGCCCCCTGGCCCAGGTTCCCTTGCTGCTATTTTTAAAAGACGGCAGCGATGCAGAAAAGGGAAATTCTGGCACGGGGTTGGCTTGTACCTGGGCCTGGTCGCCTCTGCTGCCCCCCCAATCCAGCTTTCTCAGAACTCCTGACTTAGCGGGTGGAGGGACTCCCGTTGTGGTCTGTTCCCTATTCCCAGATTAACCCACTAGTGGCTTCCACTAGTGACATCCGACCCCTTCCTCCCTCAGGAAGAAGACGACTACGATGTCATGCAGGATCCTGAATTCCTCCAGAGCGTTTTGGAAAACCTGCCGGGGGTGGATCCCAACAACGAGGCCATCCGCAACGCTATGGGGTCCCTGGCCTCCCAGGCCTCCAAGGAGAGCAAGGAGAAAAAGGAGGAAGACAAGAAATGAGGGTGCGGGGGCGGCTGAGCCCCTCCTTGTCCTTCTGTCCACACACCTCCCAGGTTGTGTGGCCTGGTAGCGTTCGTTTTCCATAACCTTTCTGGGCTTGTCTGTCTGCAGGGGGTTGGGGTCACAGGGGAGTGGGGTCCTTTTCGCATTTTGCTTCTGGTCCAACAGTAAATAAAACCCTTAAATTTTCTCCATACTTGGTGTGTTTCTTTGAAGCAGGCTCCTAAAGCGTCACCAGAGGGGTGGACACAGCGTGTAAACCTCCATCTCGGTGACGGACAGAGGTGAAAAAGTCAGATTCCACCCCTGTGTAACTGGAGAATGCCCAGCCTCTCCACCTCCATCCAGATCTATTTCTCATTTTTACTTCTGGATCCTCGTCTGTTAAGATGCCCCCAGAGAGAATTCTAGCAACCCATTGAAACGGCCCTCTCCTATAAACCCCGATTGCTGCTGATTATAAAACACTGCATCACTTACACCAGCGAGTGTATCTCTGTTTATGGTGGGTTGCAGGAAGAGAGCCATGTTAGGCTGTGGAAGCCAAACATCGGAAGACGCCTGAAGTTGCATCCAACGAGGTGAACCGCAGTTCCCAAACCCTCGTGCCTTTGTTCAGTCTGCTACAGCCACGACTGACTCGTATTTTTAGTTGAACATTTAAAGGTCAGTGGCTGTGAACAGACTCTTTGGCCGCCTCCGCTCTTCCCCGTGTTCTTAAAAGAGTTGGGAACTCTGGAAATGCAGAGGGTTGTTTTTTAAACTGACTCACATTATCCAGACCAAATCCTTCCACATTTTCTCCTCTTTATTAAGTGCTACAAATTCAGCTATTTTTAAAGGCGCGGTGGTGGAAGACAGTCTCCGTCTTGTGGTTTGTCTTCCCCAGCCGTGCAACCGCCTTGTGGCCTCTTCCGTGGCAGGGGAAGATTTTAGCAGGAAGAAATAAGGAGATCTCTTTCCTAAGTAGCAGCTCTGGTTCTCGGAGAAGCCACTGGGGAAAGAAGTTAAAAAGAAGAAGAAGAAAGGATCTGGCTTTGTTGGAAGGAGGGAAGGAAGGAAGGAAGGTGGGTTATGGTTAGGAAATAGCCTTGCATATCCCCCACCCATGCAGAGGGAGGCCTGTTTTGCCCATCCTGACCTACCCATGCCACTTACATGCCGAGCTTCCAACCAGGTATGTTGGCTTGTTGCTGCAGAGTAAAGTGACCAGGCCTCCCAGGGCCCCCGTTCCCATCATCTGTACCTCTGCGGTGATCCCCAGAGTGACGTTTTTCTGCAAGAGAATTGGGATCTCTTTGAGTCGAGCAAATTTGGCTTTGGATCACCCCTTTCCTCCTTCCCTTTGCCCCCATTTCCCTGCTTCCCAAGGCAAGAGGGAAACAGCTGGAGAAAGAGCAAGGAGTGGAGCTTGGGTGGCTGGGCCATTTTAGGCAGAGCACCTGGGAGCACCTGCGTTTTGCATCCCCGCCCCCCCTTCCCCTTGCCCCCCCGGAACAGCAAGAGAGTTACTAGGACAGCTTGGAAGAAGCTTTCCAGGTCCTGGCAGGTTGGCAGCAGTTCAGCGGGGTCCATTTTGCGGGTCACACACCCCTCCGGCTGGCCGTGATACACCATCAAGCGCTGGAGAGAAAACAGCCCAAAGAGGTTGGCATTCCCTGCAGGTTGTCTCTGCTCCCGGTAGATCCCAACTAAACGGATATTGGCAAGTACTTTAAATTCCCTGCTCTGCAAATGGTGGTGAAGGAAAACCCTCCAGTAATTCCAGGGCCCTTTGGCTAAGTGAACGAGGCTATGCCGGAAAAGAGGGGGGAAGCAGAGATCACCCCGCTTCACCCCTCGAAGCTCCAGCTTGATGCCACGACTCACGTTTCTCAAATCGCAGGTAATGCCGGGTGGGAGGCCCTGCTCATCAAGTTCGCTGAGAGCCAGCAGCAGAGATGCTTCGTTTTGGACGTTGACTTGTGTGGGGTAGCCAAGGGTGCCCCTCTTGGAGCAGGGGGAGGGAACAAGAAAGTGGGGAGACAAATCAGATTTGAGTTCAAGGCTGCCTTCCATCCAGACTTCTCCAGCAGAGCCACTGAAATGCCAGCTGTGGCACAGGGCACAATCCTACATAATCTCACCCCCAGCAATGTCCGACAGTGGGTTTCTTTTGGCTCCAGGGGCGCCAAAATTATTACCTGTTTGGGTTGATTCAATTTTATGGGTCCAATATCAGTGGTGTGGGGTGCAGTATCCCCACCTCTATTCTGGAGCTCCTTCACGACATTGGTCCATGCAGTCTTGGCATTTTCCCATCCCTGCCTATGTTGGTGCTGTGTTTTCAATCATGGTTAAGACTGCATTGGCTCCTGGGCAGGATGCTGGGTGTGACCTCCCTCTTTTAATCTGACCAGCTCAGAAACGGAAGCCGAGCCATCTCTGCTCTGCATTGCAGCCCCTTCTTAACGAGGGTCCTAATTTTGTGCCAGTTAGAGACAGCTCCCCTTTCAGTACCTGGAGACAAGATGTTCGTCCCAGGAACGTCGCCACGAGGATCCCAACGATGCTGATGGAAAAAGCAGCAATGGCACCCACTGTCAGGATGAGCAGCTTGTGGTTGGAGACCGTGGGGGTCTTGGTGAGCTCCAGACCGGAGTGGGGAGACTGTCAAACCAATGGAGGAGTTCAGAAAGAGACAGACGATACAACTCAACGTCAATTATCACAAAATGGCAGTCTGTATGCCGTGGACCCCACTTACGTAAGGAGGGCTCTTCGGGTGCAGCCCTCCTGGCCAGGAATTGGGGTGCTTCTCTTCATTGGCCATGTCCTGTAGGATGGGCTCCGGGTGGAAACACAGGATGGTAAGGAAAAGGGAGTCACGTTGCCTCTTTTATAGCATTTGACTCGTAAAAGCCTCACCCACCCGGCTGGGAGCCGAGGCAAACAATGCACCTCTGTAAATTTCCCAGCTCGGCATCCTCTGAGCTAGAAATCCATCTGCGCCTCCCTGATACCCAGTAACTTTGAAGGTCATGAGGCAGGATTAGAAAACAGGTATTTTGCTCTCAGGTAAGAGAAAATGCAGAGATACCTAGCCTACAGTGTGGGATATTCTCTTCCTTTTTTTTTTTTTTTGGAAGAAAGTTACTAAAATTGAGTTGAGGCAATTCAGAGTTTTGCTAATTTTTTGGCAGTATTGCTGAATCTCTTCTGACACTCCAAAAAGTATTATTTAGCTGACAGTTGGCCAAGATCCATGCCGAGGTGCAGAAAGGGAAGATTCGGGTCAGTGTATTGCTGCATCATCCTTTGCAATCAGATGTCCATTGAATAAGGTGTTTATTTCTAAAAGGTGAAAGCAAAAAAAAAAAGAAGAGAGGTTGAGAACAGCGCAGGAGAGAAGCCCAAGCCAAAAACAAAGCCACCCATTTCATCCCTCCAGTTGCAAGAAAAGCAAGGAGAGAGAGAAAACAAGAAGGCAGCCTTTGTTTCAGGGTCCAGGAAGACGGCTGGGCAGAAGAGCCCCATCTCCGTTCCCTGTCATTTTGTTCAGGTCAGGTTCCACCACCTGATATTGTGTGAACAAGGCGCTTTTGAAAAGGAGGCTCCAGGGCTGGCCGCTTGCCCCAACTGGGCCCAAGCACGGCCACCGCTCTCCCTTCAAGGAAAAGAGCCTCGTCACGGCGGCCTTGGAAGGCGTCCAAAGCCTGGCCTCAGGGAGGAGGGGGAGACGGAGACCCTGGCCTCAGCCGAGCACAAAGGGAAGATTGTTCCAGGCTGGACTGCCATGGCGAGCCGGGCCAGGGAGATCAAGATCTGGCTTGGAACCGAGGCAGGTGGGGAAACAGAACACAAAGCCCGCCTCAAGGAGAGAGGCAGGAGGCCAACGGTCTCACTCTTTTGCTGGGCCCGACACTCTGGCCTGCTCAGGGCTCTAGTCCTCATGGGTGAATCTGCCTTGCAGGGTTGGTGTGCAGAGCTGAACAAGCGCTTAGGGTTGCAGGCGCAAGGGCCATCTGTTGCAAAATTGTATCTGTTGGCTTCTCCCAGGTTTTCCCAGACATCTCCCCGTCTTCTCTGAGCAACACCCCTGCGAGGTAGGCCAGGCTGAGAAATACTGGCTTGGGTAGGGCTTTCCATGCTGGCTTGTGCAATAAGCCTTGGCTTGGAGAGGAAAGGCCACTTTTTGACCAGGTCTCCTTCCTTCAGGCCGAGGCTCTCCCAACTTGGGAAATTTTAAGACTTGTGGACTTCAACTCCCAGAATCCCCCCACAAATAGCTGGCTGAGGAATTGTGGGCGTTGAAGTCCACAAGTCTTAAAGTTGCCAAGTTTGGAGAGCCTGGGCAATTTTTAAACTTTTTAATTAAAAATCAGTTTCATGTTTTTTTATTTTTTAAAAAGCACATTTTTCCCTGGCCGGAAGTGCAGGTTGGCCAATATCGCCCACAATCCTTTGCGCTCTCCCTCAGGTGCCCGAGTCATTTTCTCCCAGGCGCCCTTGCGCGGCTCCCGTGGCGAGAGGCCTCCCATCATGCCTTACGAGTTGGTGTTTTTCATGTTTTCAAGCACTTTGAGGGCGGGCGAGAAGGCGGGCAATTCATTTGAACGACGGGAATAATACGCAATAAGATGAGTAGAACACGGGCAAAGCCCCTCCTCTCCATGGTTGAACACCAATAGGCGGTTCGTTACACCTGCTGCAGTTACTGTGTTCTCAAAGCAATGAGTCAATATAATGAAAGTCCCGCCTGAGGCGGATTTTCACCAATTGGAAAGCGACATTCGACGTCAGCCTGAGTGACGTTCGGAAAAGCCAATCGCGATGAGAAGCCGCTGTGCAACTATGGCATTCTTAGCCAATAGAACCGATGGGGGGGAGCTCACCTGCCGAGTGAATTTTCCCCGGCTGGGTCGCACAAAACGATCTCCACCGGCCAGCGGATGAGGCGTGCCGAGCGTTGATAGGCAGGCCGTCCAACCAATAGGTCAAAAAGGCAACAGGAACAGAGCAGCCCCCTCTGCTCCCTCGCCTCCAATGAAAACTGAGGTCGAAGTGGGCGGTGCATCCCTCTGTAGCGAAGGCCCTTGACCCTATAGCCATCCGGAGCGCCTGCTCCCGCCTATAAATGACGTCCCTTTCGGCCAACGGCGAAGCGCGGTGCCCCTGGAGTGGCGGGCAAGCGGTCCAATGTCGATTCACGAGTGCTGTTGGGGGGGAAGCAGGAAGCAGCCGAGGAGGCGGAGGCCCTCAGAGCAGCCGAGGGAAGCGCCGCGCCGACCGCGAAGCCCCCACGCCGGGAAGCCGAGGGGGCCGGGGCCGCGCAGGTAGGAGGCCGCGTGGCCGCCTCAAGGCGTGGGGGGGTCTGCTCCCCTCCCCCGAGGCCTCCAAGCGAGGGGAGGGGCAGGGCAGCCTCGTGGGCCCGGGTGGGGGTCTCCTCCCTCCCCACGGCACCCCCGCCCGGGGTCCTCCACCCCCGGCCCAGCTAAGGGGTGGGACTACAAACCCCATTTCCCCAGGACTCCAGATCCCATCATCCTCGCCCGCTCTGCCTGGAGCAGTAAAGGCCAAACACCCCCCCAAAAAATCCCTCTGCCTTTTTTAAAAAGGAACTTCCAAAATAAATACAGCCCCCCCTCAAAAAAAAGCCTGCCTGGAGGAAGGGGGCTGCTGAAATTGCAAAGGGGGTCTCCTTGGTTGCCCCCCAAACCAGAACGACTGACCCCCCATTAGGACACTGGGCTAAAATATGAATGAAAAAAAAGGGGTGGATATTTTTCCATGGGGGGCAGATCTAGGGGGACCCCAGCCCCCCAAAAGGGGAAAACCTTTGAAGGAGCTCAATGGGGGGGCTTCCTGGGTCCCCCCCCCATTAAGAGAGGAGAATAAATGGAGATGAGGAGTTTTGGGGGGTCCTGCAAATCTCCCCCCCCCAATATTACCATGCAGCATTTTCTCTGGTGACTTATTTCTGCTCTTTTTGTGGCCCACAATGCCGGCGTTCTAATATTTCACAGTTTTAAAGGAGTTTGTTGTGTGTGTGGTCACTTTTAACAGCCTCCAAATTTCCTGTCCACCCACCAGGCAAGTCTTTACCTTCCCTGGACCAGTTTGGCCTTTTTCCCCCTCTTCCTTTTAACAAAATGAATCGAAAGCCGCCTAATTCCGGGCATCGTCTACCTGGGTTGGGGAGAGTTGGAAGTATCACAGGTGTGTTTGGAAATGTTGGATTTTGGGCAATGCAGGGTCACGGTGTGCAGGATCTAGATGGGGAGGAGGGATTTTATGCATTTTTTTTATATTTTACGCACTTTTGAAGTCTGGAATTTTCTCTTTGGGGGGATGTCCTCCTATCCCTGTGTTATTGGTGAAACTCAGGGCAGGGGAAAGTGGTTAAGAGTGCAAAGCTCCTCTCCCCAAACTGGCAATGGAGATCATTCATCTTTAATTCGCTTTTGTTCTTGGTTTCCTGCTTTCTTCCTAAATCCCGTGCAAGCAACTCTTTTCTGTCCAGCAGACAAAACTTGGGCTCTCCGACCACCAATCCGTTGCGGGATGCCCTGGGGGATCTTGGCCATAAGTAAATAAATGCCCACCTTGTATGAATTTGGTTAAAGCAGGAAAGGCTGAATGGCTAGAAGAGGAAGGTTTTTAAAGATCTTCATTGATTTTTCTCTCTTTTTTCTTTCCTTTTCACCCTGGGTCCTTGTAATCTTTGAGAAATTGGTGGGTGGCAGGAAAGGACTCCAAACTTTTGGATTACGCTTTTTCAAAGAGGGCCACATATTGGGGCATGACTGGAGTTTGAAGTATGTGGTGTCCACTTCCTGTGGCTTCCTTCGCTGGATGTGTTTGGTGTTTGTGCTGATATGTTACTTCTGGATTCCAGGCCAGCCACTTAATGCCGCCTTTCTTACTGTTTGCATTTGAATTGGTGCCATCTAGGAATGACTTAAATCACTTGTTGCTATTCAAAAGCGCCAGCGTCTGCCTTTTATGCCCTGGGCGATCTTGTGCATTGTGGGCTGACAACCTCTTCCTCCTCCTGACCTGGGTTTGTTATGCTTATGACTCCTGCCATCTCAAGCCAATCAATATCGTATTTTCATTAAAATTAACCTCCCTTCCCCCCCTTGAGTGGAAGCTTGGAGTCTTCTTTTTCCTCTCTCTCTCTCTCTCTCTCTCTTCTTTCTCCTCCCTGCTTAGTATTTTTAAGTTAGCAGATGGTCTTGTCTTAATTCTCTTAAATGGACTGGAATTTAATCTCTTGCCAGACATGGCTGGGTTGGGTCGGGGGTAGGCAGCTGCCATGGGCGTTGATTCCTCTGGAATAATAAACTCTCTCCATAGGGGAAAAAAAAAACACACCACTGCTTCTTGCCCAACCTGTTCCCAGGGTGGTTTTCGAACCCTGCGCTGGGGTGGGGGTGGGGAGGACAGGAGGTCAGATGTGGGGAGCTTGAAAAGTGGGTGACCGGCCCCTGCTTTGGAGGGGGGAAGGGGGTGAGCGTTTGGATAACGTCTCCAGCTGGAAAATCCACGCTTCGTGTTCGTTTTGGCCTCTGCCCTGAGTGTGCCACAGGGCAGGGTGTGAAGAGGTATAAAAAGCAGGGAGAACGGAGGATGAACACGTCCGGTCCAGTCCGTGGAGCTGAGCAGGCTTGGCAAGATCCTGCTGGCCATGAAACAAACCTCCGGTCAGCAGGTGGGCTTCTGTGGGGCGGCCCCCTTTCCCAGCTCCTGCCCTCCTCGTTCATCCCGTGGATTCATTTTCAAGCCCCAACCCAAAATTTCTTCAGAAGGAGACGTGGCTGTTCTCCTGGGCTGGGGTGCAGGCGAATAGGACCCAGTATTATCGGGCACCCCAGGGCCAAATCGCTGGCCATAAATATTGGGGCTCCCCCCTCCCCCGGTGACTTCAGTGTCCTAATGTGGCAGACACCCAACCCCGAAGACATAAGCATTTAATTTTCCATCACACGGGTCCATCTATTTTATTTTTGGGATCCAACCAGAGGGGACCCCAGCTGTGTTGCACGTTTGCTCTGGGCAAGTGCTGATTCCCGTCCGGTGCGGCTGCCGCCAAGCGCAGGCCGTTGGGTGCCCCGTGCGATGCCCTGGCAGCTCTCAGAAATCCCTGTGCCCTCCTCGGACACCCAGCCTGGCAGCCTTTAGGATTGAAGAGATGGGGAAATCTGCCTTGGGGGTTCGGCCTGGCTCTCCCCAAACAGCTGCGAGCCAGGGGTGTCCTTGGTCCGGGAAGAGGGAGACGTTTGGGTTTTGGCTCCTGGGGAGGCCTAGGGAACTGGTCTGTTCGGGATGGGCGTGCAGGGGTGACGCGTGATCCTCCGTGGCGGATTTTGTCCATCGTGGGCAGAGACGGTCAGGTCTACTAAACTTTAGCAGAGTTAGGAGGAGGAAGCAGAGCTGTGGAATAACTTGGTGTGGACAAATTGGTGTCTCATTCCGAGACGGTGGCTCTGCTGTTTGGAAGTCTTCCTGAAACAGGAGCCGTGGAGGCCCGTCATGGGGGTCCAGGAAGACCCCATTGCCCCAGAATCATCGGAGGGGTCCCAGTCCCCCTTAGCAGGCCACCCAGCCACACGGCTGCACACCAACGCTCCCCGGGCCTTTCCTTGCAGACAGAGCCACCCTGGCCGCCTGCCTCCTTTAGGTTTTGTGGCCTGAAACTTGGCTTGAATCCGCTGGATCAGCGGAATCTCCCCTGCTGGAGGCTGCATTGCCTGAGGTGTGCGCTGGGGCTGCTCCCGAGGAGCTGTGCCGCGGTGGCGCTGGGTTGCCATGTGTTTATCCAAACCTTCCCTGGAGCAGAAGCCACACACACACACACACACACACACACACACACCCCAGGCCTGGGTCAGGCCTTCCTCTCCCTCCGAGGGGTCCCTGCGCCCCTCTCGTCCCCCTTCCAGACGCAGAGAAGAGGCTGAGCGAAGGGCAGAGGCCTCCCTTGTCCTCCCCTCTGCTCCGTTGGCGGAACCTTTTCTTCCGCCTGGCGACGGGCCTCCCTTCCTCCTCTTATCTGGCCAGCCCTGGTTTTCTCTCTCGCCAGGCGCCCAGTCGGCCCTTCCTGCCCTCCACCCCTGGGGGGGGGGCTGCTGCTCCTAACCCGGGTTTCCCACCCTCGGCAGATGGCAGAGCAGGGCTCCTTTGGGGAGGGGGGCATCCTAACTGCCCAACGTGACTGGCACGCCTGGGCTGGAGAGGAGCAGGGCTGCGGGAAAGGTAGCCCTGCCTTCCCCTCCCTGGCTCGGCCCCCGGGGAGCCGGGTGCTTGTTTTCCTCCGCCTGGCTTCCTCCCCGCTCTTCCCTCTGCAGCTGGCGCTGGCTGGGGAGGCTGGGCAGAGCGACTGCGCCAGCCTCCCTCCCAGGCGTCACCTGGCCTGCTGGCCTGGCAAGAGGCGGAGGCCCTGGGCCCCCACCACCCTCCTCCTCCTCCTCCCAGCCCGGTTCCTGGCCTCTAGGGAGCCTCCTCCTCAGGTTAGTGGCGTTGGTCCTGCAGGTGCCCAGGGCGGGTGGAGAGGAATGGCCCCCTCCTTGGTCCTCCCGCCTGGTAGGAAAGGAGGAGGCAGGTCTTGCCCTCTGGCTGCCGAGAGTCTCGGGCAGGTGGGCGTGTGCCGGTGCCCCCCATTCCCCAGGGATCCGCCAGGAAATAATACGAACCTGGACGCTGGCCAAAGGGGTGAAGGGGCGGCCATCCTGTGCGTCTGTAAATGGGTGGAGGAGGATCCATCCCAGATCCAGGCCACAGAGCTACGGCTCGCCCCAAAGGGGCTGTAGGTCAAGCGCCCGGCTGCCCCTCTGGCCACAGTTTTGTGGCACACCCTGGTACAGGGACCGCCTCCCTCCAGAAGCCCATCCTCCTCGTACTTTCCTTCCTCTGGGAAGACTCGAGCCCCTCGTCTCGGCCCCCCTGCTATCCAGCGGCCCCCAGGCCCACAAGGGAGGACTGCATGGGTTTGTTGGGGGAGAAGCTCCACCCCGCAGCCTGGTTACCTCTGGCCGGGTGCCGGTCAAGGGATTGGGCCCGAGGGGGGAGAAGGGGGCAGTGGTGTGGCCAAGAGAGGTCAGCCGCCTTCACTCTGTGGCCTGTTTGTTCGTTATTCGTGCTGCTGTGTGTAGCTTTTTTCCTCCTTGTTTGCCTTCCGTTTTTGTGTCTCCTTCCAAAACGTCGGCCAACCGATCTGGGGAAACTTGTTCCTTTTAATGGCTGACAGCCATAAAATGGGGCTCTGTCACCTTTTCCTCCTAGGAAGCTTGGAGCGGAGCCTGGGGAACGGCCCAGGATCTCTGGATGCTGGAACCAGGCCTGGCTGGGTGAGCCACAGCCGCTGTCCCTCGCGGGAGACCTGAATGTAAGAATGCAGACCTCCTTTGACCCGGGTCCTTCCTTGCAGGGCTGCCCACCTGGCTGCCTTGGCACCTCTGCAGAGACGGCCGCCCGGCCAGCCCAGCCCCCACCTCTTTGGAGAGCCGCTCAGACCGGCCAGGGGGGGAGCTCTGACCCCCTTGTGCCCCTCTTGGCTTGACCGCTGGCCCTTGTCTTCCAGAGCCTTCCCAGCCCCTCGCCATGGGGGACATGAAGACCCCGGATTTCGACGACCTCTTGGCGGCCTTCGACATCCCCGACATCGACACCAGCGAGGCCATCCATTCGGGCCACGAGGAGGCCGAGCCCCCCGTCCGCCCCGGCCCCGTGGAGGTGCCCGGCCCCGAGCACGCCCTGCCGCACGCCGACATCACCACCGTCAGTGTCATCGTGAAGAACACCGTCTGCCCCGAGCAGCTGGAGCCGGCGGACGGGCGGCTGAAGGACGGCTCCCGCTTGCTGCAGAACGGCTTTGCGGCCCCCGAGGCGCCCCGGGGCTCCCCGGCCGCCTCGGCAGAAGCCGTGGCCCCGCCAACGGGGAGTGTTGGGCCCTGAAGGAGAAGGCCCCCAAGAGCCTGGACCTCTTCTCCCCCTTCAGCCCCGAGCCTCCCAAGGACGGGGAGGCAGACCTGATCGACCAGCCGCGGGGATGCCAGGCGAGGAGCCGGGTCTGGCAGGGCCGGCCATCCCCCGGCGCCCCTCTTGTCCGCTGCCCCCTCCCTGGAGGGTCCTGGACCCCTCGAGGAGAGCCTGGGACCCTCGCCCCTCCGGCCTTCCCCCGGCCTTTGAACCCTGCCCTCCCGGCGGGATGGGCCTCTTGCTGACCCCCTCCCCCGGCTGCTCCTCCCGTGATCAAGCAGGAGGCGGACTGCAAGGGGCCCTGCCAGGGGTCCAGCCCGTTGGGGCAGCCCAAGTCCGCCTCCTCCTGCTACTCCGCAGAGACCTCCCCCTGCGTCCCCTGGCCGGGCTCTGAGGCCGACCTGCAGGGAGAGCTGGGCGGCCTGCCCGACATCAAGCAACGCCTCTCCAGCCCTCGGGAGCAGCTCTTCCAGGGCTCCCCACCCAAGGGAGCCAGTCCTGGGCCCCGGGCCTCCCCAAGGCCCCCGGCGGCGATGGGTCCCTGAAAGAAGAGCCGGTGGAGAAACCCCTGCAGGGCCTGCCAGGCCCGCCCAGTGGGGGGGGAGGAGGAGGAGGAGGAGGAAGAGGAGGGGGAGGAGCAGAGCCCCGGGTCCCCCTCGTCCGGCTCCTCGCGGCCCCTCAAGGTCCGCATCAAGACCATCAAGACGTCCTCGGGAAGCATCACCCGGACGGTGACCAGAGTCTCGTCCGACGCCGACCCAGCCGCCGCCAAGCTGCCCTGCAGTCCGGGAGCCCCGGAGAGCCCGGCGGCCGTTGCCACCCAGAAGGAAGAGGCCGCTCCAGAGACCCCCGGCCCGAAGGCCCCGGCGAAGGCGGCTGAAGCCCCCCAGGTGGTCAGCGTCCAGCTGGGCGACGGCACCAAGCTGAAGGGGACGGTGCTGCCGGCCTCCCCCATCCAGAGCGCCAGCAGCGCCATGCTGATGGCGGCCAGTGTGGCCCAGCAGAAGGCGGTGGTGCTGCCCAGCAAGGCCCTGGCCAAGAGCATCCTCAGCCTGGTGCCCCAGGCCCTCCCCAAGGCGGCCCCCGAGGCCAGGGGCCCCGCCCTGCCCGCCCCCGCCAGCCAGAAGCTGAACGGCACCACGGTGGTGGTGATGCAGCCGCAGAAGGCCCCTCCGCCCGCGGCCGGCACGGTCATCTCCCGCAGCCAGTCCAGCCTGGTGGAGGCCTTCAACCGCATCCTGAACAGCAAGAACCTGCTGCCCCCCTACAAGCCCAACCTGCTGCCCCCGGCCGAGTCCAGCCTGGCCCTGCCGCCGCTGGGCTACCGCTGCCTGGAGTGCGGCGACGCCTTTGCCCTGGAGCGGAGCCTGGCCCGGCACTACGACCGGCGCAGCCTGCGGGTGGAGGTGACCTGCAACCACTGCGCCCGGCGGCTGGTCTTCTTCAACAAGTGCAGCCTGCTGCTCCACGCCCGCGAGCACAAGGACAAGGGGCTGGTCATGCAGTGCTCCCACCTGGTCATGCGGCCCATCGCCCTCGACCAGATGGTGGGCCAGCCGGATGTGGCCCCGCTCCTCCCGCTGGCCGCCCTCAGCCAGGCCGGGAAGGCCCCCACCACCGCCACCCCGGCCGGACTCGCCCCGGACGTCGGCCTGGCCAACGGGGGCGCCGGCCAGGACCTGCCCGTCCTGCCCCTGGGCAGCGGCGGCAGCAACAGCGGCGGCAACAGTGGCGGCGGCAGCACCGACCAGCCGTCGGCGCCCAACTCCTGCCAGTGCCTGGAATGCAAGGAGCAGTGCAAGGACAAGGCCGGCCTGGCCGCCCACTTCCAGCAGGCCGGGAGCACCCCCTCCACGGTAAATGAGGGAAGGGGACCGGGGGAGGGAGGGGGTGTCCCTGGGCATTTGGGCCCCGGGAGCCTTTCCGGGTCTGCCAAGCGAAGGGAACCCAGCCGCAGCCTCACTTTGCAGCCCTTTCGCTCAATCACCCAACCGTCGCTAAGGGAGGACTGCCCTCTCTGTTGAGGTGTGCCCCCCGGGAAAGACGAGCAAGGGCTGGACTTCCCCCTTGATAGACAAAGCTCCCTCTCCACTCCCCCCGCGGCCATTCCAGGTGTGCCCCAGCTGCCCGATGATCATGGCCAACCGCTGCAGCTTCAGCGCCCACCAGCGCATGCACAAGAGCCGCGCCCACGTCTGCCCCGAGTGCGGCGGGAACTTCCTCCTGGCCAACTTCGATGCCCACCTGAAGGACGCCTGCCTCCACTTCTCCCGGAGGATCGGCTACAGGTAGGAGGGGGCGGCCCTCGAGGGGTGGGTGGGTGGGGTCTCTGCCCCTCCCCGCCCGGCCAGCCCCAGCCGGGACGGGGGAGGCTGTGGGCCTGGCCTGAGCCTCTCTGCTCCCCCCACCCCGCCCAGGTGTCCCAGCTGCTCCGTCGTCTTTGGGGGTGAACTCCATCAAGTCCCACATCCAGGCGTCGCACTGCGAGGTCTTCCACAAGTGCCCCGTCTGCCCCATGGCCTTCAAGTCGGCCCCCAGCGCCCACGGGCACATCTACACCCAGCACCCGGGATGCAGCAGCCAGCAGTCCAAGTAAGGCCAGCCAGCGGGACTGGGGGAGGGGGAGGAGCCCAGGAAGGGTGGGACGGGGTCTCCCGCCCTCAGCAGGGGGCTGGACTAGATGGCCTCCAGGGCCCCTGCCCTGTCATTCTGCTCTTTTGTTTTTCTATTCTTCTATTCTCTCTTTTGTTCTGTTCTCTGCTTCTCTTCCTCCTCTTATTTCTGTGATTCTATTGTTTCTTCTTCTTCTGCGTTTTGTTTTACTCCGCTCTCGTTGCTCCCCTTCCCTTCTCCTCAGGGCCCCCCGGCGTCTCTCTGCCTGCCCTGGCAGGGCGGGAGGGGAGGTCCCTGCCGGTGGGGGGAGGGCACTGGAGGGCAGGAAGGAGAGACCCCCTCTCTTACAACACCCCCCTCCGCCTGCCTGTGCCCAGAATGATCTACAAGTGTGCCATGTGTGACACGGTCTTCACCCACAAGCCGCTGCTCTCCTCCCACTTCGACCAGCACCTGGTCAACCAGAGGGTCAGCGTCTTCAAGTGCCCCGACTGCCCTCTGCTCTTCGCCCAGAAGAGGACCATGCTGGAGCACCTCAAGGTCGGGGGGCCAGCTGGGAAAGGGGGGCGGGGGGGCAAGGGCGGCCGGATGGGGCCTGACCACGACCTCCGTCTCCCTCCGGCCCTCAGAACAACCACCAGCAGCAGCAGCAGCAGCCCAAGGAGGAAGCGGTCAAGAAGCCGGCCCCCTCCGCCCCCCAAGCCGGCCCCAGCCGAGGAGGAGCCCCCGCCACCCGTCCCCAAGGTGGCCTCCTCCTCCTCTTCCTCCTCCTCCTCCTCCTCCTCGGAGGACGACCCCCCAGCTCCCCGAGCTGCGCAAGAGCAAACGGGGCCGGTTCCAGCGCAAGGCGGAGATGGGCCGGCGGTCGCGAGCAACGGGTGGACCTGCGGCATCTGCCACTCCTGGTTCCCGAGAGGGACGAGTACGTGGTGCACATGAAGAAGGTCCACGGGAAGGTATGGAGGGGGCCGCATGTCAACCTCCGCCTCTGGCCGGAGCAAAGGGCCCTCCCACCCGGGGCCGGTCAGGGAGTCGTGCCAAGCGAGCCTGGGAGAGCCGGGGCTTTTTGGGGGTGGGGGTGTCGTCATCTTCCTTCCTCACGCCAGCACTTCCCCCCCCCTCCCAGTGTGTGAAGAAGTTCCCCTGCCACCTGTGTGAGCGCTCCTTCTGCTCCGCCCCCAGCCTGCGCAGGCACATCCGGGTGAACCACGAGGGCATCAAGAGGGTCTACCCCTGCAGGTAGGTGCCCGCCCCTGCCCACGTGAGGGGGTCTCCTGGGCTGCCCCCAGCTTCCTTCCGCTCAGTGTCCTCCTCCCTCCTGCCCCGCCCAGGTATTGCACGGAGGGAAACGCACCTTCAGCAGCCGACTCATCCTGGAGAAGCACATCCAGGTGCGGCACGGGATCAAGGTGACCGACGCCAACCGGAGCGAGGAGGTGCTGGCCACCCGCCTGGGCTCCAGGAACTCCCAGGTAGGCGGGGGCTGCGTGGGGGGAGGGGCTCCCCCTCCCCTGACCGGATCCTCTGCGGGGATTCCCAGGCCTTAGCGGGGGGAGGGACAGGGGAGGCCAGGGGGAGGTCAGTCCCTCAGAATATTCCTCCAGACCCCCGGGACAGCCTCGGCCACCCCTCCTCCCTCCCTCCGCCCTGCAGGCCTCCAGCCGGAAGCGCAAGCTCTCCTCGGACGAGGGCGACTCGTGCAGCGAAGAGCCGGACAGCACCACCCCGCCCTCCAAGACCTCCAAGGGCAGCCGGCGGTCCCCCTACCACTGCCGGAAGTGCGGCTACGTGGCCCCCACGGCGGCCGACTTCCAGGAGCACATCCCCCGCCACCGGACAGGCGAGAACGCCCACCAGTGCCACGAGTGTGGACTCTGCTTCACCTCCCAGGTGTCCCTCAGCCGCCACCGCTTCATCACCCACAAGAAGAAGCGGGCGAGGGGAGGCCAGGGGCCCCGGGGCGGCCCCGAGGAAGGCTCCCCCCTGGCCCACGAGGGCAGCCTCTCCTGCACCGTCTGCGGCAAAGGCTTCGACACCCAGCTCAACCTCAAGACCCACTTCCGCACCCACGGCATGGCCTTCATCAAGGCCCGACAGACCGGGGGGGCCGAGAACTAGCCGGGCCCCGGAGCCACGTCAGATGAGGGGGAACGTGCCCCCGTGGCTCCTTCCGTGGCTCGAGAGACGGAGACGCCTCGTTTGTCGTCCCAGCCCAGCACGGGCAATCGCAGCCACCCTTGGCTGGCGGCTGGGGGTGTGGGGGCCTCAGTTGGGCGGGGCCTTCTCGCCCTCGTGGTCACAGGGAGGCCGGAAGCGTTCGATCCACTCGCGCCCCAGAAGTGACCCCTCCAGTCGGTCCCCTGTCTCCACGTCGGGAGGGAGGGAGGGAGGGCTGGACTTCAGCCCCCTCCTCCCTCCTCTTCTGCCTGAACAACACGGGTGCCGAAGGAGGATGCACGAAGAGGACATGTGTGTTGGTGGGTGACTGCCCCCTCACCGCCACCCCCGTGGAAGGCCGGTCGCGCTGGTTTTTCGTCCGTCACCACTCCAGGTCTTCCTGTCCGAAGTTCCCAGGAATTAGGGGCTTCCCCCGGTTTTGATGCTTCCCCCTCTGGCCTGGGGTAGAAAGGCGCCCCCATAGTCCAGATGATGGCTTGGTTCCCTCCTAGGTGGCTTGGCGTCTCCTTTGCTGACTATACGGATGGATGGCTTAAAACCAAGAAAAATCTCTTTTGTCTTTTTTAAAATCTCTTTTTCCAAACCATTCCAGGCCTCGGGATTTGGAATTTGCACCCCTCCCACCCCGTTTCTCCCCCTTGGCATGGTGGCCCCCCCAGCATTGGAGAGGAGGGGTCTTCGCCTCTCTTCCTTCTCCCGAGTCCAAAATACCTCAAGAGCAGCTGGTGCTTTGGGGGGAGGGGAGGTAAAAAAAACCCAGAGGAGCCCCTGATTTTACAAGCAACAAATGCGTTGCTTGTAAAACCCAGTTTTGGGGGTCCTGGGCGAGGGCTTCCCGCCTGGTCAGATGGGGGCAGGAGACCGAAGTCGGTCTTTCCAAATGGGCCTCTTGATGGGTCCCCGTTGGGGGGTCCCAGTTGGGATCAGGATGATAATCATGTTGTTTGTCTGCTACCGAGGTTTCTAGCACCGGTTCCCTCCACCCCTTCACTTCCTCCCACCCCCAAGACCCCCAAATTCCCAGCCCCCAGCATTCCTCTCCCGATTTAACCAGAGTCCGAAGCCACGTTCCCATCCAGGAGCTGCCAGATCCGCCCTTTGGGAAATGCTTGAAGTCCAGCACGGCGTTCTGCTCCGAACCCTTGAGACTGTGGCCACGGGTTCAAGAGAGGCGCATTTCCGTGCTTCAGGCCTGGCATCTAGAAAACGACTCTCTTTGTTTTGGGGTCTTCAGGCGCTTGTTTCCTCTTGGGGCAGGGTGCTCTCTCTCTCGATTGGTGTTTTATTTTAGTTCCCGGGTTTGGTTTGGTCTATTATTATGATTATTTTTGAGTTGTCACTAATGCAGACTAACGAAGTGCGTGTCCTTTGAACCAACCGTGTAACATATACTGAAAAAAACAAAACGAATGAAAGCAAAAAGAGGTTGAGTGACTGGTGCTAACTGATTATTTCCCGAAAGAGCAGAAGGGGCCTCGGCTGCTTGGTTTAAAAAGAGAGACGGGGGTGGGGGCGTGTAAAATTAAGGTTTTTAGGATCATTTGCTCAGGAGGTCCGTGTTAAACCAGGGCTCCTCCTGGGTGAGGGAATCGTGCAAAATCGGTTTCCTTGGTTTTGGGGGCGCTCAGCAGCTCTGGCAGGCCAGAGGTTGGTGGTCTTCAGGCCCCTTTGGGGTGGGCTTTGCCCAGAGTCTGGGGAAGCCCCCACCCCACCGCAGCTTTCACTCCCTCGTGGACTTTCCTTGGCACCGTGGCTCCCCTTTTCCCCAGGGCCAAACACGGCGCCTTCGTGGCGCACCGTCTGAGCCGCTCGGGGATCCTTTGGCGTGTCAGAGGTCCAGGTTTGGGCCAGTAAACCCCTCGGGCTCAGCCCACTTCCTTGATCCTGGTCTGTCAGAGAAACCCCGGTTTACCCTGGAATCCCCTCCTGGGGAACATGGGGTGGTGGGTTTTTTTTATTTTTTAGAAAAAGAAAAGGAAAAAAAAATCATGCGGCAGCAAATAAAATCCATTTTCAGAAAGGGCCTCAATGTACATAATTTATTTCACTCGGTTTTTTTTCCTCTCGTTTCTCCTGTGCCGCCCGTCAATTTTAGGATTCCTTCCCCAGAGGGGCTTTTCTTTCGGGAGACTGGATTCACACAGGTTGGCATCAAACGGGCACAGCCCGCAGGCCCTCCGGGTGGGGCCCGTTCGACAGCCCAAGGCAGATGTCTGAGGCTTTCCACGTGGGCTGGAAAGCTTTTAAAAATTCCTTTTAAAAAGTCCATTTTTTTCCCCCTGCCTTTAAAACATTTGGAGTTCCCTCTTTCCCTATTCCCCCACCCCCCACCCCCGGCCTTAAAGGTCCACCAGGCTGGCACCTCCTGGTGTGGCTTTTAGGGCAGCGAGAGGGGCGTTCGCATCTGCAGTTAAACAGACTCCTGCCTGGTTATCTTGGCCGCGTTCAGAGGGCACCAAGTGGCACCAAATTTCTGCAGGTCAGCGAGGCCCCTTTCCGTGTTCTCTGGTGAGTGTCGGCTGCCCTCCAGTAACGTCCCGGTCTCCAGGTCTTTCCCAGCGGGGCAGTGCCACCCCCTCCTCAGTTCTTCTCCACGTAGTTCCCTGGGAACAGGCCTTCCTTGCCACGAATGCGGCCCTCCCACCATCCCGACGGATCTGGAAAGAGGACAAGGACAACCTTGCTTAGGACGGACCGGCCTCCTCCTCCATGGAGACCCCTGGCCATCCCCCGAAGCCCCTCCCCTCGGGGCTCCGGTCTCCCAGACCAACCGGCTGTATGGATGCCCTCAGGGTTCCCCCCGGAAAGCCCTCACCTTCCTTGATGATTTCAATGACGTCGTTCGCGTTGAAGCTCAGCTCGTCCGTGTCCTGGGCGTCGTAGGCATACAGAGCCCGGCACCGGGGAAGGCACGGCTGCGGCTTGGGCTTGGGTTTGGGCTTGGCACGGCCGCCTCCTGGGATGGGTTTGGCCTCTTTGCTAAGATGGCGCCGAAGGCTGGGAAAAAAAGGGAGTTCTCAGCTCCCTGGCATTTTGCTGGGCATGGACACCTCCAGGTTGCCCCACAGCCGTGCAGAGCCCCGAGTGGCGTGGCCAAGGGCTGTCCCTGCCCACTTGAGTCACGCCAAAAAACATGAGCAAAGAGAGGTTGTTTTAAGGCAGTAAACAAAGTACGTGGATTTCCAGCTCTAAGGTGGCTGGGGGAATTCTGGGAGTTGAAGCCCACCCACTTTAGAGTTGGCCAGGTTGAGAAAGAAGAATAAAGATAATTCTTGGGGAGGGGGGGAGACCCTCACCCAGCCACCCCTCGGTCAGGGACATCCATGAAGCCCAGGTCAAGCGGTGCAGGGAAGGCTCTCGCCCGTGGGCTGGCGCCCTGGCGTGGCAGGCTGGGCTGCTCCATGCTGCCCTGGCGGGTCATGGAGTGACGCTGCTGGAAGGAGAGCCTGGCCCCCCGGCCGTGGCTGCCCCACGCCGACCCTGCAGAGAAGGGGAAAGTCAGCCGCCGGCCTCGGCTTCAAACGCCCAGCAATTCCGCCCAGCCCAATTGGGCGTAAAGAGAGTCTTAGACGGTCGTTCTGGAGGCGCCTTGGACCCCCACCCGTCCGCTGGTCTGGGGGCAGCTTTTGGCTCCTGCCGCCCGGCTCTTTCTGGGTGCCAGGAGCGCCGTTTGGGGGTCCGTTCTATCTCCAAGAGATACGGATTGGGAAATGCTGGCTTAAGAGAGGCCAAGGAATGAGGGCACTCTGGAAATGACAGCTCCCTCTCACCTGAGCTGGTCTGGGCATTCCAGCCAAGGGCAGGGCCTCCCGCTGAGTACCGGCTTTTCCTGGTGTCCTTCCGGTTTGGGCCTGAAAATTTTGCAAATGGATCCTGAAACTTTTGCAAATAATTCTTGAAAAATCCTGCCAATAATTCTTGAAAAATCCTGCAAATGATTCCTGAAAAATCCTGCAAATAATTCCTGAAAAATCCTGCAAATAATTCCTGAAAAATCCGGCAAATAATTCCTGAAAAATCCGGCAAATAGGTCCCAACTTTTTTTGCAAAATGTGCGTCTTTGCACTCCTTGCGTGCTCCGTTGCTGTCTCGCTGGGCTTCCCCCACACATGCAGGCTCAAGTGTGTCTCCCCTCCCCCCCGCCCATCAAATCTCGTGTCCCTGACTTACGGGCATTGCGGGGGAGGCCCGGCCCGATGCTGACCACCAGCACTTTGCCGTTGGTGCGGAGCAGAGCCAGGTCCCCCTGGCAGATCTGGAATTGGATCTGTCGGGATCCAGCCGCTGCCCAGGGCCCCCAGCCGTCCTTCTTCACCTTGAACTCCAGCCTGGGGGGGGGGGAAATGTGCAGAGAGAAAGGGAATTGGGGGGAGGGGGATATGCAGGCAAGGGGCAGGAACAGGGGTGCTGCCCCATTAGCGCTGGGTTCAAATCCTCAGGAATACTAAGCAGTTTGCAGCCCCTGCCTCCTGGCGTGTATTGACGGGATCTCCTGGTGGTGCCCCATCCCTAATTTTGGGGAGGTTGGCCGAAGACGAGCGCTGCCCTCCCGTCTCCTTGAAGGGGGAAGTCGTGCAAAGGAGAAATTTGCAGTGACGATCCTCATCTCCTTAACCAGGGCTAGAAACGAGGCCTGGAAACCCTCCCTGCCCAGGAGAAGTCTACCCAGAGTCCCTAAGCGCAGGAAAGGTGGGGGGGGGGGGGTCCGAGGCCTACTGGTTGCCGAACTTGATGGGCAGCTGCTTCTGGGTCCTTTCTCCATAGCGCTTGAAAAGCAGGCTCAGCAGCTCCGTCTTGAAGACGGACTCCAGCACCGTGTCGTACTGGGACTCGTGGAGGATGAGGAAATCGTCCTGCAGTGTGCTGGGGGAAGGGGCAGCGGGTGGAAAGCGTAGTCAGGAGGGGGTGGGGGTCCTCTTGGCACGGCTGCCCCCTCCCCATAAGCACCCGGCATCACGGCGGGTGGGGCAGAAGGGGAGGAAACGGGCTCCAGGGTGGAGAATCTGGGAATTTCAAGTGGCAGGGAGTCCCACAGGCTCCCAAGCGCCTCTCTCTGCCCAGGGGAGCCCCCCACTCCCTCCCCAATTCTCCCTGCTCACCTAAGGGAGACCGACTGGATCCTCTCCACCTCCAGCTGCCTCTTCAGCACTTCCTTGATGGACCCCTTTTCCGGACCCTGCTTCACTTTCTCCCGCCCGATCAGGTAGAGGAATTTGGGGGTGAGGATCAGGTCCCGCTTGACCGTCTGCGCCAGGACCACAAAAAGAGGGTTCAGCCCCCCAGGGAGGCAGCTCCCCAAGGCCAAATTCTCATCAAAGGCAAGAGAAGCCAAGGTGGAGAACCTCCAGCCACAGGCATGGCCTATCTTATGGCCCGTCAAGAAGGGAAGCAGCCGGATCCAGCAGTGCCACGCCTCACCTTGAAGCGCCGGTCGTACTTAGTGACGGTGTCGGCAAAGTCCACCCGCTCCCTGCGGCCCAGGAACCGGCGGAGTTCGGGGTGGTTGTCCAGGCCGATGTAATCACCCATGAAGTTGCGGTTCAGGCTGTTGCGACGGCGCTCCTTCTTGTTGAGGACGAGGTTGGAGGCTTTGGGGGGAAGAAGGGGAAATCGGAGTCAGAACCGGCTGCGGTTGGCATGGGGTAGAAGGCAGGAGTCCCTCTGCACATGCTCAGAGGCCGCCTGGCCCTCTGCGGGAGGAATGGATGGGCTTCTCCGAAGGGCAGGTAAAGGCCGCCCTCTGGTGGCTCGTTTTGGTCACTGCACGCGGGCAGAAAAAAATAGAATGGAATGGAATGGAATGGAATAAGAAGAGTTGAAAGGGACCTTGGAGGTCTTCTAGTCCAACCCTCTGCTTAGGCAGGAAACCCCAGACCATTTCCAATCTCTTCTTAGAAATGTCCAGCATTTACAACTTCTGGAGGCAAGTTGTTCCACTGAACAAATAAAACACCCAGTTTTGAATTCTCCACCAAAGGAGAGCGGGGGGTGTGCTGGCCCGGAGGGCTCCTGGGCCAAAGCACCCCCTTGTCTGCCTGCCCCTCCCCTGCCCTCCCTCACCTTCGTCTCTCATCTGCATGTTCCTGCGGACAGCCACGTGTTTGCGCCAGGCCTTCTGGATCACCCGGGCGAAGCCGTCGTAGCGCCGTTCCCGCATCTCCTCCAGGAGGAAAAGCTGCAGGGGGAGCCCGAGGGAGGGGAGGGGGCATTGAGTGCCAGGCGTGTGGGCACGGAGGGGGCGGAGGGTCCCCATTTTCCTCCCCCAGGGGAGGTCTCTGCCTTTGGCCGCAAAGGCTCCTGGCGCTCACCGATTCGGGGGCTTTGATGAAGACCTTGGTCCTTCCCAGCTGGAACTGGTCGGGGTCCATGTTGACCGACTTCATCAGGTGCACCACGCCCTGCCTCTCGTCGCCCTGCCAGCATGGCCACGTCTCGGGCGTCAGGATGGCGTACCTGGGCAGGAGGAGGGAGGGAGGGAGGGGAGGATGGAGCCCCTCAGGTGCTGGCCTGAAGGCTGGAGGGATCGCCAAGCTGGGCACCACCGACCGAGCCTTCCTCAGAGCAGCCCCACCTCCAGCAGGTGGGCTGAAAAAGCGGGGGGGGGGGCTGGGGGGATTAGGAAGGCCAGAAAGCGGCTCTCACCTCTGGAGGAACTTCTGGAAGACTCGCCGATAAGCGTAGCCGGCCCGGCGCACCCGGATATTCTCTTGCAGCCCCAAATATTCCACCTGGTGCTTCACCCTGCGAAGGGGGCAGAAATGGAGGGTCTTGGAGGCCCCCGTCTGTCCCTTTGCTGCTATGACCCCCCGGCACAAATTGGGGGTCCCTGACGGAGGGCGGGGGGGAGGCCGCTCGGTCTAAATGGGTGATTCCTCAACTTATCCTGTTGTACGGATTTCAGCTCCCAGAATTCCCGGCCAACGTGGCCGCTGCCTTACCGGCTCTCCTCCCAATCTCGGGACTTCTTGGTTTCGTTTGGCTTGATGCATCGGATGTAATGAGGGCTACACTTCATCAGAGTGCTGACCAGGCTGTTGGCTTGTTTCTTTGGAGAGAAGGGAGGGAGGGAGAGAAGGAGGGAGGAAGGAAGGGAGAGAAGGAGGGAGGGAAGGAAGGAAGGAAGGAAGGAAGGAAGGAAGGAAGGAAGGAAGGAAGGAAGGAAGGAAGGAAGGAAGGAAGGAAGGAAGGAAGGAAGGAAGGAAGGAAGAGAAGGAGGGAGGAGGGTGGGAGGAAAGGAAGGAGGAGGAGAAGGAAAGGAAAGAAAGAAAAAAGAAAAAAATAAAAAATACTGGATGCTGTTACCATCACCATCATCATCATCATATTTACAGATTCCCCCACAGCCGAGGGGTGTGTGTGTGTGTGTGCCTTTCCTCCCATCGGATTGTCCTGCAGTCCCCAAAGCCCCCCCCCTTCCCTGCCCCACCTGGGCGAGTCTCCCACCTGGACTCACCTTGATCTTGCTGCCTGCGGTGGTGGGGCGGCCCTTCTTCTCCGTGCTGAGGCTCTCGGGGAAGAGATCCCGGATGAAGGGGCTGGGGAGAAGCGGAGAGGTTCAGTTCCCCAGGAAGGAGCCCCCCCTTTGGGCTCTCTCCTCCAAGGGTCCCCCTGGCTCCTTTTTCCACACACACACACACACACACACACACACGTTGAGGAAAGCAGCTCCTCAGAGGGAGGTTTAGGGAAACGGGCTGGGGGGGGAGGGAGGAGGGGAGGCATTCCAGGGTCTTCGGGCTGGTGTAGCCCACTCCCCACCCACACCCCCAGAGGCCCTCACATCTCACTGCTCTGCATCAGCTCCACCAGGTCCGGGAACAGCACGTCCCGGTTGCGTTCGCAGAAGCCTTCCACCTCGTAGGACACCTGCAGAACCAGAAAGGGGGCTTTGGGTTCCAGCTGGCCCTTGGGGAGGGGGAGGGGTCCTCGGGGGTCCCTGGGGCCCCCACCTTGCCAGCGTAGTGGTGGATGATGAAGCCCTTGTTCCAGCTGTTGAAATGGGGGTGCGTGCCCAGCGCCGACTGGAGCTTCTGCAGCAAGGTGTGGTCGGCCCCCTCGCCTTTGGCGTGCATGGTGGCGCAGACGTCGTCCAGGATGCTCATGAGCCCCGGGGGGTTCTGGGAAGGGAGAGAAAAGCCGGACCAAACCGAGAAAGCAGTCAAGAATTCTGCCTCCCCTCCCCCAAGTCATTCCGTCACTTGGCCCAACCGCAGCACAGCCGAACCCTCCTTTCAACTTGTTATATTTATCGATCACGTTTCTGTGCCACCCGTTGCATGTCCTTTCTTCTTCCTGCAAAACCAGGTTTTTCTGCAAATCCAGAACTTCCCTGTTTGCATTGCAGCGTTAAAGCAAGGTAATATTTTTCCTTTACTCCAAAAATTAAAAATAAATAAAAATAAAAGAGAACGGTTCTTCCTCCAGGCGCCTGGCAAGGAATTTAGCAAAGCTCAGAGTAGCAAAGTTTGGGGCCCTTTCTCGAAATAAATAAGGTCTACCTTACAAGGAGGGTTTTTGCTTACCACTTTATTCTCAATCAGGTCACACACGACTTTGTTGTTGAAATAATCAATGGGGCTCCATCGGATGCCTTCTTGGACGTATTCTTCCTGCGGAGAGAAAGAGGCCGGGAGAACAAGTTAAAACAGGGAGAAACGGACGAATGAAACACTCGCTTGAGCCCAATCGGACTCAGCCGCCGGTCATTCTTTCCCACTGAAAAATTCTCACTGTGTATTATGGAACAGGTCTATGTGGCCGCCCAACTCCCACATTCCGGCCCTGTCCAAGCTTCGGATTTTTGCCCCAAAGGGGTGATTTTTAAAAATGCAAAAAGGTTCTCCATTTGCAAAAACAAAAACAAAAAACACCAAACCCGAGAGGCTCACCTGCTCAGCCTTCAGGGTCAGCTCAATGAAAATCTGCTGGAGTTTTTCGTTCACAAAATTGATGCAGAATTGCTCAAAGCCGTTTTTCTGGCAGGAGAGAAGCGGAAAGCTCAGGCCGGCCATGCCAGGTGCAATGCAGGCGAATCGCTCAGCTTCGCAGCCCGGTCTGGGGCTCCCCAAAATCCAGCCCCCGAATATGTGCAAGGGTGCAAAACGCTGGCATCGCAGCCTTGGGCAATTCCTTCGAGGCAGTTTGGCACTGGGCACCAACAGTGGTGAAATCATGAACTTATCAAGCTACGGTGGGGAGATTTCCTCCCAAAGAGGCTTTTGTTCCCACGGCTAAAACAGAAGGGGAGGGAACGCCTCTCCCGTCCTTTTCCCACGCACCACGGATCTTTTTCTCCCTTTTTGGGCCCAGCCGGGCTGCTTTGCAACTGGTGGCAGTCGTGGGATCAATGAGGTTAATTCACCCTCAACTCCAACCGACGGTTTGTGCCAGGGAAGAGGCTGGCATGGAAGGAGGCCTCTTGTTCACCTGGCGGGGGAGCATTTTGGGCTGCAGGTTTACCTGGAAAATTTCGAAGCCGTAAATGTCCAGGACACCAACATTGTATTCCTGGTGCTGCTTTTCCATTGCTTTGTTGACAGCCTGGGGAGCGGAGAAGGAGAGAAAGCGGGCAGAGGGGAAGACAGAAGGAAGAAAGAGGAGAGAGAGAAGGAAGAAAGAAGGAAGGGTGAGTCATGAGGAGTTTCTCTGGCTGCGCCACCAAAGCAGTTTGTGTTTATTTTTATTTATACTTCCCATTTCCCTCCGTGGACTCTTTCTGTGGCGCCTGAGCCCTTCCTGGCTGGCTCTTGAGATCTGCCCCATTGCAACACCGCCCCCCATCCAAACCCTCCATCTGGCTGTGGAAGCCCCACTCAGGGCGAGTCCGGCCGGCCACTCACGTCCACCAGGAAGTCGAAGAGGCGAGCGTAGAGCACTTTGGACAGAGCATCGCGGCTGAAGTTGGCCTGTTCCACGTTGAGGGTGACGTCGATGACCTCCTGCCGGCCGCCCCACTTGCTGTCCATCTTGCGGCTGGTCAGTTTCTCCCGGAGGCGCTGCTGGTCGATGGCCAGGAGGTAGGAGGGGAAGGCCAGGACTGCGGAGAAGGACGGAGGGGGCAGCGGCTCAACTGGCCGCTTCTTCCCTTTGGAGATTCCCTGGTTTCCTCCACCAGCCCAGAAGACAAGCCCCCTTGGTCCCTCGGCCATCGTGCGGGGACCGTGGCCCCCTGCCCTGACAGCAGCCCCTGAGTGAGTGGGACCCTCCCCAAACGCCCCCCACCCCACCGGTCTCAGCTGAAGCAGCCCAGACTCACAATCCTCGCTCTCCACCACGGCGTAGTTGCCCGACTCCTGGAAGGTGATGTTGCCAAGGTGCAGGATGCCAGCCACGATCTGGAGCACCAGCGCCTGCTCCTCCTCTGAGAGGCCAATCACCTCCATGGCTGTCTGGAGGAGGAGGAGGAGGAAGAGGAGGAAGAAGAGGAGGAGGAGGAGAAGGTATCAGCTATGGGTAAACAATTCCACTGATCCATGGCCAGGGATCATGGGGGACGTAGTCCAGGGGTTGAGGCATGCTCCCCCCACCCCCTCTCACCCTGGGTGCATTTACTCAAAAGTTGGGGGTGAAAGAGGGAAGGGGCTCCTTTGGGGCCCGCATCCCTACCAAAGTCTCCTGAAATTCCTGCCGGTCGTTCATGTCGTCCACCTTATAGGCCGCCGACTGGTTGAGGTAGTAGTAGTAATCCGGGCTGGTGATCCCCAAATTCTCCCGCTGCTCCGGACTGGCTCCCTCCAGCAGCTGCGTTCACCCAACGGGGGCCGAAGAGGCCGGGTCAAAAGGCCACATTGGGATCGTGCAAGGAAAGACAAAAAAAACGTTGCTCTCTTGGTCTGCAGCAGGCAGCCCAGGACATGACAGCCGTGGGCAAGGGTGGGGGATGATGGGGTTGGGAGTCAGACCCATGCAGAGGGTCCGGGTGGGGGGGGGTCTGCTGGGCGCAAGGACTTTCCTCGGCCGCTCACCCACCTGGTAATAGATGTGGAAGTTTCTCTCTCCGGAATTCTGGCTGACCACGCGGGATTTCTCCAGCAGGAAGTTGTAGATTTTGCCCCCGTCCGGCTCCCCCCCGCGGCTGAACTGGATCTCACAATATTTCCCCTGGGGGGGGCAAAACGGGGTGGGGGTGTCATAAATTGTCCCTTCTGCCCCCTCCCCTCAGTTCCTCCCTGCCCCTTTTCTGGGCCACCTCCGTCATTCTCATGCACCTGCCTAAATACTGTGGTGATGGGCTTAGAATCAACGACCCTGAAATGGTCACCAGAGTACACTCACTCATCCAAGCAGCTCAGGGTCAGGCCTGGATGACACACCACCAGGAGATCCCAGGGAAGCATTTCAGATTGGAAAGACAGAAAAACGCCTTAAGACGAAGACGAAGCTTCAACTTGGATGGGGCTTCCAAGAAACGGGACGTAGAAACGGGACGCAAGTTGCACCCCCTCTGGATAGAGATTCGGGACCTCCCAGCCCCCCCCCCCCCCAGGCCCCCCCCAGCACTCACAAATCGACTGGAATTGTTGTTCCGCACCGTCTTTGCGTTCCCAAAGGCCTCCAGGAGAGGGTTAGATTTTAGGATAATGTCTTTTACGTGCTGAAATGAAAGAGGTTCTGTTTTTCATGCTTATTTTCATCCCGCCTTTATTGCTTTTTTTATAAATAACCGCAGGCAGCAACGTATGCCTCAAACTCTTTCCTCCGCCTCTTTTCCTCACAACAACAGCCCTGTGAGGTGGACCTGCCCAAGGACACCCGGCTGGCTTTCACGCCCAAGGTGGCACTAGAACTCCCAGCCTCCCAGTTTCTAGCCTGAGCCTCCAGGTGACCAAAACGGGCACCTTCCTATGGGACCTTCGGCCCATTGCCAGCCCACCACAACCTGGACTGGGGGGGGCAATGTGGGGGGGGGCGTGATTTCATGTCAGGACAAGCCGCTCACCTGAACACTGGGGCCCCCGCCAGACACCTTGGAGATGTAGCCCATGATGTATTTGGCCGCCACCGTCTTGCCAGCTCCACTCTCCCCACTGGGAGGGAAAGAAGGGGGGGGGAATCAGGCCTGGAATGAGCTTTCCACAGACCCCCCCCAACCGCCCCCCCCCAGGGAAGCCCCCAGCCTCACCTGATGATGACACACTGGTTCTCCCCATCGATCAACATGTTGCGGTACATCTGGTCCGCCAGGGCGTAGATGTGCGGAGGGTTTTCGTACTGGGCCTGTGCGGGAGGGACACAACACGTACAGGGGGGCCCTGAGCATCTCGGCACTTCCCGGGGGTGACTAGAGGCCATCTAGTCCAGCTGGATCAAAGTGGAACCTTTGGGGCTCGGGGGGGCATCATCCCAGGGACCACATGGGTGCAAAGCGGGGCTTCTCCCCCCACCCCCGCGCACACGCACTCACCGCCCCCTGGTACATGTCGACCTCTCGGTCGGTGAAGTAGGGCAGCTGCTTGAAGGGGTTGACCGAAATCAGGACTGGCCCAATGTACGTCTTTCCGTTTCCAAGTTAAGGGCGGCACAGAAAAGGGGGCTCCCGGTTGAATGCCTGCCTCGCTCTGCCCCCACCGCCCCCTCCCCCTCGGGCTTCCCGCCAGAGGCAGACTGCCCTTATGCAGGGAGGCTCTATCCCCTCCCACTCCCAACAGGCGCCCGCCAGCACGTCCTCTGGATACGAAAATGTAGTCATCCATGAACCTCTTCCGCAGGTTCTCCACGATGGCGTCTTCCTGGATCTTGGGCAGCAGAACCATGTCGTCCACCCCACTCTGCTTGACATTCTGCATCTGCCAGTGGTAGCGCCCTTTGCTGCCCTGGGGGCGAGGAGGAGGAGGAGGAGGAGGGGTTGAGGTGGGCTTCTCCCCTCCCCCGTTTGGAACAGGGCTGGACATCACTTTGAGAGCCCAGGAAAGGAACGAAGGCCCCGTGCAAAAAAACAAATCCTTTTAAAAAGCGACAGTCCACGAGGCCAGAAGGGCCCATGCTGCACAGCCCAGCCCGTCACGACTGCTTTCAGAATGTGGTGGGGGCACTAAGGGGCCACGGACTCCACGCCCACGGCTAATTCTTTTAGCTCCAGGTGGGGCTGTGGGTGGCCACCAGCCGTGGAAAGGCTTCCAAACGTCCAAGCAACGCTTCGCAAACCTTAAGCCACGTTTGAGAATAAATTACAGCCGCAGCCCACCAAACAAAAAACACCCCACCAACAACAAGGACTTTAAAAGGCCCAGAAAAGCACCTTCTTTGCCAACTGTGTGAGAAAGAAAAGCCTTCCAGGAAATTGTTGGGTTTGAACTGAGAAACTGGCTAAAAATACTAGCCCTTCATTAGCACCGCCAGGCCGGATCAAGAGGGTTTGGCTGAGCCGGCTGGACAGGAGAGAGAGAGGGGGGGGGAGGGGGGGGGGAGGCAGGGAGGGGGTGGCTGGGTGGGCAGCACAGTCAAACTTTGCAAAGCTGGCCCTCTCCGCCGTTTGGTGGTGGGGTTTTTGCCTGGGGGGCGAGGTGTGTTTGCCCCATTACACCCCCACCTCCTTCTCTCCTGCACCATAAAACCTGGGTGGCCTTTGGGGGCAGATTGCCCCCCATCACCGCCCGTCTTGGTCTTGCAAACTTTCCCCAAAGCTGGTTGCTAAGGTTTCTTCCCAGCCAAGCCGGGAAGACAATGCCAGCGAGGAGTTGCCAAGCGACCAGCCGAGGAGAAGCTGGATGGACGGGTGGTTCGACCGGCCAATTGACTCTTGGGTGCCCGGAGTGGAGAGCAGCCTCTGGCAGAGAGAGAGATGGAGAGTGAGGGGGCACCACCCCTGCTGCTTCACAATGAACTCGGGACACGAGTTCAAATGCCCCCACTCTGGAACCGAGGAGAGGGGATGTGTGCAGCCTCTGGAAAGCCCCCTCGGGAGCCGCCAAACGCTTGGAGAAAACGCTTGAATCGAGCACAGATTGAATCACAGTGAAATACAAATTTAATGGCATCGTTTCCCTTCTCGATCGCCTTGAAGACGCACCCCACCTGGGGCACGCTCTGAGGTTTCGTTCACACAGCGCACCTAGCAAGGAATTGGGCTGTGTGTCCAGGCACACGACCTACTCATTGGGGGCACTTCCTGGTCAGCCCCGCTTTGTGTCACTGCAGGAACCCAGGATGGATACGACCAGCCGAGCCAAGGAGTTGAAGGGGGTCAACTGGTTGTGTGAAGGCAGCCTGGGGTCTGCCAGAGCCCTGATCGCCAGTTAGAGATAAGCAGACGTGGTGAGGTTTCCGCCTTTCCTTAAAAACCCCCGAGTTTCTTGGCTCCAGGCTGGGGATGACTTACCTGGGCCTTTGCGTCACCTGGGCGGAGAAACCCTCCTATCATCGGTTGGGAAAGCGGCTCCTCCTTCGTGTATTTGGGTTGGGTGCCTCTGAGATCCCATCCGCTTTGGGGAGGGGTGGGACTGAGATGTAGGAGACCCCAGGCACCTTATCTCCCTCCCCACCCCACCCCCAAAAAACTCCTGCCAAACCAGTAGCATCAGCAGCCCCCTGGGGAGTTTGCCAGGTTAACTCGCTTTCCAACCCTGGTTGCAGGAAAGAGTCGGGCGCCTCCTCCAAATTCCAGCCCAGGGAAAGGAATGTGAAGCGCATTTGCAGTGCTAACAAGACTCCACCCTGCGCCAGTGTGCAGCTATCACGGAGTGGCCAACAGCCCTGCCCGACTTCCGTGCCCCACACGGGAAGGGGAGGCTGCCCCTTTGCCCCCCCAACAACTCTCTGGCCAGGTAGACTGCAGGTGCTGATGGAGGAGAAAGGAAGGGAAGGAAGGAAGGAAGCGATAAAAGAAGGAAAGGAAGGAAGGAAGGAGGGAAGGAGGAGGAGGAGCACCCAGGTGGGGTGTGCTACTAATGATACTGCCTGCCCCTTCCCACCAGGTGGGAACCTTCTCCTGACAGCCTCGCCCTTCTGAATCAGCCCAGGCAGCTTCTGCCAGTGTCCCAACTGGAGGCCCTGCGGAGCCCAGGAAGGGAGGCTGTGAGTCAGCCGTGGGCAGGCAGGCATTCCAGGCCATCTCCCTCTCATGCCTGGCCCTGTATAATTTGGCCCCACCTGGCTGGACTGGGGGCGTGGTGTCACCTTCCTTCCGCGCAGGCGCCCAGCGGTGTCAACCTCCCTTCTGGCCAGCGGTTAAACATTAGCCAGGCAGCCAGTGGGAAGAAGTTTGGCTTCCGAGGACAGAACCACCACCCACCCCGGGGTTCTGACAGGCCAAGTTTTCCCTTCCCTGGAGAGCCTGCCCCCTTTTGGACTACAGCTCCCATCACCCACTTCCGCCAAGCAGAAAAATTCAAATCTTCTGGAAATGATGTATTTTAAAAAAAGAGTGACAAGGCAGGTGGAGATGATCTGAAAGAGAATCAGATTCTCTCTTGATTGGGGAGGCCCCAAAGATTTGCGGATGAACTTGAAAGCCCCCTCTCGCTGCACAGGGACTAATAATACAGGAAAGCACTCTGCACATGCTTGCGGTCACTGTTGTTTACTTGCCCCGATTCCAGAATTGACTGAAAGGAAGGGCTTCTCTCCTGTCCTCCCCCCCGCCCCCCACCCCCAGGGCCAATTCCCTTCCCTACAACCTTTGCTCTCTTTCTCTTGAATGATAAAACCGGAATATCCAAGCAGAGATTCAGGCCTGCAGGGCGGAAAGGAGGCCTCGGATCCAAGATGGAAGCTGAGCGGCCGATCCAGAAGTTTGGGACTGCCAATCCCATCAGCCTCGGCCAGCACAATCGGTGGCCAAGGACCAGGGGAACGTGGTCCCAAATATTTGACGTTTGAAAGAGCCGGTTGATCTGCTCTACAGTTGTGGAGATATAACTTTCTTCCCTGCAACCAGTCCTCTGTGTGTGTGTGTTTGTGTGTCTGTGTGATGCAGCACCGCCAATTTCAACTTGGGGGCTACCCTGAAAACCGCCCCTCCTGGCTGGGTTTGTGCAGCCATGTGGGTCCCCCTCCTCCCTGGCTCTGCTTGGCTTGCCGGAGGGAGGCTCTTTGCAAAGCCCCCCTCTGCCTGGCGACCCCCGTCAGCCCCCATCCCATCTCTGCGCCCTTAAAACCCAAAGTCCGCGGGGCTCTTTAGTCTCCGACAAAACGGGGCCACTGAAAGGAGCAGCTCCCACGCCAACCCCACTCCGTCCCTGGACAAACCGGACAAACGGCTGACAAGCAGGAAGGTTTTCCCGGGACAGAGAGGCCGAGCGAGCCTTCGGACGGGATTCTGGTCCTGAGCGGGGGTGGGTGGGCTGGATGGCCTCAGGGGTCCCTTTGAGCACTAGAAGGCGCCGGCCCAAAGACAGCGGGTGGGGTGGGGGGCAGCGGAGCGATCTTCGTCTAATCCTTTGATAAGAATTGGATCAGAATAAAGAGACTTTTTCTGCTCCGGCCAAGCAGGAAGCGAAGCGAAGCGAAGCGAAGCGAAAAACCGGCCGGGGCTGATCCGGCGATGCGCTGCCAGAGACCCCCAGCCAGCCGCGCAACTCGGCGGGGCAGCCCGGATCGAGCGACCGCGGATCTCTCCTCCCCCCGGGCGGGAAAGAGTGTGGGGGGGGTCTGAAGGGGTCGACCCCCCCAGGAAGAGGAGGAGGAGGGGGGGGTCCCCGAAGCCCCCCGGCTTCCACCCCGGCCCGTCCGGCGGGCAAAGACTCACCATGGTGCCAAGTGGCTGCGCTCCTCGCCCGCCCGCCCGCCGCAGCCCGGCTTCCTCGGCGCGGCTTCGCAGGTGGAGGCCGGGGCCGTTCAAGGGGCCCGCATCGCCCCCGCCGGGACCCTCGGCGCTTGGGAGGGGGCCGAGGGGCTTCCCGCAGCAGCAGCAGCAGCAGACAAAGCGCGGCCGGGCTCGGCTCCCCCGACGCGGCCGGACAGGCTCCGACAGGTAGGCGCTCGGAGCGGCTGGGGCGGGCTGGGGCGGGGGGAGGGAGGGGCGGCCGGGCGCCCCCTGGCGGAGAGGGACGCCACGCGCGGGAAGCCCGCCCCCTGCCGGAGCAGAGTGGAAGCTGCTTCCCCCGCAAACCGAGTTTCCTTCCCGGCGGCGGTGCCGGTTTACCGGCAGAGGACACGTGGACGGCCCTTCAGACGAACCCTCTGCACGCGACTGGAAGGGCGACACCTGGCCGATCGGGAGAAAGGGAGGCGGGGGAGGGGGAGACCTGGCTTCTAACGGGGGTCCAGCCTGAGCAGCCCCGCCCATCCCGGCAGGGGCTTCACCCCCCAACCCCGCCTTGCTTTGCTTTGGAAATTGGAGGCTTCGATGGGCCCAAGAGGAGCCCCGCCCCGCAGCCCCTTCCCCTCTTCCGCAGGGCCTTAACGGGGGGTGCCCCGTTGCTTTGCCGCTCCCCAAAAGGGCCTTTGAGGGGGTCTCACTCAGGAAGGAGCCAGGGGCCTGTCCAGAGGCCTTGGGGGTCTCCAGCAGCTGCTTCTCCCCCAGGACCCGCCGAGACCTCGGCTGGGCAGGGGGCACCCCAAGGAGAGGGCAAAGGGGGGCTGGGGGGCTTTTGCCAGCGGGGGGGGGGGTCCACACAAGGGGGGGGAGGCAGCCACAGGATTTTCTGCCGATACCACAGAAGACAGAAGTCCCACCTTCTCCGAGATGTGTGGGAGGAAGAGACACCCCCCCCAGCTGGATTTGGACACCTTTCCTCCCCCCCCCCAAATATTTCTCTGCCTGATCTCCCACCCAGGGTCTTGCAAACGTCTGCACCGCCTCCTCTTGGGGTGAGGGGAGTTGCAATCCGACCAGTGGAATAAAGAAATAATCATAAAGCCTGAGAGGGCACTGACTGACTGCGTGGGGCTGTTTCCTTCCTAAAGGAGGAAATGGGGTTTTTTCTAAGTGTTTTACCCAAACTTTTATATGCCTCTTACTCTTGCAAAAAACCAACACAACCCCACCCTTTCTTTAAAGGATTCCGGGCAGCCCCCTGCTGAGAATCGCTGCTTCTTCCCCCTTGTGTGTGTGCAAGTGTGAGGTTGTGTTTGTGTTTGTGGGGGCGGGGACCCCAGAGGAAATAAACCCCAAAGGCCCAGATAAAGGGGGCCCTGTCCTCCTCCTCCTCCCAGCGGTCTCCCACCTTAATTATCACTCAACAACCAACAGATTTTCTTTTTAAAAAGGGGGGGGGGGTATTTTTAGGCCTCAGGAGTGAGGAGGGCAGCGATGCACACACACAAACACACACAAACACACCCTGGTACAGTGTGAAAAAAAGTTCATGTTGAGAAAGGGGAGGGAGGCGGGGGGGCGGGGGGGGGGGAGACAGGAAAACAGACACCGGATGCCCCTCGGTTTTCGCAACCCGTCACCCTCCAGAGCCGCGTGAGCGGGAATCCCAAATTCGCACTCGGCTCCCTTTGGGCCACGGAGGACCAAATAAACAGTCACAGTTTCGGGGAATCAAAAGGACCAACAAAAGGGAGTCGCCCCCTCCACTCACACTCCCAAGGGGACCCCTCCCCCCCACGAAAAAGGCCTGAAATTCATCCTGCAAAGGGCTTTTGCATTCTCCCAGGAAGGGAGGGGCGCGTCCTGCCCAGAGGCTGGGGGGAGGGAGACCCTGTCCCACAACTGCCATGGGGGAGTTCTCTGCCTGTAAGGACACAGGGCTCCTGAAAGAAGGGGGTCTGCTTCATTGGGGGAAGACTGTAGTTTGGCCAAGGGCAGGCCTGGGAGTCTTGGGGTACTAAGCCTCCCCCCAAGGGGAAGGACTTGGAACAGGCCCCTCTTAAAGGGGCAATGCTCCCCAGGGAGTATCTGTGGACCCCCCCACATTCCTGCAGCAGCCGTGGGGGAGGGGCTTGAAGCTATCCCCCATCCACCCGCTCCCCTGCCAGGCCAAGCCCCCTGGGGTGGGGGGAGTGGGAGAGACCCTGCCAATGCCCCCACCCCCAATTCAAGGGAGGCTGGAGTTGTGCTTCAAGCAGTGGAGAATCGGGACCCTTCAGGCTCTGCACCCCCCCGCATTCAACTGTCCGGGGAGGGAAATGGGCATGGGGGGAGGGAAGGGGCTTCATTAGTGACACAAGGTACACACACACATACACACAACCTCTCTCGAGCGCCCTGTGTGAGTCCGGGGAAACAGAGCCCTAAACCCCGAGGGGGCTCCCCCTCCCATCCCCAGTCCGTCCCCTTCCCCCTCCGGGACCCCCGAAACACAGGCGAGGGGCTGGGAAGCGGGGGGGCACGGGGAGGGGAGAGTGTAATACTGAAATAATAAAAAAGATCCGGGGGCGCCAGGGCAGACCCACCCTCCCTTCTGTCCCTCCTCCGGAGGCGAATCTCCACAAGGTCCTTGTGCATGATCCTTCACGTGGGGGGAGATACAAGCCCCCCATCCCCATTTACAGTCCAAAGTCTCCTCCTCCGGCGGCTGCCCCCCCCTTGCAGAGGCCCAGCCCAGCAGCCCCGTCCGTCCGTCTGTCCTGGACCCTGGGCCGGGAGGAGGGGGGAGGGAGGACGGGAGGGGAGTTCCGGTCCAGGCCGTCACATGATGCCGTTGGTGAAGTACTGGAAGCCGTCGTAGAGCTTGGTGGTGAGCGAGCGCATGCTGCCGTCCACCAGCTGCTCCACCAGCACCTGCAGCTGCTCCTCCGTCATGTTCATGTGGAAGCGCTCCTTCAGGTTCCGGATGGTGCTGGAGCCGTGGAAGCAGGGCAGCTGGGAGCCTGGCGGGGGGAGGAGAGGGACAAGGAGAGGTCAGGGGCCTCGGACAACTCGCCCGGACGAGAGCGGCACCCTCCCGTGTCCAAGAGGACGGAGGGACAGGACGGCCAACGTTAAACGACTTTTAAAATCATTAAAGTTGTCCTGCTGGGACTCGGCCATGCTGCCCTGTTCTGATGGCCAGGAGGGCGCAGGGACCCCCGGGGACCCCAGACCCACCTGGCCCAGCTCCTCCTCCTGACTCCGCCAGCAGCGGGAAGATCCCTCGGACGGAGAGCAGAGCCAGAACTAAGATTCTGTGCCCTAATATCCCTTGGCTGCTCCTGCCCCTCCCTCCGGCCCCCGTTCTCTCCCCACTGGCCGGTCCTCTCCGAAGGAGGCGCTGTAGGAACCCTCCCGGAGACGATTGGGTGGACGGAGCGCCTTCCCAGGTGTCGGGGTCACTCCGGAGGGCACGGAGATCGCTTCCCTGCCCCTCCCCTAGTTCACGACAGGCCGGCCTCTGGCAAAGAAGCCCAGGACCCCCACCGTCCCCGAGGCCCCCGAGGCCCCCACCTTGCTGCATGATCTCCACGATCTGCACCACCTTGTCCATGTGTTTGCGAGCAGCAATCAGGCCCTGCAGCATCAGCATCTTGAAGTAGTTGAACATGTCTCCCCCGATGCCGCCCATCACCTGCGGGGGGGAGGGAGGGAGGGAGGGGCGCGTTGCAAGGCAGGAAGGGGAGGGCCCGGAAGGACCGCCCACTCCCCTCCCCAAGAATCCTCAAGGCTGCCAGAGAAAGGCCCCCTGGGTCGCCGCTTAGGGCCCACTTCAACCGAGCCCCACATTTCCGTTCTTAACGGAGACATTGAAGTGAATTTTGCCTCGTCTTACGACCTTTCTTGCTGCAGTTGCTAAGAGAGGAACACGGTTATTAAGCGAATCGGGCTTCCCTGTCGATCTGAGAACGCCACAAGGGCGTTGTGTGGAACCAACGCTCACAATTCACCTTTTTTCAGTGCCATTGTAACTTCGGTCACTAAACGGAAGTTGAGAACTACCTGTGTAGGGAGTCCTCGATTTACGGCTGTCACGCAGCCTGCCCCTTACGGTCGCAGAGCAGGGAATCATGTCCCCATCGGGTTGATTCCCAGCACCCCCCCTTTCCCTTCGAGCGGCACCCACTTACGTCCACAAACTCTGTGGTCAGTTTGAAGGCCGAGGTTTCGAAGCCCAGATTGCGGGGGGAGCTGGACAGGATGAAGCCAAAGTCGATGTGGATGATGTGGCCGTGCGCGTCCAGCAGGATGTTGCCGTTGTGCCTGGGGGGGGGACATGGGGGGGGGCAGGGAAGAGCGTTTTGCAAAAGGAGTCCCACCTCCCCTCCCAGGTGCCACCTCAGGCAGGAGACTCTCAAGGAGCACGCGCCCAGGAGCCAGGCCCCTCCAGCCTCACCTGTCCTTCACCTGCAGCAGGTAGCAGACCAGGCAGTAGCCGGCGCAGCTCTGCACGAAGTTGCGCTGGGCGGTGAGGAAGCCCTCGGAGGTGAACTGGCCGTGCTCCTGCAGGAAGAAGTCCAGCAGGGAGAGCTGGGACTGCTTCTTCACCTGGTGGATGGACACGGCGTTGACCACCGGCTCAATCATGCCGCTGTCGGCCGAGATGACCAGGATTTTGTAAGGCTTGATCCAGAGCGGGACGCGCTCCTGCTCCCAGATGGCCTGCAAGGGAAGACCGGAGGGCTGTGGGAGGGGCCGGGATGCCCGCCTCCCCCCACCTAGCCTCAATTCCAAAGGCAGGTGGGGGGGGAGATTGGAAGCCCCCTGACCCACCCAGACAAGGCCCCCCCTCCAGCCCCCCCTTTCCCTCCCTCCTCCCTCCCTCCCTCTCCTCCCTTCCACGCTCCTTCCCTCCTCTTCCTTCCCTTCCTCTTCCTTTCCTTTCCTTCCCCTCCTTCCTTACCTGCAGCTGCTTCAGCACCTGGAAGGCCAGCAGCTCCTGCCGGAGGTCGTCCCCGCACTTCACAATCATGGAGAGGAGCCGCCAGTTGGGCAGGTGGCCGTAAGGGGAGCCCTCTCGGATCCGCCTGGGGAGGGGGGGCAGAGGGAAAGGATGAGCCCCCGCTGGCCTGTTTTTTTTGGGGGGCTGCCCCTCCTCCAGGGACCCTGCCTGACCAGCCCTGGAGGCCAACAGACACGGCAGCTGCCCCTCCTGCCCTGCCTCTCCCTCCTCCCCCCATCCCGGTTTTGGCCCCGTCTGCCCCCAAAAGTCTCGCTTAAAGGAGCAACTGGGGTAGCTCTCCGGCGGGTGGACTTCAACTCCCAGGATCCTCTGCTGCCCGGGGATCTCTGGGAGTCGAAGTCCAGTCACCTGAAGGAGGCCTTTCCTGACCACCTCAGAGGGACCCCCACACACGCCCCCCCTCACCTCACTTTCTCCTGCCAGGGCTCCTTCAGGGCGACGGCCGAGGGTCTTCGGGGTCCCTCTTGAAGGAGGTGGGCGTGTGGGCCAGCTGCTCGGAGAGGCGCCTCCTGCGGAAGGGAACCCAGGTCAGCTCGGCTCCTGCCAGCCCCCCGGCCCCTGGCTAAGGATTAAGGCCAGACGGACAGACGGACGTGGCTTCCGAGTTCTCGGAAGAATCGGGGGGGCATCTGCTGCGCCTTCAGCCCCTCCTCAGAGTCCAGTTGTCTGTTCAGCTCCCGGCATAAACCAACGGCCCCGTCTAAGGACGCCGGACGAAAGGCGACATTATCTGCGTCCCAGGAGGGTCGGGGGGGGGGGAGAAGGTCTCCCCAGGGAGTCTGGACGGGCCGTGAGGACCGGAGATTTCCTCTCCCAACTCCTGGCCTTGCCTGAGTCCGGCCGCTCGGAAGGGGAAGCCTCTGGCCCCGCTGACCGGCCGACCTGGCGGGGGGTTTCCTCTTTCTCCCTAGGCCTGGAACTGAGCCAGGGTCAGCCAAGGGGGCGTCCCTGCCTCGGGGCAATGGAGGGACCTCGGCAGCCCCCCCCACCCCGGCCGGCTCTCTTCACCTGATGTCCCCCGCCGCGATGAAGACGGGCTCCTTGCTCTCCTGGCTGGTGATGCTGTCCACCGAGAATTGCGAGATGTTGTCGCAGCTGCTGGTGTGCAGCTCGGGCAGCTGCAGGGCGGAGGAGGAAGCCGGGTGTGAGAGCCGAGGGGGGGACGGGGGGACGGTCCGGGATAGGAGCCGAGGGCGCCCGATCCCCCCCCCTCCTGCCCCCCTCCCTCTCACGCCCGGCCCCTCCCCCCCGCTCACCTCCACCTGCAGCTCCCCGATGTCGTCCACGGACCAGGCCTCGTCGTCGTTGTCGTAGTTGGGCACGGTGGTGAAGCTGCTGGCGCGCTGCTCGTAGGTGATGCCGCACTCCGGCAGGTTCTCCACCGAGCGGGTGCTGCGGATGCGGTTCTCGGGGATGCGGGCCGGGACGCTGGTGGTGTCGAAGTTCTCGCACTCAAGCGCCTCCACGTAGATCAGGTAGGGAGCCTGGCGCGGGGGGCAGAGGGGGGGATGAAGGCTCTGCTCGTCCAGGGCGCCCCACTGCGCGGGAAAGGGGGGGCATCCCCACGGACGGGGGAGCCACACTGGGGCCTTTGGCAAGAGGCCCCTCCCCCTTTGCAGGGAGTCCCACAATCGGCCCCAAAGCCCCTGAGTGGGGCCAGAGCCGTTTAATGACTGCATGATCCACTTAACGGCTGCAGGGATTTATCTACTGTGGAAAAACAGATCCCCGAATTGGGAAGGAGTCCCTTGAACAACGGCCCCGCTTAGCCGCAAAACCTCCAGGCCCCCCGTGGCCCTAAGTCGAGCCCCGCACAGTCTCCGGAGCCTCGGAGGACCCCCCGGCCCCCCCTCACCTTGTCCTTGGAGTTCAGGACCACCGCCTGGGTGTGGGGCACCCGCACCACGTGGTGGTCGAAGCCGGCGGTGGGCAGCCAGACGCGGGCGGGCAGCTTGTGGTTGAGCAGGGACAGCTCGGAGATGAGCCTCTGCGTCTTCTGCTCCTTGGTGGGCAGCGTGGTCAGGCGCTTCCCGATGGCCATCAGCGACTTGATGAACTCCCGCTCCGGGGCCAGGCGGACGGGCTGTGGGGGGGGGGGAGAAGGTGAGGCCCAGCCCCCGCGAAGAGACCCCGCCTGGAGGCCCAGGGCGAACCCCCTCCCTCTCTCATCACTCCGGATGCGCTGTGGGAGCTGACCAGCTGGGCCGAAGGGACAGGCGCCACCTCTGGCTGTGGGGAGAAGCCGAGTGGGAACCCCCCCCCCCCAGGAATGAACTCTGAACCGAGCCCCCTGCCGGAAGCCCAGGCTGGGGGAGGAGGAGAAAGAAGGCAAGGGGCCCCGGGGTCCTCTCTTCGCCTCGCCTAACCCTGGCGCTGCGGACGTCCTTGGGCTGAGGACCCCCTTAGTCCTCGGTGCACCATATCCGCCTCCCTCGGCGGACCAGCCCACCACGGCACCCATCGAAGTCCCCCCTGGCTGCAGCCCCCCTGCCCCAAAGGGAGGCCCCCTCTTGGGTCCCTAAGCCAACCGGGGGCCTCCAAGAGCAGAAGCCCTCGCTGACCCAGACAGGGGAGGGGGAGCCCCTCCGGGACCACCGGCTGAATCCCTGCCACGAGCCCCTGCCCAGGTCCCTCCTGGGGCCTTTCCAATGGGGGCCCTCGGCTGCTGGCAGAGCTGAGGCCAGGTGGGCAAGGCCCCGGTCATCCCCCTGATGACCCCAAGAATCTCGGGAGAGGACACGGCTGGACGAGGCCACCTGGGGGAGCGATGAAAATGAGGGAGCCAAGGGGAGCTATTCATTCCCCCACTCAAAATCAGGGGCAGCTCTGCAAAAACCTCCCTGTCCTCCCAACCCCCTCCTATCCAAGGAGTTTATGAACATTTCCTTATAGGAGCTCCCACCCGCCCCCTCCCCGCCCCCGGAAAGGGGAGGAACCCAGGAAGGAGAATCAATTTGACGCAGGAAAGAGACGCTGCCGATTTGGGGGCTCCGGGTGGCGGCTGGGACCCCTTGCCAAGCTCCCCTTGATTTTTCTCCCCTTTGCCAGTCCCGCCTTGCGACCCGTTTCATGACCGAGGGGGAAAGGTAGAGGTTTGCAGAAGGAAAACCAAAAATTTGATTTGGCGCGAGCAAAATTTCAGCAGAAAGGAAAGAAAAACGAAAACGACCCAGGTCTTAATTTGAGGCAGCAAAGGAAGAGTCGAACATTCGCACCAGGCCCGGGACAGGCACATCAAAACGAATCTCGGGTCCCCAGAAACAGCATTTCCTCTTTTTTTCGGGTGAAATTACGGGTGGTGGTGTCCCTGCAGCCCCCAGGCAGGCAGGCGGGTCACGGGAACGGCCAAAACTTTGCAAACTTTTAGAACTTTGCAAGATGCTGGAGATCTTGCTGGGCTGGGACCAGACATCGAGTCCCTCTCTTCATTGTCACTTCAAGGGTGAAGTGCTGGGGGTGTCCCCCACCCCTAAAAACCTTAAGGTGGTGGGTGGGCTGTGGGAGAAGCAGCTGAGAGGTTCTGAGAAAGCGGGCGCTGTGCTTTGGCCATGCAGAATTTACTGCTCCTCAGATCCTGGCATGCACCTGTCGGCGGCGTGTTTTTTTTTCAGGGAGGGGGGCAGCTGGAAGATGAGAGAGGCACAGCCCCCAACGCCCCCAGGCAGTGCAGGATCTCACTTGCAAAAGGGGGGAGGAGGAGGAGTGGGGGGACCTGCCTTGCTGGGGTGGGGGGGGAGGCCAAGGCTGATCAGGAGGGTCACGAGAGAGGAAATGCTGCTGGGGGGGCTGAGGGGGGTCACATGGGGAGGGGAAGAGGGGGGAGGACAGGAAAGAGGCAGGCAGCCGGGTTGGGTGAGGAAGGGGCAGAAGTGGGGAGGGGGCACTTACGGAACAAAATGATCTATCGAGACTTTCGGTGCTCGATGAGACTTCCTGGGAAATGAACGAGAGGGGGGCGGGGGCGGATGGATTTCGGGGGGGTGGAGGGGAGGGAGGGGGAAAGTTGAGGAGAGAAAAGGCGAGAGTTTAAAACCAGCTCTTCGTATGCGCCAACTGCCCCCCCCCCGGTTCTGCTCCCCCCCCGGTTGCATCCGACCGAAGAAACGGGGGCCTCGTCCCTTTGGAATTGGGGGCCTGCCGGGAAGGGCAGCCTCTCGGGGCCTTAAAAAGCTAGACTGCCCCTGGACAGGGAAGCTCCTCCAGCTCGGATGGAGGCCAATTCAAGATCTCAGGTCAGGTTGGGGCCCCTTCTGCAACCTTCGGGGTCCTCCTCCGTTCGGGAGCGCGGGGGGAGAAGCAAGGGGGCTTGGGAGCCGTGGGGCAGATCTGGGGTCCCAACGGGGGTGGGGGTCCCTGTTGTTGCAAGGGGAGAGGGAGGGGAAACTGACTGCAAAACGCCAGGAGGGGGAAGGAGGAGCACCTGCGGGGGGTGTATGTGTGTGTGTGTCTTGGATGGCCTTAAACAAAGTCAGCTTTGAATGGGAGACCACCAGGAGATCCACGGGGGGGCAGGGAAGAGTGGAAATAAGAGAGGGGCCCCCAGAGCATCCAAGCCAACCCCCCCGCAACCTTGGCCGATAAAGTCCCAGGAAGGAAGGACGCAAACTGTCTGGCCCTGCTCCCCCCCCTGCCTCCCCCTCCCCCGGAGCTGTGGGGCCCTGAGGAAAGGACTTGCCACACTTCCTCCCAAGTGCCACGTTTTCGTTGAGCCAGAAACTGACAGGTGAGGGAACTAAAAACAGCCCTCTGGACTCTGCCCCGCCTGAGGCTCCTCCGAGGGGATGGGGGCTCACCAGGCCCCCCAGAGGAGGTGGGGGCTTCCCTGCTCCTGACGCAGGCCGGACCCTAACCCGGAGGGATTGGACTCCAGCGCACAAGGAAGGAAGGAAGGAAGGAGAGAGAAAGGAAGGAAGGAAGGAAGGAAGGAAGGAAGGAAGGAAGGAAGGAAGGAAGGAAGGAAGGAAGGAAGGAAGGAAGGAAGGAAGGAAGGAAGGAAGGAAGGAAGGAAGGAAGGAAGGAAGGAAGGAAGGGAGAGGAAGGAAGGAAGGAAGGAGAAGGAGGGAGGAAGGAAGGAAGGAAGGAAGGAAGGAAGGAAGGAAGGAAGGAAGGAAGGAAGGAAGGAAGGAAGGAAGGAAGGAAGGAAGGAAGGAAGGAGAGAGGGAGGAAGGAAGGAAGGAAGGAAGAAGGAAGGAAGGAAGAAGGAAGGAGAGAGGAGGAGGGAAGGAAGGAAGGAAGGAAGGAAGGAAGGAAGGAAGGAAGGAAGGAAGGAAGGAGAGGAAGGAAAGGAAAGAAGGAGAGAGGAAGGAAGAAAGGAAGGAAGGAAGGAAGGAAGGAAGGAAGGAAGGGAGAGAGAGGAAGAAAGAAGGAAGGAAGGAAGGAAGGAAGGAAGGAAGGAAGGAAGGAGAGGGAGCAAAGAAGGGAGGGAGGGAGGGAGATATGAATGAGAAGGAAGGGAACAAAGAAGGAAAGAAAATCCAACCAATCTGTGTTTCTACAATCTTATTTTCTCTTTGACTCCTCCTACTATTTCCACCTTATTCTCCTGTGACTCTCAGGAAAACCACCAGACCCTCCAGGCTTCCTGGCTCTGCCAAGCGGTAGATGGGCGGCAGGATTCCAAACCCCATCCTCCCCAGCTGACTCATGCCAAGGCTGCCCTCGAGGACAGATGCCAACGCTGCCCTCCAAGCAAAAAGGAAGTGGCTGCAGTGGGGCAGACACCCTCCCCCCACGGCTCCCTCTGACTCAGCCCCTCGGCCTTTGATGCCAGCAACACCTTTTCGGCTGCCAAAGGTCACCTGTGGGTGTGGACGGGGGAGGGGGGAGAGCCTGGGCACAGGTTGTCCCGGGCGTGGAAGAGGAGCTGCCTTCGGGCGGGGCGCCCTCCCGGGGCTTGGCTTTTAAGGGGGGCTGGGGTAGCCCCCCCCCAAAAAAGGAGGGCACGAAGGGCCGAAGCCACCTTGGATCAGACTTGGAGAGAGGGTTCAAATGAAGCCTCTCAGCCCAGCCCACCTTGCAGGGGAGAGAGAGGCCCCATCCTTTCCTTCCTCGGCTGCAGAGTCAGGGGCAGGGTGGGCTGAAGGGTGGGGAGAGGCTGCAGACGACCTTTGGGGTCCCCTGGATGGCGGTTCTGGGCCGGGCTCTGAAGTGGCCGGAGAGCAGCAGCAGCAGGCGGGCATGGCGGCCAGGCCCCGAGAAGCGGTGTGTGTGTGTGTGTGTGTGTGTGTGTGTGTGTGCCAAGACCGCCTGGGCTGAATGGAGCTCGGTGTCCATGCTGCACAGGCAGGCCGGTTCCCAGTTGGCACCCAGCAGCCTCTATGGGCCCATTGTGCTCGGCCCAACCATGAACTGGCCGGGACTTCGAAAGGGGGGGCACTGGGGGGGTGGGGGGTGGAGAGAGCCGGCTGAGGCCAGGAGACGCGGCCCCAGAGTGACCTTGCAGGGGGCTTCAAGGGTATCCCCGCTTGGCCTGCCCTGACCGCTGGCGGCTCAGCCTAGCCTGCCTTGCAGGGCTGTTGTGAGGAACAGGCAGGACCAAAGGGCTGGGCATCAGGAGGGAGGGAGGGAGAGGAAGGGGGGCCGCCAGAAACCAGCTAGAAGTCGACTGGTTCAGAGGTTGCCCCTTAACAGAGTTGGAAGGGACCCTGGAGGTCGTCTAGTCCACCCCCACTGCTCAAGCAGCGGTTCCTAGACCGTCTCAGACAAATGGCTGCCCAGCCTCCCCTCCTTCCTCTCCCCCAGCAAGGCTCTCTCATCCCCCCCACCCACCCCCCAAGTCCTCCCCTGTGGAGAAATGGTCATGAAATGGTCCCAGGGCCGATTCTCCGGCTCTCACTGGGGGGGGTGAGGGGCAGAAAACGGGCCAGCTCCCCAGTTCCACGGAGGGCCCCACGGCTGGGGGAGGCTCCAGCAAGCCAAGCAAAGACGGAGCCGCAACCTCCCTCCCCACGAAGCCTCAGGGCCCCCAAGAGCTCTCCGTCCTCAGGGTGAACCAGTCCGCTATCGAAGCGGGAGGACGAGGAAAGGGGGTTCACGCCACGCCTGGGCAGGCTCCGCCAGCGACACACAAGCCCCGTGCCCGATTTCCGCCACACCAGCACCTGAAGGGCAGGGGAGGGTCCCTGCTGCCCCCCCCCCGCCCGCCTGCCCGCCCAGGGCGCCTACCTCGTCCTCGTTCTCCACCTTGGGGTTGCTGGCGGTGCGCTTCAGGTTGCTGCCCAGGCTGATGCTGACGGTGGCGTCCGACTTGGAGCGCTGGTGCGTCCGCTTGGTGGGGGAGAGCCCGGCCTCTGCGGCCGGCACCAGCGGGGGCAGCTCCCTCTTCCGGGCGGCCGGCTTGAGCTCGTCGGAGAGGATGAGCTTCCGGAGCTTGGTGCCGCGCGAGTGGCGCTGGGTGGAGATGTGCATGTCGGAGGAGTAGGCGCCCAGCAGCAGGGCGCACTGCAGGGAGAAGTTGATGCTCTGCCGGCAGCGGTGCACGATGTAGGGCTTGATGGCGTCGCCCACGTCCTCGTCCATGTGGATGTACATGTTGAGCAGCTGCGGCAGGTAGAAGCCCACCTCCTCGTGGCGGAAGCAGAAGAGCCGGTTCCCGATGTAGGCCTGCACGCCGGGCTCCTTGGAGTTGTACAGGTACGAGATGGCCATGGAGATGTCGAAGAGCTTGGACTCGAAGAGCCGCAGCAGCCACGACTGCTTGGCCGAGTTGTTCTTCTGGCGCCGCCGGACGCCCTTCACGGAGTTGGGCGGGTGCTCGTCCTCCTCCCAGATCTTCCCGGGGGGGTCGTCCAGGCACTTGATCTCGCAGCACTCGCCGCCGTTCAGCCCCGGCCAGCGGCTCCTGTCCTTGGCCCGGATGGAGCCGTCCGGCGAGACGCAGTGCATCAGCTTGACCTTCTCCAGCACTTCCTCGCAGGCCTTCTTGGCCACCTCCGGGTCGATGACGGCCAGCTCGCCCAGCCCCTCCGTGATGACCCCCAGGGCCGGCCGGGTCTCCGCTGGCGTCTCCTCTGGCGGAGGGGGCTCGGCGGCCGAGTGACTCATGGTGTCCACGCTGGGCCTGGCCGCTTTCACCGCTGGAAAAGAGAGGGGGGGGGCTCATTTCTGAAGGGCTCCAGGCAAAGGCCAAAGGCCCCCTTCGCCAGCCGGACTCCGGAGGGACCGCTGGGTTTCCCGGTTCCTCCGGACAAGGTCAGCAGCCGCTGCCTTCAGGGACTGGCCTTGTAACTGCTTACAGATAGAGTGCCCCCGAGAGAGAGGTTCCACTCCACCCTAAGTAAACGTTTTGTGTACCTCCAGTCTTTTTTTGTTTGTGTTGTTTTTAAACTCGCAAGCCTTGTGGCTGGGCTGTCCGGGAGCTCCTCTCGATGCAGGGAAGGCCTTCACCGCCCCCCCACCCCCCCCAGACATCTGGCTCCCATTACGGGGCCTGCCTTTTCCCCGTGCTCAGCACTTGGCAGAGTTCGCCCACGCCCTTCGCCCCCCCAAAAAAGACCAAACGTGCAGCAGCCATCATCAAGTCGCGCCCATCGGGCGCAACGCATTCCCTGCTCCGTGTCAAACCTGGTTTGGGGAATGGGGGGGGGGATGACGAGGACCAGGGCTGTAGCCCAGATCGACAGTGCAGCTGGGGGCACACAACAAAACACACTTTCTCTTTGAAGAACAAACCAGGGGCCTCTCTTTGCGTTCACTCTGGGGTGCTCAAGAGGGACCAGAAACTTGCTCAGCCCTACAACCGCCTCCTCCTCCTCCTCAGGCTGCCTCCTCCTTCTGCCCTCTCACATCCCGCCCCCTGTGGATCTCCCCCCAACTTTAAACTCAATTCCCTATTTTTAAGGAGGACCCTTTTCTGAAAGGTGGGTGGGGAGGGGGGGGCAGAAGCCTTAGGAACTGGCCACATCCGAGGGAGGCGGTAAAGCCGCCACTTGCCTGTTTCATTTCTATCTTCTGGGACGCGCCTCCAGGGCCCCGGTCCAGTCGGCCATCTTCAGAGGAGGACTCCCCCTCCAAGGGATTCGGCACGATGCCTCTTCACAGCTGCTGGGGGAGAGAAAGGGAGAGGCTCACCGGGAGAAAAACGGGGGTCTCTCAGCTGCTTGGAACTCAGCCTCGACCCAGCCACCGCCCCCTCCCTCCCCTACCCCCCACTTCTGGCAGAGCCCTGTAACCGGAGATCCCTCTTGAAAAGCAAAAACCCTGGAAGGACATGTGGCGCACACAGCTTGCAAAGGACACCCCCCCGCCTCTCTGCCAAAGAGCGGAAGGAGAGAGCGGTTCGCTTCTCTTTGGCAAAGCAGCCCGTCCGGCTTTCCGAGTCAAATCCAAGCTGGCGCGCATTCGCACAACCTGATTCCACGCTAAACCCGGCGGGAGGTTCGCAGGGGCAGGCAGCAGACGCCGTGGAGGTGACGCAAGCTCTCTGCGTGGGGGATCCCTTTCGGATCCAGCCGCCCACTCGCTCGCTCGCTCACCTGGCCAACTGGCTCCCCGCACCTGTCTGGCTGGGCCGCATCAGGGAGGCTGTCACCACCCCCGAGAAGCCAATTTGCGTCTTCATAAAAGCCAGGATCCTAATTAAGGCCGCTTGAAACACCCGCCCCAAACTTGCTTTACAGCAAAACTCAGATGCCGAACCTCAGAGGACGTCCCGGCGCTAATGCAGAACGTTGGCAGAATCGAGGAGGGGGAGGGGGAGTGCAAAGCAGCCCTCAAAATAGGGGGCTGGCATCCAGGCCCCAGAGTTGCTCAACCTTGCCAACCGGACTTCAACTCCCAGAATTCCCCAGCTTTGCCCCAATCTCCCCCACCCACCCACCCTGCAGGGACCGGCCCTCCAAGACCCCAGGAGGAGCCTCCACCCCCACCTCCCGAACTGGAGGACCAGGCTCCCCAGCGGGGGGACTCCAGAGCCCATCGCTTTGCAGGCTGGGGGATTCTGGGAGTTGAAGTCCACCGGTCTGAAGGGCTCCAGGCCCGGGGTCTCCAACCGGGGCCACTTTAAGCCTGGCCGACTTCAACTCCCAGACTTCTGGGCTGGAGACTCCCTGCGTCCAGGCGGCTCTGGGCAAGGATCCTGCGCATCGCTCCGGGGAACCCAGGAAGTGGCTGATGGGCTTGCGGGTGGCCGGGCAGGGCAGCCTCCGCCTCTTGCAAGGGGAGGAAGCGGCGCCTCTTCCGGCCGGCAGCGCTTGTGCAACCGCGGACCCCGCAAAAGCGGCGGCCTGTGCAACCTCCCCCCGCCGCCCCCGCCTGCAACCCTGGGGTCCCGGGGGAGGGTCCCGTGGGGGAGCACCCAAAGGGAGGGGAGGGGGAGGCCTGGGGGCCATCGGAGGGTCTGCAGGGGGGAGGGAAGGGGGCAGGTTTGTAGAAAGTGGGGGGGGCGTCCAGGGAGGGGTCTCCGCCCCAGCTGCCCCCCACCCACTTTGCAGGGACCGGAGGGGCCGCAGAGAAGGCCAGGAGGGGCCCAAAGACCCCAGCAGGGAAAGGCAGGCGCTCTCCAGCGGGCCGGACTACACGCCCCATCATCCCCTGCCCCAAGCACACGCCCCGCGCTGTTTCCGCGCCTCCGCCCCCACCAAGGCTCCAGAGGGGGGGCGACGCCACCCTCCCCCGCCCCTCTGCCCCGGAGGCCCAGGCGCCCCGGCGGGCGGACTCCAGAGCCCATCGCCCCCGCCGCACTCACCGGCCGCCGCCGCCGCCGCCTCCTCTGCCGGGCCCAGCCGGGGCTGCCCGCGCGGCGCCTGAGGGTCCTTCGCGGGGAAAGGGCGGGGCCAAGGGGGCGGTGGGGGCCGAGAGAGAGGAGGGTCGCCGCTTCCTTCGGGGGTCCCGTCGCTCCCCCCGCGGAGTCCTGCGAGGCCCCGCGCGACGAGGTGGCGGAGGGGTGTCCGCGGCGGTGCCTTAGCGGAAGGGCTAGCGGTGCGCATGCGTGGAGGCGCCTCACCCCCTCCCGGGAGCGGAGGAGCGGCGCTTGTGCGCATGCTCTGGGCTGGGGAGCCGCGCGCGTGCCTGTCTCTCCGCTCGCGTGGAAGGGCGCCCGTCGCTCCCGGGAATTAACTCCCCCCCGAAACAGAGTGGAAAGGGGCCGCCCGCATCTGGAGCATCCTCCGCCTTGGGCCTGGGGGGCGCCGGGGCGGGGGGGCTGCTTGCTCCAGAGGGCTGGGATAGAGCGCGCCTGGCTGGGGCAGCTCCATTCTCCCTGCGAAGGCAGAATAAACCCAGCCGCGCTTTTCCTCCCCGCAGGCGAAATGAAGGCAAGAAGCCCCTTGGGTTAAAATCAAATAATCTTTAATAAAAAATAAATTAGATTTGGACAGGGGGAAAAAAAGGAAGGGGACAAACAGGTGGACAAAACTAGCCGGCATACATTCAGCTTTATCATAGATATTTCTCTCCATATAAAATATATTTTATATATAAAATCTGAACACTCTGTAGGGACCGTTGCTATGATCTTACTACTTAGGTCAAAGGTCTTCCAACTTGGCAAGTTTAAGACTTGTGGACTTCAACTCCCAGAATTCCTGAGCTAACATGACTGGAGGAGGAGGAGGAGGAATTCTGGGAGTTGAAGTCCACAAAGTCTTAAAGTTGCCAAGTTGGAAGACCCCCGATTTGGGTTTTAAAAGCCACAAAGGGGAGGGGGGACCACTTTATAGTTTATAGGTCCAAGAAGGTACACAAAATCCCCTCCCTCTTTAGCTTCTCATTTTCTGGGTGGGGATAACCAGATTTTCCGTCCAGCTGCTGCATCTTTTATGTTGCAGCGCATCAGACTTAAAAGGAGGTTTTTAACTGTTGGATTCCAATTTAGAACAATGTATTAATATAGAACAATATTAACCAGTGGAGCAACTGGCCTCCAGAAAGTTGTGAATGCTCCAATGCTGGAAGTTTTTAAGAAGAGATCGGGCAACCGTTGGCCTAAAATGGTGCGGAGCTTCCTGCCTGAGCAGGGGTTGGACTAGAAGACCTCCAGGGTCCCTTCCAACTCTTGTCATTCTATTCTAATTCTAAATTTAAGGACTTGCCGGATTTAGCAGCGCTGCAGGAAAAGGGCGGTTTCCGTTCTAAAAAGACACAGAAAAGTGATGACGCAAACGTAACACAACGCATCCGCTTTGTAACTTTTCCTTTGATAAATACTGTCATTTGTCTATGTCCTTTTTGGTTTGTGTGTGTGGGGGGGTGTCTCCAACCTTGGACTTGTGGACTTCAACTCCCAGAATTCCCCAGCCAGCTGAAGTCCACAAGCCTTAAAGCGGCCAAGGTTGGAGACCCCTGGTTTAGAAAACCAAACAAGGCACAGCACTTCCCCCCCCTCCAAGGCAGCATGAAAAAGGCACATCTGAATCATTTCAAACCCCCACCCTCTTCCCCCCCGTCTTTTTCGCCCTTTTACGCTATTGTGGGAAGGGGAGGCTGCGGCGAATCTCCGGCTGAGAGTTTCTGCATCTGGAGCTGCAGATGTTTCATCCCAGAGGTTAAAGTTTGCAAATTCAGGAAACGGTTCCCAGGACGGACCCTCGATTGGATCCCTTCTCGGTGTGTTTTCTTGTTCTTATTTTTCCTGAATCTTTGTTAAAAAGAACTTTGGTGTGTCCAGGAGGTAAAACCAGCAGCAAGAATATAATAGACGCCCGTGTTGGCCTCACCGGAGGTGAGGGCCCATGCCGCAGGCGGAAGGGTTGGAGAAGGGTTGCAAGCCCTCCAGATCCTCTGAACCTCCATGTGCCACAGCCGGGGGAGTTCCGAGGTCCATGAGCCAATCGTTGCCCTGCACTCTTCCCTGCCGCTGGAGAGAAACCAGTGCAAAGCTTGGCTCCTTCTGTGGGGCTGTGGTTATGCCCCCCCCAAAGACTCCCTTATGGGAGACAGGTGCTAGTGGGCCAGGCGTGGTGCGGGGTTCGAGTCCTGGGGCGAAGCAACACTTTCCCAGGCTTGGGCTTCCTTCCCAGCCCCTCCGTCCTCTCCCCCGTCCGGGCGAGCAAGGGGGCAGGAGGCAGGCCCCTCGGCCTCATCCACGTGTGGCCTCCAGCGCGTGTGAGCAGGAAACGCAACAGGCGGCTTTGTAGTAGGAATACACACACAGCCGGGCTTGCACGATCACCGCACAGTTGGGGTACTTGTCCCGGCAGCTCCCATCTGCCGGAGGGAAAAGGCAGAAAAAGAGGTGGGGGAGAGTCTCGGGGTTGCCCCTCCCCAGAGGGGACAGGAGAGCAATCCAAACACGGATCCTTGGGAGGAAAATAAATGGGGAAGGCCGCTTTCCCCAGTGTCCAACTGGCTATAAAGAGCAGAGACGGGGCCCGCTTGCTCTGCCTCCTTCTGACCCCACTTTCCTTGGGGAGGGGGAATGGGGGCTGCGGGGGCTTACCGAGCGAGGGAAGGCAGGGCTGGCTGTTGCAAGGGCGCTTTGGGGCCGGCTTGAGGTGGGGGAGGCAGAGCGTGCTCAAGGTCTTATTCTGCGTCAGACACTGGACTTCTCTCGCCTGGACGCCCCCATGCAGGACCTGGAGCACTGCGGGGCAAAAGGAAACATTGGGGGTTAAAGTGCCCCTCTCCCCAGTTCTGCACCCTGCGTTGATTATTGGGGTGGTACTAACACGAATCGGCGCTTGGGGTGCTGTGGGGCTTTTCCAGAGCTGGGGAAACCTGTCTGGGCAGAGGGGGTTAAGGAGCTTGGCATGCAAGAGGCTTCGTTCCCCTCCCCAAAAAGAGCCTGCCCCCTCCCCCTCACTGTGCTCCAGGCGGTGGAAAACCAGCGGGCCTCGCAGTCCGTCCCGGTGCAGGGCTGGAGAGAAGGGGGCTTCTCCAGGTGGGCGCACTCGGAGGCCTCCGTCACACTGAACCGCGTCCCCTGCTTGCCGACACAGACGATGTCGCGCCTCTGCGTCCCTGGGCCACACTCAGCTGAGCACTGGGGGAAGAGGGCAGGGGTCACGGGGGTCCCTGGGGCGGCAAAAAGCCTTCAAAAGTTCCACCATTCACAATAGAGCTGGGAGGGGCCTTGGAGGTCTTCTAGTCCAGCCCCCTGGCTCAAGCAGGAGACCCTATCCCATTTCAGACAAGGCCCAGAAAGCTCAGCCAGCCCTTACCGAGCTCCAGGGACCCTTGTACCACCGAGTCACCCGCTGGCACGGCCCTCCGTCACAAGCCCTCATCTCGGCTGGCTTGGGAGTGGCGCAGTCTTCATCCGCCTGTCCGTCCGCGTTGCCGGAGAGGCAGACAACCGAACGGCGCTGAATGCCGGTGCCGCAGTCCGCCGAGCACTGAAAGAGAACCAACCGCAGGGATTTCAGGCCTCGCTTCCCGTTGGCGATTTCCCAAATTTTCCGGCAGCCGCAGGAACCGAGTAGAGGGAAAGAGGAAGAAGCGGAGGAAGGACGTGGATGCTCTCAGCAGCTTCGGGCGGTGGGGGGTTCTGAGGATCGGGACAAAAGAGGGGTCTGCCTTACTGTGTTGCTCCAGTCACTGTAAAACCAGCTCCGCACACAAGGGCCCATGTTGCAAGGCTCGGTGCTCTGCGGCCGGTGGATGTCCGGGCAGTCGGTGTCCCTCAAGAGCTCTCCATGGTTACTGACACAACGCACGTGGCGGGTACGGTGGCCTGTGCCACAAAGGACCGAGCACTGGAACCGGGAGGGGAGGGGAGGAAAGGAGCAGGGAGGCCAAAAGCCACGGCATTAGAAGGTGCAACCCCCAAATTCTGAAAAAAGTTCGCGCCTTTTTAGCAGCCAAAAGCAGAGCCCGCCACTCCTTTTAATGGCCTGTTTCCACCGGGGCAGGACCTTCTCCTTGCCCTGGAGGAGTTTCCCCCAGGTAGAAGTGGGGTGGGGCCCCCACTCAGGTGCCCAGGGCTGGCCGAGGCCCCCCCCGTCCCCCTCCCCGCTCCTCACCGAGCTCCAGTTGGACTGGACCTGCCAGTGGCTGCAGAAGAGCACTTGGCAGTCCTGGGTGGCGGCTGGCTTCTGCAGGTGGCTGCAGCGCTGGGGGTGCACCATGGTGGTGCGGTTGGCGTAGATCTGCCGGCAAAGGACCTGGCGGTGCTGCGTTCCTGGCCCGCAGGATCTGCTGCAGGCCGACCACCCGCCCGCGTCCCAGCTGAGGAGGAGGAGGAGAGGGAGAGGGAGAGAGGAGCAAAACGGGGGGGCTTGCAAGATGCCCCCATCCTGAAAGTGGCTTCTATTTAATCCCGTGGCTCCCTCGGGCCCTCTGGCCCCCGGCACGTAAAGCAGCAGGGAAAAGGATTCCGGACACAGCGCTTCCCGCCCGCCGGGAGCAGATTCCGCGGCTCCCCAATCCCAGCCGGGCTGTAACCCGCCTGGTGCAAAAGGGAAAAGTGTCCGCAGGGACGTGAAACCGTTTCCGGTCCCCAGAGGCTGATCCGCTGACCGGGTGGCTGCCAAGTAAGACCCGGCCGTTGTGCCCCAAAGACCCCGACTCAGAGTGTCCCCAATCCAAAGCGCCTTGCAGGTCTCTGGGCCGAGATCCCCTGCCCGTCTGGAGGGCGAGGAAGAGGCCCCGGGCACCCCCAACCTCTCCCACTGGGCGGGGGGCGAGGGAAGGAGGGGCGGTGTCTTACAAGGCCGGGCAGGGATCCGTGTTGCAGATCTCTTCCTGCCCAGGCGGTTTGGGGACCGGGTGGCATTTTTCTTCCCCGACTTCCTCCTGGGAGGCACGAGACACGCAGCGGTAGACGGCCTGCCAGGAACCTGAAAGGAAAAAGGGAAACCATCCAGGGCTGCCAACCGTCACACGGGGGGAGGTTGGCGGGGGGGCTCAAAAAATGCTCCAAGCAAAACTTTTGGGGTCTCTGCAGCCCCCCCACTCACCCTTCCCGCAGGAGGCCGAGCACTCCGTGTTGCCGAACCGCCTCCAGGCAAACTCCTGGCCGGGCTCCGAGGGGGGCCGGGCGGGGGGTGGGGGAGGCGGCAGGGGGGGCACCCGGGCGCTGCGCTGCAGAGTCTCCAGGCTCCTCCGCGATTGGCTAGCTGGGGCGGGAGGGGGAGGGGCCTTGCGGGGGCTGCCCCATGAGCCGGAAGAAGGGGGCAGCTGGGCTGAATCCGGGGGCCGCCTGGGGGCCGAAGGCAGCTGACGTGCCCGGCCGGCAGGAGGCTCCACCGCGGCCGAAGCGCCTGGGAAGAGAAAGGAGGTACCATCAGAATGGCCTGCAGGCGATCCTCTTAGTAACATGGTTGTTAAGTGAATCTGGCTTCCCAGAAGGTCACCAAAGGGGATCAGGTGACCCTGAAATCGTCATAAATATGAGTCAGTTGTCACAGGTCTGAATTTCGATCGCATGTCCACAGGCAGGCTTACAACGGTTGTTAAGTGTGAAAAGTCACTTTTTCAGTGCTGTGGTAACTTCAAACCGTCACTAAACAAACCATTGTAAGGGAAAAACTGCTCACCAAACTCCTCCCGAGGCCTCGGGGCATTGCGGTGGGCACCTCCCGGCTGAGCCAGCAAGAACTGGTAGGACACTCCGGGTTGTCTTGCTGGAAGATCATCTGAAGGGGGGGATTGGGGGCAACAAGGAAAGTGGCACCTGCTGCTCAGCCCCCGAAAGTCCTTGTGCCCCGCGAACCCCATCCGGAGCGCCCCCTACTCACATACAGATCTAGGGCCTTGGTGGTGGGTCCCTCGGCCGTCAGGAGCTCCCCCTCCTCCCGGTCACTGTAGACGAAGACGGTGCCCGCTGCCTCGTAGCGCCCAGGGGGGTTCACGGCCCAGTTCCCATTGATGACGGATTGGCCGTTCTGGGTCCGGAGGGCTGGGGAGGGGGGGAGGGGCTGGTGTCATTCCACACCCAGCCCCGCTGACCCCGGACCCTCCTCTGGCCAAGCCAGCCGGGCAGTGCCAGGAGATGCCCCGTCCCAGAGTGGCCTGAGCAAACGTCCGGGAACGATTCGGTGCGAGCAGAGAGCCTCCTCCATCTTGGACCTACCCAGGTAGTTGGGGCTGCGGGCCATTTCCCGGACCTGGATCTGGGCGGCCCCCGCCGGGATCTGCAGGATGCGGTGGTAGCCGATGGGGACGTTGGTCTCGCTGTAGTTGCCCGACACCAGTTTGCAGGTGGTGTGGTCTCCTCCGCAGACCCCACACTTGTCCAGGGTGCGATTCGAACCCAGGATCCCGTCACAGCCAGGGGTCTGCAAACGAACGGGGACGGAGGAATGGGGCGGGGCCGGAAATAGATCCTCTGGGGATCTCTGGTCCAGGGGATTCCCTCGCCTCCCTCCCCCAAATGCCCTTCTTCCAACCAGCGCCCTGGGGGTTAACAGAGTTGGAAGGGGCCTGGCAGGTCATCTAGTCCCACCTGGTGCCCGGCTGGCATCGCCCCATTGCCCAGAGGCCGAGCTACTCACGAGGCATTGCCCGGCCACGCAGATGTCCTGGGACGAGGCCTCACAGGGAGTGCCGTCCTGCACTTTCTCCGTGTGACGGACGTAAAAACGGTAGCCAAGGGGGCGGCAGTTCAGCTCGCAGCGCTGGGAGCCCCACACTAGGAAATGCCCAGGAAGGCGCCAGTCAGGAAGGTGCCACAATTGCACCGATCCTGTCTCAATCCCTTGGTTGGGAAGGATGGAATTGCAACCAGGGGCCTTCCCAGCACTCGCCAGCAGAGGGCGGCAGCACCACACAGCCACATTCTCTGAGATCTGGACAAGGGGGGCTATAAGGGGGGGGGCACCAGGGCCCCCTGAGGACTCATGGACTTCAACTCCCAGAATTCCTGAGGCATTCTGGAAGCCGAAGCCCGCAAGTCATCAAAGGACCCCGGTTCCCCACCCCTGCTATAAGGGATTGCGGGGGGTTGTCATAAACCAGCATAAGCTCCTTGTAAGATTCTGTCTCTAACCCCCTCCACCCAGGAGAACACCCCGCCGCCCCCTTGGGCCATACCTGGCCCCTCCTGGGATGCAACACCTGAACTAAAGCCCCGAAGCAGTTCAGAGAGAGAGAGAGAGGTGTCTTGTGGAACTCACCGCCACCAGAAGCAGCAATGGAGGGAAGGGGAAGGCCACCTCCTCCAGCTGAGCCTCCTTTCCCACCCCGGGGGGGGTCAGAGAGAGCAGTGGGGAGGCCTTGGGGAAAGGACTCACCGTCCGTGAAGGGCTCCCACTGGTAAAAGCGTCCCATTAACTCCTGGTCGTTGTAGGCAGAGCACTGGACAGCTCGGGGTCCGGCCGATCCGGAGGACACGGCTGCGGAGGAGGAAGAGGAAGGAAGGCGAGAGCAGGTTGACCTTCCCACCTGCTGCTTCTCCGGCCACCCTTAGCCTGCCAATCCCCTCCCCCGGTCACCCCAACAGTCCTGTCAGGGGTCAGGAGGTCCCGGCCAGGAAGGGAAAAGGCTGTGCACCATGGGCCCCCAGAGCTCACCTGTTGCCTGCAGGCCCTGAACTGCCTGCTCTGCCCTGGGCAGTGGAAGGTCTCGGTGCCGGGGCGTAGAGGTTCCACTGGGGGCTCTGCCTGGGCTCTCCGCCCCCAGCGTGCAAGGGGACGGGCTGCCCCCATGGAGCAGCCAGAGGTCAGGCTCAGCGGGGCCACGGGGCGCAGGCTGGTCCACAAAGAGGTGGGGAGGGTCGGGGGCCACGGCCACTCCCCGAGGCTGGTGCTGCCTCTGGCTCCGAGAACGTCCCGGCTGGGGGGCAGGTGGGGTCGAGGCTGAGCCTGGGGGCTGTCGGGAGGGCGGCCCTGTGTGGCCCGTGGGCTCAGCCCCTCCCGGGCCCTTTGTCTCGGTCCTGGGGGACTGGGGGGCCTGGCGCAGGTCGTTTGGAGCGTGTGGCGGGGGCTGCCAGGGGGGGGGGCCAGGAGGAGGAGCCCCCAGCAGGAGCCAAAGCCCCTTCCTCGGCCAGGCTGCTCCCGCTGGCATGAGGCACGGAGGGAGGGTCTTCCTGGGGTGCTGGGGGCCTCCCGGGATGCTGCCTGGAGGGCTGCTGGGGCGGCGGAGTCCCCTCCCCCAGAGGGCCTGCCGCTCCGCCCCGTGGCCGTTCCAGGGTCCTCGGGGAAGGCGGCTCCTTCGGCTGCAGGCAGAGTCTGGCCAGGGTCCAAGGCTTTCCGCCCGAGGGGAGGCTGAGTTGGGCGGCTCCTTTTCGGCTGCAGGGAGGAGAGACGGGGAGGGGCGGAGGGGGCTGGGGCTCCCGGTCTCCTCTCCGTGGTGCCGCTTAAAACGGGGGCTGCTCTCTTCGGCCGGCTCCTTGTGGAGGGGCAAGGCGAAGGGCACCCGGCCATAGCCGTATTTGCCAGGCTTGATGGTCTCTCGAACTCGGGACCTGGAAGGCACAATGTTGGCCAAGATGACAATGCTGGAACAGAAGGCCGGGGGGCACACACACCCTATTTTCCCTGGAGATTCCTCCAAAAAGCCACAGAAGTCCCAGAACTGTGGGATGATTGGGGGAGGGAGTGCCCCCTTCTCGAGTGCCCAGAGGTCAGGGAAACTTCAGTGGGTCCCACATTCACCTCCCCCACCCCAGAATTGGTCCTGACCCTCACCTCCAGGCTGCCTGGGAGTCCGGAATCGGAGACGCTGCCCAGCTGAGTGGACGGCCATCAGGCCAGCTTCCTGGGGGCTCCTCTTCCTGGCTGGAGCCCCCATCACGGCCCCCCTGACTCGCCGGTTTGTACAACGGGATTACTTTCTGGGCAGGGGTCCTGGAGCCCCCACCGGCAGGTGGTCTTTGGGGCCAGGGCTGGCTAAGGAACCCTTCACGGCCACGGGGGGGTCCCCAAGATTGCGTGGCCTCGAAGAAGGGGTTGAGGTCCCTCGGAGGTTCGGCGTGGGAGGCGGGCAGGGCTCTGTCCACAGCTGTCCCGGCCTCCTGACGGACATGGCGGTTGGTGGAGCCATGAGGGTTTCCCCCGTAGACGGACGAGGCTGACCAAGAGTTCCTGTCCGAGCGCAGAGGGAAAGCCGGCCACTGTCCGGACAGGCGAGGTGGCCGGTCCCTGAAGGGGGTCTCTGCTGCTGAGCGCCTGCTGGTGGGGGGCCCCGTCTGTCCTGCCAGTCCAGGGGTCCTGCTGATAAGGGGACTGGCAGCTCCGGGTCCGTTCCAAGACCCCCAGGCCGCAGGGCTGCGAGCAAGCGGACCACGATCCCCAGCTGCCCCAAACGCCGGGCACCCTGCTTCCCACCGCCTCTTCCCCAGGGGTCTGCCGAGGGGTCCTTGGGGCAGCCTGCGGGAGAGAGAGCAGATTGGCAACCCCGGCTCAGCCTCGCTCCTCCGTGGGAAAAACAGTGCAAAAGTCAGTCACCTCCCGGCTTTGCTCCTCCGCCCTCTTTTGACCCGTGGACAGAATATGAATTTGCAGCAACACATCCCCTCCCCCATTGAGCCTTGAGGACTAGAAACTTAGGGCTTTTTAAACCCAGGGGTTGAAAGGATGGTGTAAAGTTGACAGCCATATTCTCTCTGTCTTCCCTGCAGTTTCCCCTCTCTCCCTTCCACGCCAGAGTCCTCCCAAGGGGGCCTGGGTATCTTTTCCCTCCTCCGAGGTGTCCAGGAGGCTTCCCAGCTGGTGGCCTTTGGGGCAGGTTCCTGGCGGGCTGTGATGTCAGAGGCGCACCAAGAAGGGAGGGGAACAAAAAGGGCAGAGTTTTCAGCCATAAAAGGAAACAATTAACAAAACGGAGGTGATTTTGCTAAGCGGCCCAGCCAGGCAGAGTTTTGGGTGGGTGGGCAGCAAATACGAAAAGTGCCACTGGTTCATGAGGTGCCAGGGGATTTTTCTTTTTATTTCTTCTTATTCCTTCCTTTCCTTCCCATTCACATCTCCCTCCCTTTCTCTCTCTATATATGGATATATCTCTCTTTTTCTGTTTCTTCCTCCCTTCCTTCCTTCTCTTTCTTTCCATGCTGGCTGGAGAATTCTAGGAGTTGAAGTCCACAGGTCTTAAATTTGCCCTGCTCAAAAATCAGATTTTTAAGGGCTACAGAGACTTTAGGATTTTAAGTGTATAAAAAGGCTGTAAATCTTTCCATTCCGCTTGCCTCCAATGCAGGAAGTTCCACCTTCCTCTTATGAATTGTCGTTGGGTTTCAACTGCGTACTGGCTTGCTCGTACACACGCAAGAGAGATTTACAGTTTAGTTGGATGATGTGAGTGACATGAGTGATGTGTTTTAAAAAGAAACGCCTCTTCAAAAGAGGAAGGGTGAGAGCCAGAATCCTAGGATATTTAGAAAATTGGGTGCACCGAGAGAGAGAAAAAAATATGTCTTGGCCTTTAAAAAGACACAGTTAATCCACAGGATAAAGCCCGAATTGTAAACTCCCTGGTGGCTGTCAAAATTTGTCATCTTCTCAGTCAGATAAACTCCGAGGCATAAAAAAGGTATGCAGAGAAGTAAAATGGAAGGGGAAAACTTTTAAATAAACCTCAAGACCTTTTCCATACGCTAAGCCCTCCCTTTCATTCCCTAAACCATCGCCAATCAAAACGCCAATATTTATTTTCACCACATACATTACGGGGCTAACGCAAACAGTCCCTGTCTAGTCACTGCTTCATTTTGCATCTGTTCGCAGTTACGATGGTGCTGAAAAATGACAACTTTGCATCCTCACTTTTAAACTTTCCCAGGTCTGCAAAGCCAAGCCAAGCCAGAGTAAGATCAAAGATGCACCTTAACTTAGGGACCATTCTGCTGAACGGCGGAGTTGCTCGTCCCTATTGTTGTCGCTAAATGAGGATGGCCTGTCCTGTGTTTTGCACCATGACCCCGAACAGTTCTTACTCACGAGAATTTGATTGTGGAAGGGAAACTTTGGAGTGGGCCAAATTTTTAAGCTATGGAGGGCAAATTGATTTCTTCAAGTTTCCAGTCCTCAGGCCCAGATATGAGACGTGGTAACCGCCAGAGGCTTCAGCACTTTTAGGCGAGAAACAGATTTCGTTCCTTGGCAAAGGAGTTTCAGGGCTGGTGGATGAGGTTGAGTGGGGCTACAGGGACCCGCTTTTGATGGAGCCCAAAGGGGGCAGGCAGCGCTTCCTCCCTGGGAAAACGCACGCACGCACGCACACCCTGGTCCCTCCGGGCTTCTCTGCCAGTGGATGAGTAAGCCTCTTGGCCGGCCATGACTCACCTTCTCGGAGGCCAGGCCCAGCGCCACCAGGGAGAGTGTCAGCAAGAAGCCGGCCAAGCAAAAGCTAGAAAGGAAAACAGAGCCAGGATTGGATTCTTCAAGGCTGCTGGAATCCACCACGTTTCTTGGGGAGAAAAGGCAGCTGTGCCCAGCAAAGGACTTGGTGGGAATATCTATCTATCTATCTATCTATCTATCTATCTATCTATCTATCTATCTATCTATCTATCTATCTATCTATCTATCGAATATCTCTATAAAGCATGATGGGAATATCTCTACCTTTCCCCCAGCAACCGCTTTGCTGAAACAGATTCTCTCTGGCATCCCTCTGGGTTTCAGTCCGTCTTGAGGAGGGGTCTCTAAGTGGCCACTTTTAAGGCGGGGGGACTTCGACTCCCAGCAGGGCTGGCTGGGGAATTCTGGAGTTGAAGCCCACCAGACTTAAAGTTGCCAAGTGTGGAGACCCTTCATTTTGAGGGAGATAAGTAGGTGTCTCTTCAAAGCCCAGGAAGCACACACACACACAGGTGTGTACACTTGCACACAAAGACACAGCCTCAACCTGGGTGGGTGGGTGGGGTGGATAACAACCGCCAGCAGAGTCTGTGCCACTGGGGTGTCAAAATTGCCACCAAATATGGCAGGTACTTGTCATCCCAAGACCCACCCACCCCAACCTTGGAATGAAACCCAGGGCAGCAGAATATTTCTGCAGACCCCTCCCTTCCTTTCCAAGGGGGATGGGACGGGACCTCTGCCACTGGCCAGGTTAAGTAAGCCAGACAGAAAGGTTGTGCTTTTCACAAACACGCCTCCAAGCTGCCTCTGTGGAATCTCCACCACCTGAACTTTCCAGACAGAAGAAGTACAGAAAATCCAATCCGTCTTTCGGTTTTTAGCAATGGAAAATGTTTTGTTTTATAATGCATCCCTCAAAGCCAATTTATTTTTTTTATCAGCCCTCTTAATTTCCCCTGGAGATGCAAAATCTCTCAACCAGGGAAAACAAAAGGCTACAAAAGCAAGCTTCTAGTCCTTGTGAGGGCAATAAGTTTACATGTGAAAAATATGTTTTGAGAGCCACCCGGACTCCCCCAAACCCACCTTCGCAACCCCAAATATTCTCCCCAGCCTTACCTGCCGCTCCGGCGTTGGCCCGCTGCTCCCATTGCCTCTCTGGCTGGTCTTGGCATGGAAAGGGAGAGGCTGCCTGGTTGCGTTAAGGTCTGGCCAGCCCACCCATCTCTTCCGGGGTTGGGGAGGGGACCCCCCCTTTCAGGAACCCCCTTTCAGTCCCCTGAAAGAGCAATGAAGTTGAAGGCATAAAAAAAGAGATTGCAGGGCTAAAAGTCAATATCCGGAACCTGTAAAATGCTTGAAATATTGACTTACAGATTCTGCAAAAGGGAAGGAGGGACCGGGGGCGATTTGGCCAATGGACTGGAAGGGGGGTCTTTCTCTTAAAGCTTTTGAACTTTTGTTCAACTTTCAACCTTGCGCTGACCTTCCGAAAGGAAGATGGGAGGAAGGAAAGAGAGGAAATTAAGAAATTTCTCAAAGACTCAGGAGAGGAACCCAGCACGGCCTGGGGGGCTCCACTCTGCAAGGAAAACCCCAGACCCCAATCTGGGGCCCTCCATCAAGTCTCTCTCTCTCTCTCTCTCTCTCTCTCTCTCTCTCACACACACACACACACACACACACACACACAGAGTGTCCTCCTGCAGAAAGTGGCTGTTCCCCTCTCGGTCTCCTTCCCTTGAAATGGACCCATAATCCCCTGGCCCATCACTGGCGGCTTTTGCCCAGTTCCCACCTGGCTGCCCTTTGTGCTAACTTCGAGACTGCGCCTCTGCTCGGGCTGGGGAATTAAACCTCCCATAATTTGTTGGTGCAAGCCAGATTCATGGATGGCCTGGTATAAACAGGCACTGAGCGATCCTTCAAATGCAGCATCAAATCCGCCCTTTCTTTAAAAAAAAAAAAAAAATCAGTGCCACACACACACACACACACACACACACCCCAACCAGTTTCTAGTTTTTCTTTCCATTCTCCACTCTCTTCCTTTTGTTCCCCACCAGAGTCATAAAATATAATATATTTAATATTTTATAAATAAATATATTTGGAGGGTCTACAGTGGCTGGAGCCGAAGGGAGCCGTCTGGTGACCTCGCCAGTGTTGCCATGACCGCCTCACTGCACAGTTTGGTCTCCCAGGCCTTTGTTTGTCCAGCCCGCTTTCTAATCTGTCCGGCGGTATTTTTATCCCGCTGGGAACCAGGCAGGGTTTTCTTACGTTGACCAGGGTTGGATGTCCAGGCCAAATATACCAGCCACATTCCTTGTTTATCTTTCCAGCCATGGCCCAGGCCGGAGTGGGAGGTTGCGCCCTTGCTTGGAGGGGTGTGGGAAAGGGAGCTGTGAGGGGGTCCTGAGGTGACCCCCCAGACCCAGACCCTGTTCTGCAATCTCCCTGGTGCCCCACTGCTCACCCCACACAGGAACCCCTCCCCTGCCCCCGCCCAGATCCTGACTACAAGAGAATTAGGGGTGCAGATGGACTGAGAGGAAACCCCCCACCCCCCCACCCTGGTATTATTACTGGTCTCTGTAGTCAATTCCAGGGAACGCAGCACAACAAGGCCAATATTTTGACCCACAAACACACCCTGATCCAGAAACACATTGCAATGGATGGATGCAGGGCCATCGTCAAGAGGCAGCTTGCATTCCCAGGACCAAGTTGGCCAGCTAAAGAAATGAGGAGATGGGGGTTTTCATAATCCAGCGTGGCTCTTGCAAGGCAGCTGATGGGCCACCCAGGAAGGGGACCCCAAAGGTCAGGGATGCTCCTGAACATCTGGGAACAGCTGGGCAGGGAGTCCAGGCAGGGGAAGCCCACGATTCAGGGCAGGGGGGGACCAGCAAGCAAAGGTCCCGCTCTCTGCCTCTCCAACCCCTCGACCCACACGCGCCAACGGTTTGCCCCGCTTTTTGCTTCCATACGTGTTTCCTCTTACACAATTCCGTGCGCTGCGGTTGGAATTGCTGGCGAAGCGGTAGCGACCGCAAAGCGGGAGGAGGGCGGCTTCTGAGAACGCGCAGAGCGCCCGGGCGCCTCTCCAGGGCAGCCGTAGGGGAGAGACGCCGGGAAGGAGCGGAGGGGAAGGGAGGGGCCCGTGGGGGGGGGCGCTTCTCTTGCTGCTAAAAGTCAAAACAAACAACCAGCGGGTTGCAAACCCAACTCCTGCCCAGGAGGGTTTTCGGTCGAGTGAGCAGCTCCCTCCCTTCTTGGCTCCCACAATTACAGTAACATTCCCCTCCTCTTACTTCATTATTAGCCAGAGGGGGAGGCGGGGGGGGGGCGAGAATGCTGATAAAAATGATTTAGCCTCCCTCCCTCCCTCCCTCCGCTTGGCTGGCGGTTTGGAAAGTCCGAAAGAAAAGGACGCGCTCGCTGGGAAAGCGGCCGGAGACCAAAGGAAGCGGCAACCGCCAAGGTTGCGCTCTCGGCCGGCGCAATTCCCCCTCCGGCCGGGCCAGCGAGCCAAGCTACCTCGCCTGAACCAGCGCCACCCTCCCTCCGCTCTGGGGCGAGTCTCCAGGCCGAAGTGCCAGCGCTCTTCCTCGCACGCACCGGCCGGCCCAGGAGGATGCCTGACCTGCGAAGCCTTCCCGCCCGTCGCAGCCTCCGGCCGGCCGGCTTTGGCCAACCTTGAGAAGCAGAACCGGGCCGGGCCTGCCGGGGCCTTGGGAAGGAAATGTGCCGAAGTCACGCAAAGCCTTGGACGGAGGAGGGGAAGCGAAGCACGTCCTGGAGAAGGAGGTGCCAGCCGTTTCTCCAGCCACTGGGCGCTCCTCAAAGCCCCGAAGGATTCGCATCGGCCTCCAAAACAGCGTTTCTCCATCAGAATCAGAAGAGAGATGGAAGGGACCCCGGAGGTCTTCTAGTCCAACCCCCTGCCCGCTCCTGCTCAAGCAGGAGATCCATTTCAGACAAGCGACTGGCCAGTCTTTTCCTGGGAACCTCCCGTGATGGAGCAGCGTCTGAAGGAAACGCGCCTTCTACCCGTCAATCGTCCTGTCAGGAAATGTCTCCTTAATTTCAGCTGCTTCTCTCCTTGTTAGTTTCCAACCTTGGCAGCGTTAAGGTGGGTAGACTTCAACTCCCAGAATTCCCCAGCCAGCGTGAGAATAATGCAATGAAGTAAGAGGAGGCGTTGCTGGCTGGGGAATTCTGGGAGTTGAAGTCTTAACCCATCTTAAAGATTGGGAATACTCTGGTTTAAAACTTCTCCATCCCTCCCCAGCAGCCCCTGTGGAACAACTAAACCTCTATCCCACTGCGACTCCGCCTTATAACGGTGGTTTTATCTTAATTTTCCTGACAGAACCATTAACCACTGGAATGACTTCCTTCCAGAAGGTGTGAATGCTCCAACACTGGAGGTTTTCAAGAAGGGACTGGACAGCCATTAGTCTGGAATGGTTTGGTTTCCTGCTTGAGCAAGGGGTTGGACTAGAGCGCCTCAAAAGTCCCTTCCAACTCTGTTATTCTGTAAATATTTTATCTCCTAAATTGTATTGTCCACATACCTATCCCCCCCACACACATACATACACACAGACAGCTGAGGCTCCATTTAAATTTGCACGTGTACATCGGTGGTTGGATGACCTATGGATGCCATAAACTCAATAGATAAAACATAACAACCGAGCCACCTGCAAAGATCCTCGTTTAAGGCTCTAAATGCTCTACCAGAACACAGGAGCAAACAACTAAAATAAACGGAAATAATTAATGCAAAAGCCTTTTTCCAGAAACAAGATGGGAGAAGAATGTGGCTGTGTGAAATCAAGTTACAACAAGGTTGGTTTTCCAGACAGAGGATGGGTGGCTGGCTGGATTTGCCTTGGGAAGGAGGGGTGAGGAGAGGTGGGCAGGGTGACACTGCAGAACAATGGAAAAGGAAAAGAAAGACAAACACGGCTTTAGGGCACTTTGTGGAAAGAAAAACCAACGTCTAGGCCACACAGTCGGCCATGTACTCCTGGCAAGAGGCGGGACGGGGGCAGAGATCTGAACGGATCCCCGAGGAATCCGGCTTTGGCCACACCGGAATGTGCTGGCCTGGATAATCCCTTCGAAGGCAGCCTGGTTGTACTACTCTGCCACAGCTCCGGTGGAAGACGGGGGCCGAGGCCTGCAGGACTTTCGCTGGCCACGCGGCCAAGTCCGGCATCCTGGAAAGTTTCTGGAAGTCCTTTGGTGACCCCTGGCCAAGTTCAGCGGTTGCTGGATGCAGAACGGGATCCTCTATCCTGACCAGCTGTGGCTTTCCAGGATTTGGGGTGGGAGCTTCCTTGAAGCCGAGGAGGATCAAACGGAATCCCAGCAATGCTCCCCCGGTGAGAAAAACCCCAACAGATTCCAGCTGTGGCTCCTCCCCCCCATACAGCCCCTTCCCCATTTAGCTTGGAAAAGAGAGGCTGACATGGCAACAGAAAACAGACCATTTGCAGATTTGGGGGCTGCGTTACAGCAGGGATCCCTTGTCCCCCCCACCCCGCACTCTGCTCTGCACTCTCACCCACCCACCCCTTTTAAAACTGCACCCCTCCCCACTTTTACAGCTTCTTTGCACAAGGAAGAGAAACAAACACACACACACACACACAGCAGAGGTTTCAGCAAAACTCTGAAGTTTTGGAAGACCTGACAAGAATGCCTTGGATGTGGCTAAGCGTGGGGGGTGCAGGCTGCATGTAAGAACCTGGGGTCCAGCATTAAAAGTCTCCCCCACGCCAAACTTTCCAACTCATTTTGAAAGGATAGATTTTTGGAGGTTTCCCCGGCTATTTTCCTGCCAGGCTGTTTGCAACCTCTCCTGCTTGGGAATTGGGGAGGGGGCGTCTTGGTGACCCTCGAGGCAGCCCCTCCCAGGACTGAACAAGAGCCCCAGCCCCACCTTCTTAACCTGGCCCGGCCTCTGCAGCTGCGATCCAAGGGATCTGGGCGGCTGGACTCTGGATCCCTGGCTGCACCGGCTCTGGGCGGCTGCCGGACTGTCCGTGCTCCTCGGAGCCCTCCGAGGCCGGCCAAGAGCTGGCAGGACATCCACGCTCCCCTGGAAGGGGGGCCGGCTCAGCTGACCTCCCCAGGAAAGCCCACCGCCCGCCCGTCACCCGGGGAGAGGAAGAAGCAAAGGCAGCAGCAGCGTCACCTCCAGGAATGGGACCCTCCCCTCTGGAGGAGGAGGAGGAGGGGAGAACCGTGGGCCCTCACCCCTCCACCCCTCCACCTTCGAAGGAGGGGGAACCTCACTGCTCCTCTGCTTTGGAGAGAGGGAAGGCCGGGCCAAGCTTGGCACCCCTCGGCTTCCTCCCATCCTCTGCCGCCTTCCTGCTCCCTGGGATGACACCTCCCATCATCCCCACCACGGTGGCATCCCAACGCCACAAAAGGGGGCCAAGGAGAAGCTCAGCTCTACCACCGCCCCCGGGGACGCCCCAGCTTCTGAGATGGTGCCCGAAAAGCAGCGATCCCCACTGGGGGGGGCACCCTGAGGCCTCCCCCCTTGCACCAGTTGGGCTTCTGGAAATCTCTCCAGAGAGACAGTGGGGGGGGGGCTTTAACCCCTGGAGGGTTTGCAGAAGAAAACCTCTTGCAAGGACCAGCCTGGCCTAAGGAAGACCCTCGCCTGCTTCTACACCGGACTCCCCCACCTCTGAACATGCGCAGAGTGCCTTTTCTCTCGCTCCCACAGGAAAGAGATATATCTTCATCGCCCCCATTTGCCCTAGAGAAAACCTGACCTGAGACATCCCATCCACCTGCCCCCCACCCGGACTCCACCTGCCCCCCCATTTCCCCCACCCAGGAGACACTCAGCCAAGCACGTTCACCCCCCAAAGTCCTCTGGGTGGGGCTTCCACGTTTCCCTTCCTGGGACTGATGGAAGGAGCCCCCCTCACACACATAGCTTTGTGGTGAAGCAATCCGGCGCCTGTCTCCCCAGAGCCAAGTGGAATGGGGAGGGCCCAGCGAAAACACCCTGCAGCCCCCCAGCAAGGGTGATCCCCTCTGCTGCTCCGACAGCCTCCTGCGAAATGCTGTGGGGGGGGGGGGAGCAACCCAGAGGTACAGCCTGCTCTTAACGGCTGCAGGAGGGAAGGGAAAGGAAGGGAGAACATTCTTTGCTGGCGCACATGGAGACCAAAACAACACAGCCAGGTCGCCAAAAGATGAGTAATTGGCCTACACACAGCCACAAAATTTGGGTCAGAATCGCCCCTGTGTGGTGGGCCGTCCAACAGCTGCAAGGCTTCAGCCCAGAGACAAGCGTGGGAATGGGAGAGGCTCTTGGCCCGGCTGCCTGGGGAGATTCGGACTGAGACCTTGAGGTGGCCCAGCCGCACAGGAACTTCCTCCTGGTCTCTTTTGGGAGGAGGGGACGCAGGTGAAGACAAACAAGGGGCCCCCTCCTTTCAAACTGGCTCCTTCCAGTCTGGGCTCCCACTTCTAAATCAAACCCCCCAGCAAAGGATGCGTCCCAAGCACCTGTGGCGCATTTAGGGAAGGGAAGAGGCGGCTGAGAAAACTCTCGGTTCCAGCAGGCATCCATTCTTCTTCCCCGCAGCTTTCATGATCCTGTTGAAGAAATGAACTCCCCGGCGCAGGAACTGTGGGATTGTGCCAAATCCATGTATTAATCCCCCCCCACAGGCGCATTTAAACGTTTGCAAATTAAGCTCCCCCCCCCCATGCAAGCAAAGCCCCAAGCAGCGGCATTGATTAACTTGAGTTCCTGAATTCCTCTCCCCGTCAGAGGAGCCTAAAAATTTCCCCTCCACCAAAGAGAAAATCACAGCAAATAAAAATTACGCTGGCCGGGCCCGATGGGAGCTGAAGTCATTTTTAGGAGGCCCGATTAGCCACTCTGGTGCAGGTTGTGGAATCAGAGAGCTACACAACTCTTAATCTATGTACACATAAGAGAGGGAGGGATTCACACCTTTTGTGAAACAAAGAATAACTGTGGTCAGAGTTATTCAGGGCAGCAGGAGGAATTTCCTTAGTTTAATGGAAAAACTTTTTTTTTTCACACAACTCCTGTTATTTTTGGCTATTTGTGCCTTCACCATGGCTGCGCTCGCAGGCGAAGTCCCATCTGCACAACAAAACTGAACCAAAAAAGGGGAACTCGAAAGCCGCACAACTCACAACTCTTCTGAAACAGCCTCGGGAGGCAGGACAGCCCTTCCCTCCTCTAATAAGGACTTTAAGTGGGGAAATTTTTGGGGGGAGAGTTGGAAGGGACCTTGGAGGTCTTCTAGCCCAGCCCCCTTCTCAAGGAAGGTCACCAAGGGGATGCCACTGAGAAGGCCAGGAGGAAAAGACAACCCCCCCCTCCCCAAAATTTGGGGCTGCAGAGAGAAAGGGCCTCACTCCCAGGTAAAAAGTCCTTCTCAAGCCACCCCGTTTTTCAGCTGCCTCTTTCCAAAGTTAAACTTTCCGAAGCCAGAAACCTTTCGCTTTTCACCCAGTTCTTCCATCCAGGACCTCTGGCCCCTTTCCAAGCGCTTTAGAGGCTAGAAAAGAGTTGGCTTTCGTTTTAAGGCCTTCTCGCCTCCCCCCAATTCTGCACAACCCACCCCTCCCAGGGAAAGGGAAGAACCGCAAAACTCCCTTGTCAGAGGCAGTCTACCTGAACAGCACCGGGCAAAGCACCTGGACCGCCTATGCGGCTGTTTTTTTGAGGGGGGGGAGAATAATAATAAACCCCTTTCGAAGGCTGCAGAGAGGATCCTCCCCCCATTAAACCAGCAGGGCTGACATTTTCCAACCTTGAGAGCATCCCTTCCTATCACATTACAGGTCCTGAAAGGACCAACCCACACCTTAACCACACACACACACACACCGCGGAGAGGGGCCTTCGAGGAGGCAGCCCGGGCTTGGAAACGAGTGTGTGTGTGTGTGTGTGTGTGTGTCCCTGTCTCGTGCTCCCCGGCCCAGCAAAAAAACCCTCCGACATCACCCGAGCCCTTCCTCTCCCGGGTGGTCCGCGGCCAGGCGCCTTCAAAGCGAGGGCGAAAGAATGCCCCATTGAGGCTCCACCAAGCGCCCCCTCCTCCCTCCCCTCCCCTCCCCTCCCTCGCGGAATGTCAGGATGGGGCCCCGCTCCTTCCACCCCGCCCCGCCAAGCCCCCTTCCTTTGAGCCAATGGAGGTTTCTTTGCTGCTTCTTACCAGACCCGGTGAAAAGGAGGGAGGGGGAGGGGGGGGGGGGGGCGCCAGGTGAAAGCCGGGACCGGTGGAAATTTCCGTCGGAGCGCAGGGGGCTGGCGGGATGGGGGCCTCAGAATGGGGGCGGTGGGGGGCTAAAACCACAGGATGGGCATCATATTCTGCTCAAAAAACTTCCAAGAGATTTTTGTTGAAACCACTTTCGGGACAATGAAGAGAAGCAGGACAGAGGCTGCGTAAGGGGGCTTCTGAGCATGTACAGAGTGCTCCCCTGGTCCTGTCCTCTTTGGGCTGAGGAGAAAGGCGGGCGGGGAGGGTTTAAGCGCCTGGAAGGAGCTGCTCGGATCTCTCTCACCTGTTCTTAGGATCCCCTTGCGCTTCCTCGGCCTCGTTGCGGAGGGCGACCAGCGGAGACAGGCGATCATCCGCCTGGAGAGAGGAGAAGGCGGCTTATAGAAAGAATTCCGGGAAACGCGGGTCTGCCGAGGCTCACACGACTCATTGCGGCTGGTCTCGGGGTTTGCCCTCCGGCGGACTCCAAGCCTCCCTCGGGATGAGCTCAGTCTCGCGCCCAGCTGGGGGGAGGCTGGGGGGTGCGCAGCTGAAGAGGCCGGATCTGAAGCGGGTCTCCCACGGGGCAAAGCCGGGACGGAAGGCGAGCGGGGCCGGGGGCAGCGCAGGGCGAGGGACCCTCAGGTGGGTTTTGTAGTCCAAGCAGCGTAGAGAGAGAAGCGGGGAGGAAGGCGCCCCCTCCCCGCCCGAGCCCCTTACCTGCCATCTCAGGTGCCCGCAGGGGAGAAAGTCCTTCCCGCCGGAGCCGAAGTTGTCCCGGGCTGGGCGCGCTGCAGCGCTTCCCTCCCGGCGGCCTCGGCCTGGCTCGCCCCCGCCTCCTTTCTGGCCTTTCGACGCCCCCTCCCCGAGGCTCCTCCTCCTCTGGCTGCTCCTGTCCCGCCCCTCACCGCGCGCCCCCGCCCATCAGGTGCGGGGGGAGCAGAGAGAGAAAGGAGACCCTTCCCCCCTCCTCCCCCTCCACGTGGCCCTGTCTCCCCCCCGCGCGCATTCTCCGAGAGAAGCCAAGGAGGAGGCGCGCGGGGGGCTGCCTGCGCGATCCGCAGAGTTCTTGGTCGGCTGTGGGTTCGCATCCAGAGCAGGCATATGGGAGCCCCCAGGAAGCCGCCTGCGAGTCCCGGAGCAGTCCCGGGAACGCGGATGGCGGAGGCGCGCTCGCGAGAGGACCAGTGGCAGCCAACACTGCGGGGCCGGCAGAGGGAGAAGCCGAGCCGCCTCCGAGGGTCGCCTTCACGGCGGCTCAGGGGTCTGCCGGACTGAGGGCAGCGGCTGTTCCCCCGGCTGAGGCTTGCCCACAATTGGCCTTTTGGGGAAAGCGCTGGGCTGCTCAGCCTCCTAGTCAGGGAGCCGCCTGGTGCAGGAGCAGTCTACCTGAGAAGATGGTAGAAAGCTATGGAAAGGACGCTTCCCGAGGCCATGACCCCCCTCCCTCCCCCTAAATGATGGTCTTTGTGAGGCTCTGTGTGTGTGTGTGTGTGTCCCCTTGCCCTCAAAAGCAACAACCAGCCATTCATAAGACCAGGCTCCGATCTTCTCCCAGCTTCCCTGGCCTTCTCCCTCAGGTGACCTCTGGATCACGGGGGTCCTTGTCTCTGTCCACCACTGGGAAACCAGAGGGTGGGAAGGGGCTGCGGTTTCTTCGCTGCCCCCTCCCACAACCACAGAGCTTGGCCTGTTCCCCCAGCCTCCCCAGGAGGAAAAAAGGGGGCAGGGGAGGGCGGGGGTCCCTCATTGGCCAAGGAAGCCGGAGCTGCAAGGGAAGCCAGGTAGAAGCAGCCCCCTCCTTCCAGACACTTTTTCGGGGGAGGGAAGTCGGGGCTGGGCCGCTCTGGAGCCCAGCGCTCAAAGGCAGCATTCACAGAGCTCCAGAAAAACTGGGCAACCTGTCCTCCCTTCTCCAAAGGCCAACACTTCCCAGGCCTGTTTCCCCTCTGAGGGCCAGGAAGAGCCGACACCCCCGTGGACACCTGAAGCCTCCTCTTGGGGGGGGGCATCCGATGACCAGAAGGATACATATTTGAAGGGGGCACCCAGGGGGGGTTGAACCTTCCTCGGTCTTACGCCCGCAGTCGCTCTCCTTCGCTCTTCTGCACCACAATTCCATGTTTCGGGAGCCCGGCTGAGTTTTGGCAGCGCAGACCCGTACTTGTGGGCAGGGAGGGACAAGGAGTAGATCAGCTTTGGGGTGGCTGGTGACCCACACACGGCCGCATAATTGCAGGGTTTAAAAAAACCCCAGAACCTCCGTGGCCTGTGGGAGAAGTCGGGGCCCAAAGGAACAGGTGGCTGAGAAGGGAGGGAGGGAGGTGGGCCGATCGAAACCCACCTTCCCTCTCCTGGAAGTGGAAGAAGATTGAGGAGTACCTGGAGATCCAATTCAAAAGGACAGGAGCACCTGGATGAGAGCAGAGGGCGTGGAGGCGGCCTCTCGTTTTACCCAAAGTTGGCATGGCCTCCATCTTAACTGACTGCGTGCCCTGAAGGGGTTTCGCCAATCTTGCCAGCCTTTGGTCGCCATCCTAGCTTCCTCAAGGCACGAAGCCTGCCAAAAACCCCAAGAAATTCCTGACTGGTGCTTTGTTCTCTCTCCCAGGGCCTGGTCTAAGCGGAAGGAGTCCGGGTCCAGGCGCTTTGGCCTCAGGGCAGAGTGGGGATGCGGAGGTCATCCGCAGGCACCCACAACAAGCCCTTCCTCCCACTTCAAGACCTGGCACGAAAGGAGTCCAGCACCAGCGACGGCCAGAACATTCCCTTCCCTCGGGCTTGGTGACTCACGCCATCTATTTCCTTCTTGGATGAGAAGTCACCAAGGGGCTAAGATTTGGCTCCGGGGACAAAGAGTATCGGTGGGTGGCCTTCACGCCAGTTAAAGGCACCCCTTTATGTGACAGCTGGCTTGCCCCTTTGGCAGCCTGGAGCAGCTTCTGAACCGGCTCTGCCATCTGGGGAAAAGGAAAAGCACTTTGCACATGCTCTGGTTCAGAATTTGGGATGCCAACCACCTTGCGAGGCTGACCCACCTCCAAGCCTTTGCGGCCTGCGCTGCGTGGGGGTGCCAGGGACCGATCCACACCCACCTGCCTGCCAAACAGGTGCTGGGCCCCCATCCCTCCGGCTGCCAGAGCAGATGCCCTCCTGGGCTCCATCGGCCTGGCTTCCTGCCACCCCCTTATTTTGAGACCAGCCCCAGAGCTGACTTGTGAAATGTTTTTGCAACTTATTTGAGCTGGTTGCTTAGTTGGGTTTATTTTTGTCTGCTTTGTTTCTTGGCTAAAAAAAGAAAGAAAGGGAAGCCGTAACGTTTCTCGTAAGAGGTTCTATTTTGGGTGCATTTATTGCAGTCAGTGGTGGGGCATTGGGGGGGCCAAGGGGGGGGGCTCAGGATCCCCAAATTCAGGAAGTGTCCAGCTTCTGATTTGCTTGCTTGCTGGATCCCAAAAGATCCTGAATTCAGGCACAGAAAAGAGATCCGGTTTCTAGGGGAAAAGTTCAACTCGCCTCTTCTAAAAGTAGGTCTTGTTTTCAAGGGGGGTGGAGGCGTCCTCCTTGGTGCAAGATAACAATCTGGGTGTTTTTTTCACTAGCAACTTTAGCAGCAAATTCCCCCAGAAACGTCTTTATGCTTTGCTTTTCCTGTCCAGCAGCACTTCTGAAGGAACTCGAAGGGGAGATAAACATCAAAGCTGCTTTATCCAGAGAGAAAACTTGGGGGAACCTGGAAAGGCAACAAGCAGGAGATGAAAACGGGGCCTTTTCCCACTAGCAGGAAATCCACTTTGTCTTCCAGCCATGAGAAGGATCAGAAACAGAAACTCTTCGCCCACTTTGGGCCTCTCAGCCATTCAGGCGACCGGATTTTTCCGGCTGCTGTCAGCACCCTCAAAGGGGCGGCTTGATCCCCGCCAGGCTTCCTCCTGCCAGGCACAAACCGCAGGATTGGACCCTCAGGATTTCCCGGTCTGAACGCCAGGGACTAGTAACTTGAAGCCTCTCTGAAGCATTGAAGGCAGCCACCCATGTGTAGGCACCAACGTTTTAAGGAGGTGCCTGTGGATGTGCCTAGAAGGTTTTTGCACTCCTAAAGGCTTCCGAAGAAATAAGCAATTCCATTTGTTGTTTTTTAAAAGGCAAACTCAATCCTTGAATTGAGAGGAAAATGTTCTCTTGGGAATATTTAGACAATCTGCCCCCTGAGCATGTGCAGAATCCCTTTGGCACCAAGCCAGAAGCTTGTAGGGGGAAACATTGGGCCCTCAATCTCAAATGTTTTTTTTTTCTTTTTCTCTTTCCCCCACTTTTCTTTGAATTCCTTTCCTTTTCCTTGGATTTCTTTGAATTTTTCAGGCCAGTTCCCTGGTTTTTGGTCTAATTTCTCTCTCTTCCCTTTCTAGGAAAGGAAATTCTTTCAAGGCATAAACAGTTTATTGAAAACATCCCCTTAAAAAGGAACAAGAATAAAACATGTAATTTTCCACATTGCTAGACTGGTTGCTGTTTTTTTTTGTCCTAATAACAACAAACAGCCCTTTCCCCCACATTTTAAATGCTGGGGCGCCCTTTCTGCAATAAGAGGAAATTAAAGAGAGTAAGATCAAAAAAGAACAGACGCCTTCTTAAGAGTTTTATTTCAATTTTTTATGGTGGCTAAATCACTTTGGTTAGCAATTCCAGAAAATAAAAAATAAAAATAAACGAGAAGTGCATTCCTGATTGCCAGATGAAATTAAACATCTGTTTTTTTCCTGCTTCTTTCTGCAGACAGCTACAGATTTATTAGATCTAATATTTACATTTAGTAGAAATGCAACCTTTGATTTAACAGAGCAATTGTGAGGTTGAGGTTCTGTTATTCTAGAATGTTTGTTAAATTGCAAATTGCCTCTTTCAGGCTGGTTTAAATTATGTCAGTTGCTGGTTTAGCTTCTTTTGGGGTATTTTTTATCCTCTCAAACTCTCTGGTTGTTAAAAGCAACCTCAGAAAAACAACAGCCCACAACCTGACCACAAGCACAACTGAATTCACAAAGGCACTTCTCTCTTTGCCCTGCGTCCTTTCAAGCGGTCAACCCGAGACCTTCAGGTCCAGTAACCTGAACAGGAAAGTAAATCAAATACATCTTAACAGCCCAAATAAAACCAGCAGGGTTCCTAGCTTTATAGTTTCGGATTTTATAAGTGTATGTGGCGTTTTTTTATTCTGTAAATGTTTGCAACTGTAAATATTTCCCGGGCGTATGGATTCAAACACTTTCTCGTGTTGCTGAGGTTTTTCCTTGTTGGTCAGCCAAATCCCAGCTGCCAAAAAGGCCATTTTCTCTTCCCTGGGTTTAAACAAGCCATGGCTTCTCCAGGACCGGAGCAACCCACGCAGCTGAGTTTCTCCAAGGGCCATGAGGACAGCCGTTCCATTCCCTGGACGAGATCTCTTTGGCCCGGCTTGGCAACGACAGAACCCCGGGGGCGCCTTGTGGTTCAGAGAAGAACTCCAAAGGACCACTTTGAAAGTCACCAACACACAAACAGGGACACACAAAGCAAACATTGCACGGCCTCTGTTCCTTTGGCAGCCAGAACTGGGGTGGGGAGATTAGCAGCTCGCTTGGGGGAAAAAACCCTCCCCCTCCACCTTTCCATCCATCGTGACCTGGCAGACACAGTGGTGTGGCCAGCCTAAAATGGAAAAACTTTGTGCAAGTGAATGCTACACCTCTCAAGCCAAGCCCAGCAGAGAGGCCGTTTTGTGGGGTGGGGGACGACAGAGGGTGTGTGTGGATGGCCCGTGTAAACAAGCGGGTGGGGGGGGGGCTTACTCTCCAAATCTCGGTGCAAGGAACGGGCAGAAGGCAAAACCAGCTTTTTTCTCCTATTCCACCACCCTTCACTTCATCACTGGTGCCCTGACTGTACCACATGGTGCAGCTAAGGAACCCAAACAACTAAATAGCCCAGAAAATATTTCTAAAAATCACATTTTAAATCCCTGAATGGAAACCACGTTCAGTCTGCAGGTTCACACAGACAAGCTTAAAACAACTGTGGTCTTCCTAACAGTTTCATCTTCTAAGAACTTTTCAACTTACAATAAGATGAAAAAGAGCCCGTTAAATAAACCAGGGTTTCCCACCCACTGCCAACAATGCAGAGGCCTAATTTTCACTTTCATGCATGCCCCTGCAGCGTTATTTTAAACCGAGGAAGGTTTGCCCCTCCTCCACTGTATTTTTAAAGTCCCTCTTCGCCCTGTGAAACCCCACCCGCCTCATTTCAAAACTCTGTTTCATGGCTTTTATCTATGATGCGAACATTAAGTTTCCCAGCTAAATCAAAATGACAAACTGAACTCGGCTTGTCCCTCACTGTGTCTGCTCAAAAGCCCTTAAAAAAAAAAATCCATTGTCAGTTTGCCATCTATCAGAACAAATGGGGGTGGTGGGGGGAATTAATCCTACTATTTTTAACCGCCTGAGTTTGGCTCCTTAAAATAGACTATCACAACATCAATTAATCTATTTCATAACGTCTCATCTTGTTACCCAACGCTGCTTGATTTATAATACCGCTGGATGAACATTTAAATCTTCCTGGGATTATTGCTTCAAAGGTTATCAATTGCTTGCCGCAAAACGCTTCTATTTTGTAGCCAACAAGTAGCTGTCCCTGAGCAGGGATATTTCTGTGTGAATTTTTGAAATGTTGCTGCTGCATAATTGTTCTTAAAGCAACTATCAGTAAATACGAGGCACCCAGAAAGCCTGAACAAGCAAGATCACAGCATCTATAGGATGACTTTAATGGCCAGAGGCATTTCTTCCATTTAGTGACTCGATTGGAACACACAGGAAACCGAGAACAATATGGGATCATATGTCCTTCTGCCAGTATCTTCAGTCCACACAGTGTTGGCTGGGCCCCCAAGATCACTTGCATTTTCCATGCTGTGGGGCCAGAACATTGTTCCCCACCCACAAATCCAGGCGTTTAAAAGCCCCCCCCTCCCGCTTTGAGGGTCCTGGGGTCCAACCGGGAGCCTCCCTGCCTCTAGCGGTCGATGGCCGATGACCCTCCGTCTCAAGGGCGCCCAGAGGGAGGCAGTGGCCAGCCAGGGCTGCCCTGAGGGGCTCTGCTGCCCCCCTCCCAAATTCAGAAGATCCTTCCTGGAAAAACACATAAAAACCAGAGCCCCATTTGAGCAGCGTCCAAGCCTGGAAAAGGGAGGCCAAGCAACAGGCAGCCAAGACTGCTTGCTGAGCACACATGTGGAAGAGCCAGATTTTGAGGTGGGGGGGGCGTCCCCATGAGAGGCTGTGCATGACCACCGTTTGGGGCAGAGCCTTCCCAGCACAAATTCAAGGGAGCCCCTTCTTGGCAGAGGGGGGGGGCATGAAACTCTCCAATCTGTGGGCAGACATTTGTAGCGCCAGCAGCAGGAAGGGTGAAGCCAAAAGACAGCAGCCTCCCCCCCTCCAAACCCCCCCACCCCCACCCCCTGGCTCTCAACGTGGAGCACCGAGCTCGCCTCTTAATCCAAAGAGGCTGGAAGGCTGTTCCAGAAGGAGCTTGCATGGGAGGGCCGGGCGGGGCGGGGGAAAGAACCACAACAGGACAAAGTTGCATTATTTTTCCAAAAAGTGGTTTATTTGTCGGACCCTTTGCCTCTGGCACGAGGCCAAGTCATCCCTCCCTCCCAAGGCATTTGTGACAAGCAGAGAGTTTAGGATTGGTCACCAGGCAGAAATGCAGCTGGGAAGAGCACGATGCCAACCGGCCGCCACCTTCGGAGCTGGCAAGCACCATTCAGGTGGCGGCTAGGCCCTTCTGTGTTAGGGAGGCCCGCAGGCCCGGTGGGGAGGGGGCTGCAGTTTGTAAGCTCAGCCCAAATCGACTCCTTTCTCCAATCCACGGGGCTTCCATTCCTGGCCCCCAAAGCTGGATCCTAAAGACCAGTGGATCCCTTCAGATGGAGCAGACAAGCCACGGCCAATCCTTCTGCAGGGGCCCATACGGGCCAGAGAGGCATCCAGGATCTGGAGCAGCCCACAGTTGAGGGGCAGCCACCTCCCCTGGGCCAGCTGGCCAAGCCAGGGGAGGTCTGTGGGGCACAGGCGGAGCCCCCTTTTCTATCCCCCCAGATGCCTAGAATCACCCCCAAGTGCTCTCAGCCAAGCCAAGAAGGAGCTGTGACCAGCCTGCGGCTTCTGTCAAGGCGGTAAAGTGCATGGAAGGAGGGTCTCCAGGGAGGCCCTCTTGGATCTATAAAGTCAGTGGGGGGGAGAAGGTTTCTGGTCCCACCCCCAGATTCAGGGAGGGAGCCAGCCAGAGGGAAGGAGAGGCAGAGATGGGCTGGTGGGGGGACAGGATCAGGCCCCGGGAGGGTTCAAGGGGCCGCCTGGGTGGGAAGCACGATTTCTTCCACCACCTCCTCCGCCTCTTCCTCTTCCTCCTCCTGCTGCCTTTGGAGGAGGGAGACGTGTCCCAGGTAGCTGCGGTCGAAGCAGTCGTTGCGGGCGGCTTCCTCTGTCTGGGCGCAGCACTTCTGGGGGTCCTTCCAGCTGCGCCTTTGGGAGCTGCAGAAAGCGGTGATGAACTGCGATTTCTGGGGGAGGAGGAGGAGGAGGAGGAGGAGGAGGAGGAGGAGAATTATTGAGGGGCCAAACCGAACTCCTTCACATCCGGCCCTTTGAAAGCAGCTGCTTCCCTTCATCGCTTCCGATCGCACTCAAGGGTTCCGGATCAACTCACTTGGGGTGGAAAGAGGCTCTTGGGAGCCCAGCCCTCCCCGGGGGAGAAGATATGAGAAGAGAGCCCCCCCCGCTCCAGATGGGACACTCACCACTCCTTGGGCGCAGAGGGTCCGTTCGCTCTCTGGCAGTTTGCAGCAGGACTCTGTGATGTTCTGGACCAAAGCTGGCCTGGGCTTCCTGGAGAGCAGCACAAAAGGAGGAATGCCACACTCAGGGCTCGGGGAAGCCGGGAGAGGCGGTGGGGGCGGAGATCTGCAGCCCCTCAAATCTCCCAAACCGATTTTGGAGACTAAACATGCTGGCTTAGTGCATCGGTGCGTTTCACATGGCAGCCACAAGAGGGCAAATCCGACCTCTTGCATTTAATTGCTGTAATTTATAGGAACCCATCAAACGCACCACAACCCATCAATTACAAACACACACACACACACACACACACACACACACACGGGTGTTTGAAGGGCTCTTTGGGGGGCTCCTGAAAATCTGCCAGCTGTACAAACTTCTACTGGTATCCTAACCGGTTGGCGTAAATGGCACCAGAGCACAGCACTCTTACTCCACAGGCTGCCTGCCAGATGGCTTGGACTACCACCTCCATCACTCCCTGCCAGAAGAGCCCAGCCCACATGAAGAGGGAGAGCTTCAGAGAAGGGGAGATAGAACCTCTTCCCGGCAGCTCCAACCCAACCGGCCAAACATTTTACAGATTAACAGAGTTGGAAGGGACCTTGTAGGTCATCTAGCCCAACCCCCCCCCCATCCAAGCAGACTCTAGGATGTGGGTGAGAGAGACTCACTGCTCGTCCTGGCTTGTTGCTTGGCTGCAAATGGAGTCCAGGATGGGGGTGGTGAGGTTGGCCAGGTCCAGCCATTCCCCCTCGCCCTCGTACTTGGGGAAGGGCGCTTGTCTGGCGAAGCAGTTGAGACGGTCCTTGCGGCCGCCCGCACGGCAGCAGTGGAAGGGCAGAGTCTTGGTCGAAAACTCCTGCTTGCAATACCGGGCCAGGCACTTTTCCCACTGGAAAAGGGGAGGGGAGAGAAACAAGGAAAATGGATTAGCTCCCCCTGTGCGAAGGACCAGGAAGGATCTGCCTTAAAAGGTGGGAAGACTCGGAGGACAAAAGGCTAAGCAAGAAGCTAAACCAAAGGTGGGCAACTAGGTCTCCTTTCCGACCTGTGGACTTCAACTCCCAGAATTGCTGAGCCACCCAGAACCAAATCCAGCCGGTTTCACAGCCCAGGTAAACAGGTAAACACTTTGTAGGTTTTTTAATTAGACCTTCTGCAGAATGATAAGGGTGTGTGTAAACTCAGCACCACAGGCCCAGCCTAGCTGGCTTGCAAAACTTGACCTCGCAATATGCACAGCGGCCCACTCGGTTCTGCCTTCCATGTGAGACTTCTGGATGGATGTGGCCCTCCCTCCGAGATTTGGGGGGTGGGGGGAACAGGAGGAAGTGCAATCCAACTGAACCGGCCATTATTTAAAATTTATTTGGTGGAGAAGGGATGCGCTGCAGGACTCCGGAGTCACCCAGCGACCGTCTTTTTTAAGAGCACAGTTTCCAGTCGCTTCCCGCACCTGGCCAGGAGGGGCCAGGAGAGTTTGGGTTGAGCCTGGCTGAAAGGAGACCTTGCAGGGCGTTGCTGAAGTGACCCAAACGCACAAAGGCACCCAGAGGCGCAGGGAAGACTCACCTCGTTGGAGGCACAGGGCAGCTTCTGGTCCTCGGCCAGCTGGCAGCAGCGGGTGAACTGGCGCTCCAGCTGGTTCAGGGCCTCCCCCTGGCGCGAGAGGTGGCTGAAGCTGGTCTGGGGCAGGTTCCAGGGCCCGTAGCTGGGCTTCGTCCGCCCCGCAGAGCAGAGGGCCCCCAGGTTGCTGAGGGAGGGGCGGCCTGGTGGGAACTCTTCCAGCTTGTAGAAGGGGGGTTTACGGGTGCAGCCCACCTCCTTGCAGTGGCGGCCGCTCCCTCTGGGCTGCAGGGGCACCGCCTGGGGCTCCCCGTGGACCAGAATGGGCAGCTGTTGCCCTAAATGGGGAGGAAAGAGGGGGCAGGGGGTTACTATGCTGGCTGGGTTCAGACAAGTGACAGACAAGCACCGAACAGGCTGCTGGCTGGCTGGCTGCACCCAGGAAGATCTCTCTCCTCTGGATCTCATTTTCCTTTGCTTTTATTTATTTATTTATTTTGCTCTTTCGTTGGTTCCTTTGCTTCCCTGTCCCCCACACCCCCACAGATCTTTCAGCCCCTCCTGTTGTTGGGGGGGAGACACCAAGCTCCCTGCAGAATGAGGCCCTTGGTGAGCCTTGAGGATGTTGGGCTTAGCTGGCTCCAAGCAGTGGCGCTGAAGCTCTTTCCCGCAGGGGGACTTTGGGTCCGGCTGTCCCCTAAGCCCCCAAGGGCCTCCCTGCCGCTCCTCAGCAGCCCCCTCACCGTCTTCTAGGTTTTCCTGGATCTTCTGCAACAGGAACTCCCGGGAAATCGCATCGGGAAGGACAGCGTGTTGGGAGATGTCGGCCGGGAACTGCGCTGGTGGAGGCTGATCGTCTCCATTGGCTGGGAGAGGAGGAGGAGGAGGAAGAGGAGGTTAACCGTGGATTGGGCCCAGAAACACACCTCTGCTGCTGATAAGCCATGGTTTGTTTAGCTGTGCTTTCCCAGTGAACTCCCACCTGGCTGAACAGCATGCTGAGCCAGCCCTTGGTCAAGCACATGGTGGTCCAATCAAACACATAACCTGCACTAAACCAGGGCTTGGTTGTGGTTTGTTTCATGCACTTTTAGTGGAAGCGGGGCTTTCAGGCTGGAAGAGAGCCCCCCCAGGAGAACAGAAGCAGCCCCCTCCCCAGCGCTGAGTTATGGATGATGGGACGTGTGGCGAGCAGCAGCCATGGAGACAGGGGAAGCGCTACTGCTGCCTTGGGCTGAGCCACACCCACTGCCCCCCCCTCGGCCGGTTCAGCCCCAAATTCCCACCCCAAAAGGCAGATTCAGGCGGAAGCAAACTAGCTAGGCCAACTTAATTGGCACCTGAAGGGATTAGTCAGGATGAGGCTTCCCAGGAATGACACAGCACCTCGGCCCAAATCATCACACTTGCAACTACTCCGCGGTTCTTGGCCCGGCCTCTTGGCAGAGCTGACCCTGGGGGGTTGGGGGAAGGGGCCAGCAGCCCAAGGGGGAACCGTTTTCCTGGCTCCCCTTCCCTGGATGGGCCTTTTTGGCTTCCTTTCTCCATCACTCAGCTGGAGGCCATCGGGCACCGGGAGGAGGAAGGGCAGGCGGTGCCCACTGTGCTCCTTCCCTCCCCCTGCAGGGGCTCCTCAAATGGCAGCTCTGGCAGTTGCCATTGGGGGTCCCTTGAGTGAACACAGTCTTGCTCTCCTCCATCCATCCAAGTCGCCCCGGGTAGCCTCCCCTCTTCAGCACGAGGACAGACCCCCAGCCTCCCCACACCGAAGGGTGCCCGGTCCCTGGACTCCCGCCCCCACTGGCAAACTCTGGGGCGACGCCGGGACCCTCCTTCCCTTGAGCCCCAGGAAGGCACCGCTGCAGCTGCCCTCCCCCACCGCTGAGCCGGTCCTGGGCCAGCAGAAACCTCGCCCCCTTTCGAGGAGGGTGGAAAATTTCCAGGCGCTCCGAAGTCCCCCGGCCAAGCCGTTTGGCTCCGATAACCGACCACACAAAAGGAGGTTTTCCCTTCGCTTTTCCCCTCGGGGCACCACGCAAGAGCCAGCAAGCAGGGACCGAGCGGGGCGGCTCCGGGTTGGGAGGAATCGCGCTCGGCCCCCCAACGGCAGCCCCGGGGCCTGGAACCCGCCCCGAGCGGAACCAGCTGGTTTCAGGCCACCCAAGCGGGCCGGGAGGAGAGGGCCGGGGAGGCGGCGCTGCGCCCTGGGCCCTTTCGCCCGGACCCCCTCCCTCCGGCCGACAGAAAGCGGGCTGTCCTTGGGGAGGGTGGAGGAGCGGGGCGGTGTGGGCTGCCCGCCCAGAAGCGCCCCTCCCCGGGCATCCCCTCCCCTCTCTGTCCCTCCGGCCCCGGGGCGCTCCTCAGGAGGCGAGTCCCCGGCCAGGACCCCCCTCCTCCCGCCCTCCCGGTCTTCCCTCTGGCCGCTCCCCGGAGCGGCTCCTACCTGGCGGCGTCGTCTGGCTCTCCGAGCGTGTCCAGGCGGGCCAAGCGGCCAGGTAGCAGAGGCAGAGCCAGAGGGGGCTCATCGCGGTCATCGCTCCGGTGCTTCTTGCTCGCTCGGGGCTGGATGGCTGCCGCCGCGGCTCCAGCCCTTTTATCCCCGAGCGCTCGGCTGAGACGCCGCCTCCACGGAGGGCGGGACCCGCCCCGGAGGCGGGCCGGGCCCGGAGCAGCGTCGTTGGAGGGGGGACCGCGCCCCTCCCTTCTCTGCACCCCCGAATCCGCTTACAGGGCAAGAAAAAGAAGAAGCGGCGGCGGCAGAAAACCACACCCGGAGTTGGTTGTGACACCGCAGCGGGGCATTGCCTAATCCGGGACGGGCGGGGGAGGCAAGGCCGGGCTCCAGCTGATGGATAGGGACCCCCCCGTTTATCTCTGCCCCTTTGCCTGGGGATGGCGCCCCTAGAAGCCCCTCCCCAGCCCCACAGCTCCTAGCACGCAGCGCGGGGGCTCTGAAAAGGCATCCTGGCCATCGGAAGGAGCCATCCCGGGGTAGATTTCCTCGATCTGGGCTGCCGGCTGGGGCAGTCATTGCACCCGGTAGAAGCGGAGCCAGATAAACTCCGCAGTCCAGAAAAGGGGGCGGGTGGGGAGGGGGCCTCTTTGGCCAGAGCAGAGCAGGCTGGAAGAGCTTCCCCTGGCCCCGTGTCTCCTTTGAGGGGACAACCCCAACATTGCCCTGTTTGGAAGGGATCTGTTTGTCCCAGGGCCGCGCCTCTCGAGGTCTATTAGATCACCAACTGAGGCCTGTTTTCAACCAGATGGTTAACTCTGGTAACCCAGAGTTCGCTGGGCTGCAATGTTCCCTAAATTGTGGGAATAGGCACACTCTCCCAGGATAAGGGTGCAGGGAATTGGGTGCAGAATCTTATGGGCTACGTAGTACACGTTTTCTATAATAATAGATCAGTAGAAATCTCTTCAGACGGGACACTTTTAGGCGGCTGATGTAGATGCTGAGTGACCAGTGACTCCTTTTGAGTGCCAGCCCTTCTAATCAACATTTTGGGGCTTCGGTCAGTGTTTCGCTCCTGGGGGGGGGACCTGGACCAAATCGTGATGTTTCCTTGGCAACATTTTTAAAATTGGCGTGCCAGGCTGAAGAATTCTAGGGGGGGGGGAAGTGGGGTCATGGCCCCTCCAGATGTTGTACTTTTGAAATGCTGTCAGCTGAAACCACAGTCACTTGCTCAACCGGGTGGGTTTCGTTCCCCCCCCTCGAACCCTGACCCCCATCCGGTGGTCCTTTGCCTGAGAGCATGCGTGGCCGGCGTGGGCGAAGGGAGACGTGTGACCGCAGAGTCAGCAGATCCAAAGCCACCTCTGGGCTCCCAGGGCCGAAGGCTTCTCCACAGGGAGCACAACCAGCCCCCGAAACTCCCCAGACCAAAGTGGTTTCAGAGGGATTAAGGTGAAGACTGACAGCAAAACACGGCGACATATTTCTGCCACTTGTTAATCACGCATTTTTGTGATTTGTAATAGTGGAGTGACTTAAAAGCAAACAAACAGCAACAGTTAACTGTGGGGAAGTATCCAGCTCTTGGCTTTTTCTCGAAACTTAAGAGGGGGCTAATTTTGGAAGGGCTGAAGAAGTACCTGGAAGTCAGGGTGAGCCCTAACTCAGGAAACAAAGAGGTGGTTTGACTCTTCCACTTCAGAGTGTTGCAATGTGTCCCACTATATTTAATTTAGAGTCTTAAAACTGGATTTCTCCTTTCTCTGCCTTTGGCCTTATGATTCGGTTTTATGGTTTGGAGGTGAACTGAAGGCCCCAGCAGGAGGCAGACATCCATCTCTGGGATGTCCAAAAATGAATCAAAAATGGGGGGGGGGGATCTTGGTGGGAAAGTGGCCTGAAGCAATCAGCAACCCCCCCTTTCTCTCCCCCCCCCTTCTGCTGCTGTTGACTACAAAAGGGAGATTAAAATCAGGAATTAACTTCAGGAAAAAAATTCCTCACTTCTTTGTGAATTGTTTAGCTCAAGTCCAGCCAAAGCTGCAGCTCATTAGGGAAGCAATCTTTTTGGGTTAGGGTAAAACCTCAGTATCCAATGCATGTAGGCCAGTGGTCACTCTGGGGTAGAAAAATGAATTCTACACGTGCTCAGAGATTAAACTTTTAAAGCCTTCTTCCTCCACGCAGACTCAGGAGCCCCATTCTGCAGAATTCGCCTTCATCGCCAGGAATGCCTGGCCCAACGCAGCACCCCTTCAGCCGGCAACTCCCACCCCCTCCCTCTTCGATGGTTCTGCAGCTGGGGTGTCAGTCAGCGAGCCTCAAGGGAGATCCTCCCCCCAAAAAAGACAGACTGAAAGGAGGCCACCCTGGGAATTTCAAGCGCAAATGTGAATTGGCAACCCTTAAAATATTAAAAAGCACACCTGTAACTTTTTATTTTCCCCCATCCTTCCTTCATTTTACTTTGCTGCCCCCGTCACAAATGCTTTTTTTGGGGGGGGGGGACCTTAAGTTTTTAAACAGTCCCTTCTTCCTTCTTGTTGAGTTTCATTTGCAATGTTCCTGTCTGGCCCACTGAATTGTCCTGCCAGCCGCTGTTAAGTCAAATTTCCTGGTTTTCCCCTCTCTTGCGGAGCCCAAGAGCCCTTCAGGGGTTGTGGGGAAGGTCCCGGGCTAGGAAGCCCCCGAGCAAGAGGGGATGGCCAGGCATCCTCTCTGGGGGCAGCTGACCTGTGGCTGGAGGAGAGCCGGCGCAGCTGAGTGTTAAACCACACGAGCCACAAGGCACCGCTGGTCGCTGGTCGTATTTGTTTGGCTTCGTCTGGCCTGGGGTGATGCAGGAGCTCAAGCCAAGGAATTGGCTGCAAACATCCTGAATCTCCCTGCTGGCTCCCTGGGTGAAGCCATGGGATTCAGGAAGACCCTCCCCATTTTGCTATATAGCGAGACAGAGAATCTCTTCCCTTCCCCAGGTGGGGCCACCGAGGCTGTGGGGCAGCAGAACGGCTGCCCTCCGTGGCCCCAGAGAGGCAGCTGGGTGTCCCTGCATCTTTCCGGGTCAAGGTGGCCTCACCTGGCCCTGGCTGGAGAACAGCCTGCCAGGAATGTCCCCGGGGCACCAAGGGCTTCTGCCAGCGCAGATCTCAGCCAAAGTTTATCGGGGAAATGAAGGGCACCTGCTCCTCCTCATCCTCGGAGGGAACGTGCAGCCCGAGGCCGTGTGTGTCGCAAGAGCCACCGAGGCTCAAGAGAGCTCAGCACCTCCGTGCCAGGATGAGTAACAAAGCCAGGAAGGAACAAAGCCGTCATTGTCCCTGGGTGGGTTTGGGACGTGCAGCAGAGGCCAAGCCCTTGCCTCCCCCTCCTCTAGAATTCAGCCGGGAAAGTCCCTGGGTGGGGGGGGAGGGCTGGCCTTAATGGGGAAGGCCTGCTTTGAAAGGGGGGGAGAAGAAAGAGAGAGAGAGAGAGAAAGTCAAAAGGGAAGAAGGAAGGAAGGCTTTCTCAGAGGAGTGGAATTTTCAAGGCTCCGGTCCTCATTGTTTTTTAGCAGAAAGCCACGGGGAGGAGAGCAGGTGGGTGCGTGGGTGTCAGGGGCCGATTGCGCAAGGGAGCCCAGCCCGATGCCCACCGCCAGTGAGGGGAGGGCTGCGTTGCAACAGGGCCTCCCACTCACTCTTTGCTCACATGAGTCGGCGGACTCCTGGAAAGCAGCTGTGGGGGGGAGCAGTTATGAAAGGCAAACATTGCAGGGACACGTCACTCCTTGAGAAACAAGCAGCCAGTTAGGGAAATGACACCCCCCCCATCCAGAACGGCCCCCTCCCCTCTGCAAAGCCACAAGACGGGCGAAGGCGGCAGCTCCGTTCCTGCCAGGACCCCGAGGGGGAAAAAGGGGCAATGGAAACGGGCCGGTAGGTGGTGGCTTTGGCCCCGTGCCCACCGCCTCCCCCCTCCGATTTGGACATCCGGGGCAGCCCCTCCCCCAAAGGAAGGGTGAAGGCCGGGGGGGGGGGCGGTTCTGGTGGGGAGGCTTCCCGGCACGAGGTCCCCAAAGGAGAACCAGGCGATGCCAGGTGAGGGTCCCTGCCCGGCTCAGGGGGCGAAGGACGAGCTTTCTGCATTTGGTGCCACCACTTGGCAGGCAGGAGAGCGCCGGAGTCCACAGCAACAGGAGCAGGCCCCTGAGCATGGGCAGAGCGCTGGCCTTACCCAGGTGCTCCCTGTACAAATTACGAAGGGCAGGTCTCACACGCACACACACACACATCGCAATTAAAGAAGCGGATGAGCCCAGTGCAGGTTGAAGGAGGTTTATTTCATTCTGCTGCTTTGGGGAGAATCAAAGTGCTGTGCCCCCCACGGAGGGTTAGGGAGCCCCGAGGGAGGAGGGGCTGCAACCCCCAGTGCAGCAGCGGCGGCCGGTCTCGCTCAGGCCTGTTTTGGACCTCGCCTGGGTCCCGGCACACCTGAGTCTGGGGGCCAAACTGTTTTTGGGAACCTGGAGAAGCCGCCACGTCACCAAGGCCGGCTCCGGCCTGGCTGGCACATCCTGTTCCAGAAAGCAGAGCCTTCCCGGTACACAGAGGTAGACTGCCTCGGAAGGTGGAGGTTCAGTTCCCCAGAGCATTCACAGGCGTGCCACGCATTTTTCTGAGACCGGAAGGGTCACAAGGAAGCTTCAATTGCACACACACACCCCCAGCCTCCCTCCTCTGCATCGGGGGAGCATTTCCAGCTCTCAAGTGGGGCTGGGGGGCAGCTCCTGAGTCAGGACCCACCCCCAGAGCTTCCTCTGCCTCGGTCCTGGGGCCTCTGGGGGGTCAGCCTTATCAGCGGGGGCATCCAAGGATCCCCGGGAGGGAGGGAGGGAGGGGGAGGGGCTGCCTTCCTTGGCCAGGAGAGGCCTTTGCACCCCCTCCCCCAAATACAGCCAGGCCGACCTCCAGGGAAGTGGGGGGAGGGCCCAGAGTCCCAGAGCTTCCCAGGACCTCCGGAGGGAGAAGGCCCAGGCCCAGGTGACTCTGCCCAGGTCATGCCAGGCGCTCCAGGGAGCTGTGCTGCCCACCGAGGAGGGAGGCGTTTACAAGGAAGCGGTCAGCAAGGAAGGAGATCCTGAGCCCTTCTCAGCCTTGGCGCTCCTCAGTGAGGACTAGGCCCTTGGAACAAAGGCCGCGTGAGCCCCGCCAGCCCTTGGCTCAGAAGACCTCCTCCGCGTTTCTGACCCGCGTCTCCTGGAGTTCCCGCAGCCGGAGCTGCACCTGGTGCAAATCTCTCGCCGTGACGGTGGTTGTCGCGGCTGCGGACGTTCACGGTGCGATGGGTCACCTCCTTCCGGCCAACCACTGTGGGAGGGGGCGGGGAGGAGCCTTGAAGCAGCCTGGCCCCCAAACAGCCCCCCCGGCCCGTTGCCCCAATCGCCCAACTCGGCCTCCCTCCCTCCCTGCCCAGCCGAGCCGAAGCGACTGAGAGGAGGGATCCCTGCCTGGGATCGCCTGGCGGGTCCTTTGGGCCAGCAACATGGGAGATCTGGTCCCCTCCAGAGTTCTGGCGGCCCCCCTTCTCCTGGCTCCGTGTAGCTCAGCCCGGTTTCCTCTCCCCCCCTCCCCTCGCATCCCGTCCCGGGCGATGCCAACATACCAAACTGGAAGTTGTACTGGGCCAACTGGGCTTTTCGGATCTTCCGGTTGAGGGTCTCTCCCGAATCGGCATCCAGGTCTGCCTGGAACCCCGCCTGGCGGAAGATCCGGTGGACCTGCGTGGAGGAGAGGCCGGCAAGGCCGGTTCAGCTGCGCCCCACTGCCCCCCTCCCAGCTGCTCTTGTGCTGGGAGTCAGGGGGCAACTGCCCAGATCTAGGGGGTTTCTCAGCTTGCCTACCAAATGGGGGCAATTTCCCCCACACCCCGGAGTTGATCCTGAGGACTGAAGGTTCCCCCAGCCCCATTTCAGCCTTTCTCCCCGGGATTTCCATCCCCCACCCCCAATTCCCGGCTCAGCCATTGGGGGGGCTCGGCTCTCACCTCGCCAGCGTACTCCTCTGCGTCGGGGCCCACTGGAATCACCATGATTTGGGAGGGGGACAGCCAGAAGGGCCTGGGGGAGGGGAGGAGAGCGCACGGCTTGGCCCAGACACCCCCTCCAGCCCTGGCAACCCCCAAACCCACTGCCCCTGCAGGCCCCTGCAGCCAGCCAGAAGCCTGGTGGGCCCCCTTCCTCCTAACTGGGAGCAGAGTTTAATCCCTGCCCCCTTGGGGGAGACCCCCCTTTTGAGACCCCCCCCACTCAGCAGAAATTGGGGTGGGGGGGCAAGCGGGAAGCCCCCAACTCACCATTTGCCCCCGTAGTTCTCTGCCAGGATAGCCATCATCCTCTCCACGGAGCCCAGCACTGCCCGGTGGATCATGACCGGCCTCTCGGGGCCCCGCCGTCCCTTCTGCAGGGGAGAGACGAGGGCAGGGCTGGGACTTTTGGGGGCACGGCCGGCCCTAGAGAGGCTGAAAAGGGGGACAGACAGGAACCTTGCCTTGGAGGGCTGAGGAAGGGTCTGGCCCAAAATGGCCGACTGGAAGAGCAACTCTGGGCCCATTTTGGGGTTCTGGCTGTGGCACTGGACCCCCCCTTCACTCCGGCTCCTGCCCTGCCCTCCCCTCCCCAGCATTCCTGCTTGGCGGTTCATCTTCCCCGGGGGACGGGACGGTGAGGGGGCCTCAGCCGAGGAAGGGAAAAGGGGAAATGACGGAAGCGCCTCTGCCGCCTGCCTGCGTCACACGAAGGGCCTCTGCGGTCACGGCCGGATTGCCTGCTGGAGGCTGACATTTAGATCACTGGGGGGTTTCAACCAAAAGGAGGAAGGCCCCACAGCTTTCACCCCAAAAGGGCCATTTTCTACCCAAGTCTGCCTGCCTGCCTGGAGACGAGCCATGCCTGGAATACCAGCCCTACGCAACTTGGCTTTTGGGGGGGAGGGGCGGGTAGCCAAAGGTATGGGAGTCAGAAAAAAGAGGAAGGGGCGGTTTGAGTAGGGGGCTGCTGCAGAGAGGAGAGCCTCAGCGCCAGGAGGGCTCCCCAAATCTTCTGCCGAGCAACCAAGAGCCGCTTTCCGGCCGGGGGGCGGGGGGGAGGAAGGGGCTCCCAGGTTGTGCCAGTCCGGGCCTTGCAAGGGAGGGGGTCCCTCACCCCTTGTAGGAGAGGTCGAAGCGAAGCGGCATCTGGAAGTCCAGCTGAATGGTGGCACACTGGTGGTATCGCCCCAGAGCGTCCTGGATCTGAATGTCCACCTGCAGAGACGGGCAAAGGCCCAGCGGGGAGAGACTCAGCCCACCGCGGACACCCACTGCAAGCGGCCCCAAAGCGACGGGGAGCCGGGAAGCTCCAGGTGGAGAAAGCCCACCGAAAGGTTTCTCCCCCAGGGGATCGGGCCCTTTGGTTCCCAAACCCTGCGGCTGCTAAGCCGGCCGAGACGGGAGGCGGCCTTGGGGCATCGGACGGGCAGCTCAGCCCAGAAGGACCGTTTTCTCTCACGGCGGCTGAGATAATCATGAAAGTTGGCCTGGGTGCAGAATCAGGGCCGCTCGGCCCGGGGGGGTCTAAGGACCTGCCGGCTGGGAAGTCCAGCTGGCCCTTCCCCCAAGAGGCTCTTTCTCAGACCCCCGACTTCCTTCAAAGGGCGTGGCTCCTGAACCGCACCCCCCTCCCCCGGGCAGGGGACTGGCTTGGCACCAGAGCCCTTGCAATTGTGGGGGGCTGCGTGGTGGGCATCCAAGGGGCCAGCAGCCCTGAGGGGGGTCACGGGGTTCCTGGCCATTCCGTAGGATGCAGAGGAAGGTGGCCGGCCCAGGTGGCCAAGCCGCCGTCTGGAGGGTTTACAAGGCTGAGGTCACTCAGAGTCACCCCATAAACCCGCAGGGGGGGAGGGGGAGGCAGAGCAGGCCTGGGGGCACCACACCCCAAACACGAACAGTTCAGCCGTTCAGGCATCCCCAGGACGGTGACTCATGCCTGAAGCAGCTTCCTCCGGAGCCCGTCCCAAAGGGCCTCGGATGGCGGAAGGAGGGCCGGCCGGCTGAGAAGGGCAACTTCCCATTCGTAACACCCCCCCAAAAGCCGGGTGGGGGGAGCATTTTGGCTGCCCTTTCCCCAGCCCTGAAAGCCCCCCGTCAAAACATCTCTCACATACCCTGGGGGCTGGGCTAAATGACCTCGAGGAACCCAGCCCTGACTGACCTTGGGCCCGTAGAAGGCGCCGTCCCCGGGGTTGAGTTCCCACGGCTGGCCAAACTCCTGCAGGCTTTTTTCCAGCAGCTGGGAGGGAAAAGGGGAGCCGTCAGGAGCCTCTGCGCAGGACCCCCACCCCACCCCCAGCAGGGAGGCTGCCTTGGTCCCGCCAGGGGTGCCGGGGGGGGTCAGTAGGGAAGCGGAGAGGCTCCCCAGTCCTGGCTGAGCAAGAGGTCCCCCCTTGAGAGGCGAGAGGCCTGCAGAGCGGCTGTGCCAGCCTCCCGGGGGCACCTTCACCTCCTGGCAGCAGGACGGGGAGGCAGAGGCGCTCCAAGCCCCCCGCACCCTGGCTCTCTGCCCCGGCTGGGGGCTCCATTCTCACCTGCTCGGCCTGATCCCAGAGCGGGGGTCCCCGAGAAAGTGTTCAGGGCGGGTGGAGAGGAAGAAGCGGAAGGTGAACCCGAAGACGGAGTAAATGGCCTGCAGGAAGTCCAGGCAGCCTCCGATCTCCCCTGCAGCTGAATTGGAAAGAGGAGGGGGTCAGGCCCCTCCCAAGCAGGCCCCAGCCCTGCGCTGCTCGGCACGGCAGCGTAAAGCTCTCGGTTCAGCCATGCTGGCACCCCCCGGCCAGCCTCCCCACCTGATCTATGGAGCAGAAGATGTGGGCGTCATCCTGCTGGAAGCGCCGGACCCGCGTCAGCCCCGTCAGAGACCCCGAGGACTCGTTGCGGTGGAGCACCCCGAAGTCAGCCAGCCGCAGGGGCAGCTCCCGCCAGGACCGGGGCCGGTGGCCGAACATGAGGCTGGGAGACACAGGGCGAGAACTCAGCTCCCAGAAGGGGCCCTCTTCGCCATCCCCAAATCCAGGGATCTGGATTTGCAAGTGGATCTTAAATCCCGCCCCCCCCAAAGGCTCCCCCTCACCAGTGGCCGGGACAATTCATGGGCTTGAGGGCGAACGTCTGGCCTTCCACCGGGAAGGAGAACATGTTCTCGCCGTAATGCTCCCAGTGGCCGGAGGTTTCCCAGAGCTTCGCGTTGAAAATGTTGGGGGTGACGACTTCGGAGAAGCCGCGCTTGAGGTACTCGCTCTGCAAACAGACGCGCCGGTTTGAGCGACGGCCCCTGCGTGGGCGTGAATAGCACACCCCGCTTCCAGCCACGCCTGCCAGACGGACGGAGGGAAGAACCTGCCCGGATCCCAACCGCAGTGCCCACACACACACACACAACACGACAGACACAGACCTTGATGAAGTCCATGAGGGTTGTGTAGATGTGGGTCCCTTTGGGGAGGAAGAAGCAGCTCCCGGGACTCAGCGGATGGAAAAAGAACAGTTCCTGGTCCTGGCGAGGAATCCGAAAGACGGAGCAGTTGGCCCGGGAGGGTCCGATTCCCCAATTCACCCCCCCCCCAGGCAGCGGGCAAGGACAGACCCCCCGCTAAGCAGGTTGCGCCCCCTCCTCTCCATTTCACCCTAAATCCAACCCCCACAAGCACCCAGACGGGGAGAGCCCCTTGCTTTGGGAAGCATCTCCCTTTCCGTCTGAAGGCGCCACTCCAAGTTTCTAGTCCAGGAGGTCAGAAGAGCCATTCTCCCAAGATTTCAGCTGCGCGGGAATGGTGATGCTGGGCAAAACCACCCCGGGTGGTCCCAGAGGCGCTGAGGTTGCAAAGCAGCCGCCTGTGGCACGAGGACTGCGGCACGCACACCCACCATTCCGATACGCCGGTGGTCCCGCCGGGCAGCCTCTTCCTGGGCCTCCTCCCAGGCGGCCAGCTGCTGGGCGCTGGGGAAGGAGATGCCATAAATGCGCTGCAGGGACTCTCCGGAGGGGCCTCCTTGCCAGGAGGTGGCAGAGTTCTGCAAAGGAAGGGCACTCCTGGGGGCTGTGCCAGTTCGGCTAGGGGCCTGCCCGCCCCCCACCCCCATGGCACGGACCCCCGAGTCCCCCATTCTCCAGGGAGGATGGGGAAAGGCCCAGCCTCAAATCCGAGAGACTACAATTCCCATCGTTCTGCTCCAGGACAGGGAAACTCACTGGAGACAAGAGGCTACACAGATTGCAGAGGGCAAATCCCGCCTCTTGGCAACCGCCAGGGGCTGCTCTCGAGTAAACCAGGGGGCTCCAAACTCGGCCCTTGTAAGACTGGCAGACTTCAACTCCCAGAATCCCCCAGCCGGCCGTGCATAACCAGTCGAGGAATTCTGGGAGTTGAAGTCCACAACCTTAAACTGGCCCAGTTTGGAGACTCCTGGACTAAATGCATTCCCGTTTATTAAGCATTTGAAGTGGCCTTAAGCTCTCCGGGCGGTTTTCCACAAAGCGTTGGCCACCTGGTGACTTTGTTTTACACTTGTACACTAAATGCTCTTTGCGGCCGGAAAGGCCTGGAACCGCCTGCCCGGCACGTGATGGAGAACCACTCGGATCCTTTCGTCGGGGGGGGGGCACAAACCTTGAGGAGTTTCAGGGCTCGGATCTCCCCGCTGTGCCGGAGGTGGGGGCCCTGGCAGAGGTCGACTAGCGTCCCACATCTACATGCAGAAAAGGGGAAGCAGGATCAGGGCACGCGGAAGGCAGGCTGGCTGGGCTCCTGGAGGGTTTCTTGCAATAAACGCCACCGCCGCAAACCTCATGAGAATTACAGCTGTCTTTGTAACTTAAGCCACCTGAACCCTGCTCAGGTTTCTAGCCCTCGTGAGTACGTGACGCCCTGGCAGCGTTTGCTAAAGTGTATGCCGGGGTGGTGTCTCCAGATATCCCGAGCGAGGTTGCAGCGTGGTCTGGTCTGTAGGTAACTCCAGCAAGCGAGCCAATCCAGAAAAGAAGCCAAACGTAGACCGAAGAGGCCCGGGGAAACCCTCTGGGGCTGTAGATCTGGGCAGGGGGCCACTGGGCAGCCACCCCCATCCCTCCCCACCTGCCGCAGGGTCACCTGTACACGGTGGCAGTCCGAGACTTCACCCGCCGTCTGATGATATCCAGTTTGAATCGGTTGTGCTGAAAGGCAGGAAGAGGAACCAATCTCCACCTGGGCGGCTGAAGGACCCAGAAATTTGGGGAGACCCCCTACACCCCCTCCCCATTAATTCATCTTATGAAGGGTTGAACAGAAATCCTCTCCACCCCCTCAGAGTCCAGCTCCTCTGCCCCCGTTTCCTCTCCTCCCTTTCCCATCCCAGGCCACGCTGCCCACACCCTTCCTCCGGCACCCTTTCTCCTTGTACCTCGTCTCTCTCCGGGGCTGAAAACCAAGCCGCAGCTCCCAAGATGGGCAAGCGGCTGGAGGCCAAAGTCCAGGGCAAACGTGGCTGGAGTAAATATCAACCCTTCCCCAAGTTTAAGGAAGAATGCCTCGTTCTGGGGAAAATCTGGCTTCTAAATTGTCTAAAAGCGATCAAAACAGCCTAAAAATGCTCCGGGCCCTGCTGCTTCTTAAGGGAAGCCCCACTTTGGAAAAACCAGAGACACTGAAATAAATCAGAGTTAGCCCCCTCGCTCCACTTCAAAGTCTCGCAATAGGTTTCCAGGGGCTTTGGAACTCCCTGCCACGAGAGGTGAGGCCCGATCTTTCTTGGTTGCTCTCGTGCGGGATTCACACAAACTTTTAAAATTAGGTCATTTCGGCTGCCAAAGTAGGTTAAAGTTAACGGCTGTGTTGTTTTTGATTGTGCTTTAATTACAGGTTTACCTTCCCTCTGGGATAATTTGGTATTTATTTTTATTACTGCCGGTCATCCCAAGCACAAGTTTTGGATGATTAGTAAAAAAAAAAAAAAGAACAAGTAAATAAAATTGCGAAGCCCGTGAAAAACGCTGGCTCATCTGTGCGTAACCGTTGGCAGCCAAGCTGTTTTGGTGGTAAACAATCCTGCTTGTTCAGGTCATCGGCCTTTTTCGCCTGGCTTCCTGTTTCCCCAAACAGCCAGCCAGCTCTGCGGCGACTGGCCCTTGAGGTATACTGCTCCTGACCACAGAGGCTCAACATGGGCACCGTGACTAAGAATTGCTTGAGGAAGCTGCTCTTCTAGACCTCAAGGCCTCCTCACATCCTGTGGCAACCCGAGCGGCTTTGTTCCCGTTTCAAAGAAAAATGTGTCAGCCGTCAAGAGCCTCTTGAGCAACCTGTTCCTCTCCCCAGACGGGTTGATTTGCGGGATCAAAATTTGGGCTGGGAAGCAGCGGCCGTTGGCACCGTCAAGCACTTGGAAGCCCCTCCGTTAAAGCAGAAAAGGGCTCCCACGGGGAGGGCAGAAATGCCGCATTCTGAAGCCCCCCCCCCCCCATGGGCAGAGCTGCCTCGCTGGGCGGTTGGACCCGGAACCTCCATCTTGGATCCAAAAAGAAAAAGGGCCGAATGCAGAGCTTGACTTCTGCTGACACCCATCGAAAGGGGGCCGGGGGCTGCCTTTCTTTTCCACCCCTGGAGCCTCGGAGGGACCCCGCATTGAAGGGATCCCGGTGTCGTCCTACCTTAAAGAGCTCCAGCAGATCCTCTCGGGAAACCTCCAGCCGTTCAAAAGGGATCTGGGCTGCGACGGTCGCTTTGCAGAGCTCTTCCAAGTCAGGGAGGTCTTTGCTGGACACCTTCCTGGGATGGGAAGATTCGGGGATGAGGGGTTGTAATAAAATTGGGGGCGTTGAGGGAAATGGAGCCACCAAGGGCAGAGTTCCTCCCACTCTTTTCCAAGGTCTTTGTGTGGCTTCTTGAGCTGGCCTACCACTTGGGGATGTCCTGGTGGTCTCCCTTCCAAGTTAGCTCCACCAATGCTGCCACCTGCCGGGCCCTTCCACCCAATCAAGTGAGAGATCACAACCACCTCACAGCACAGCCTGCGAGGACACCTAGTGGGCGTTAGAAGCACGACAGGCTTCCTCACTGATGTGAGCGGCCCCGATGGAGCTGCCGGAGGGGCAGAGGGGCAGAGGAGGGGTCCCCGAGCCAGAATCAGCTCAATGGGGGCACTGACATGACGGAAAACCCTGGCCCACTTTGTCATGTCAAGTTCACCCCGCAGCTACGGCAAAGGAGCAGGGATTATGCAATGTCCATTCTTTTTATTTACAGGACCCTGCAACCGGAAGGGACCCCTGAGGCCATCCAGACCAGCCCCTGCTCAGTGCAGAAAACACAGCAAAAACATCTCCTCGAACGCAGGGAAGCAGAGCGACCCCACCTCCCCCGGGCCATTAATGTCCCGCCAAAAACCCCGCCTGGGTTACCACCTACCGATCCTCGTCCAGATACAGGTCATAGAAGAAGCCCTGCTCGGTGCTGGGCCCGTGGCACAACAGGGCACCATAGAAGCGCTCAGCAGCCTCGCCCAGGAGGTGGGCGCTGGAATGCCAGAACAGCTGGGGAGACATTCAGGGAGAGGGTTGGGTACCGGCCTTCCTGGGGGCCCTGAGCAGAGTCGGGCCTGCTGAGTCATTCCTTGCCAAGAGAGAGGCATGGAAGGAGACTGGGGCAAAAGATGGGCCACCTCCATCTAACGGAGGCCCCTGACCCCTTTCTTGTCCCTCTGAGCTCAGCTAGTAAAGGACCCCACTTTTCTTGGGAGGGGGGGGAGGTGCCCTTGATGGACTGAAGCGCTGCCAACTGAAGGCCGAGCCTGCAACTCCCACCCACTTTCCTCTTTCCCAAAGAAATGTGCCCCTTCCTTGCTCCTCACCTCTTGTCCGGCCTGAGAATCAAACCCCAAAAATTCCACAGTGGCGTCACCCTCCAGAGGACGATCCAAGTCATAAAGGCCTCCGTTCACCCGTGCCGTTACCACGGTCTCCGCCAGACTCTGGCTGGGGGACAAAAGAGAGTTTAGATTCATTTTGATCAATGAACCATTAAAAAAAAAAACCATTTTCCTGCAATCAATAAATGCCTCTCCGTGAGAAAAAAGTATCCCGGGGGATCTATTTTTAGGAAACGTTTTGCAAAGAGCTGCTTGGGGGGCTTAAGAGTCACCTAATCTGCAAGGCCAGCCGATAAGGGGTGGTCGTCCAGGATTCGCACTCGACGCTTCGGCCGCCTGGCAAGGAAACCAAGATTGGGCGCTTCCCCCGGAGGCTTTGCTCAGCTTGGCGCTCGTCTGCCGCAGCCTTCAGCCGCTGGTATAACGCCAGGCGCTCGGCAACTTGGGACGGAAGAGCCGCTGTCTGAGGAGGGAAGCAGAGAGCAGCACCGTTAGACTCCGGGGCGGGAAAGACAGAGAGATACAGCGGGGCTCAGAAGACGGAGAGGCGAACCGGGCACAAAATCGGGATAAGACGGGAAGCTGCCAACCGCCAACCCTCCCTCCGAAAACCTGCCTTCCTGGGCAGCCCTGAGCCTGCCTGCCTGCCTGCACGCACAAGCAAGGAGCGGCACTTAAACATCCGGGCAGCCTGCAGGGCCATGGCCTTCCCGGTTGAATGCCCGCCTGCCACCTCCTAAAAGAAGCAGGTGAGGGCGGGGGGGGGGCCCTAAGCAGCGACCCGAGAGACGCCCTTGAATCTCTAACAGGCAAAAGAGCCGAGACGCCCCGAAATACAAGAAGGCAGCAGACCGTGTATTGTCGGCGTGGGCCGCCCCTCCTCGCCCAGATCTTCTTCCAGACGCGAAGGAGCCGCATCTTTTGGGGAACCCGCGTCCCAACCCGCGTTCCCACGTGCAAAAAAAACAAACACCCGGGGCGACCCGGACACGCGAAGCCAGGGAGCGGGTGGGCGTGGCCCAAGCGGCGCGAAGAGGAAGAGAGCGCGGATTGGTTTGCGCGGCCGGCCAATAGGCTCTCGCGCACGCCAGCCCCGGAAGGAGGGACGCCGTTGTTTTCTTTCCCCTCCTGAAACAAAAACCGGAGGAAACGAACGTTCCGGCTTCATTTGGAGCGATAGCGACCGCTCTCCGCCCCCACCCTCAAAAAAAACCCCCACAAATGTATCTTTAGGCAATTTGTGACTCCCTCAACGCAGCCCCGAATGTGCTTTTAACTTATTTACCATAAAGTGCCTTCCATTGGGATCTTGCCAACTGCTGCAAAAGGCAAAGGGAAGGCCGTGTGCCCCTTTGACTCGCCCCCCCCTTTTGAGGAGGGGGCATTAAAAGTCAAGGAACAATGCCCCTCCCTCTCTTGACCTCCACCAGATGCAACCGTCAGCTTTCAGCCCTATCAATGCTGGCTTCTTATTGTCTTGCTTTCTCCTTTACGCCTGACAAAGCCACTGTCCACCTGATCTCATGCCTGCTGGGGGCATTACAATGGCATTCTTGGGGCCCAGGCCTTAGATGCCCAAACGATTTTCTAAATAAATGGATAAATAAGAGAAGAAAACAAAATCAGTGAGGTGAATCAGTCCCTCCACTGAGTCACCAGTTTACTCCTGGTCACAGAGTTGACCAGCAGAGTTCCTTCAATGGACCTTTGCAAAGTGACACTAGAAACCATCAAAACAGCACCTTCCTTCCCTTATTCACTGTAAACTGGTAATCGCAAATGGACATAAAACAAAGTAATAATCAGATGCCTTTAATATGAGGGAAACAATAAAACTAGGGGGGGAGAACGCAGAGCTAACTTGCACCAGCAGACCCAAGAATGATAGCCTTGACATGAAGCAGAGATCCTGTTGGCATTACGAATCCATTCACACAATCCAAGGAGATGGTGCAAGAGAAAAAAGGCAAGCCAAGGTAGATGTGGATGGAGTCTGCTAGGTCTTCCCACTCACACATCACATATTTGAACCAGGGATTACACAAAATCAAGCTAATTACATTGCAGCCCTGGATTGGTAGCAATCACGAAAACTCGGCGAGCCAAGTCACAACCAAGCAATTCCCAAAGCGCCTCCATCACAGATCCCAACTCAGCATCTCAAGGCACAGCCACAAGGCCTCACTTCTCATCCACCCCCGGCAACATAGACAAAAGGAAGCCCTCAGCGACTTTCCCCCATGCCCCATTAACAATCCTTGCCTTGAACCCCATTTGTCAACCTCTAAAAAGGAGCCCTTTGCTTCTTCTCACCCACAAGCCCCCAAATCTGCAGAGGGCAGTCAAGGGCTTTGGGCATGCATTCACGCCCAACTCCAGTCTACATGCCGCACGGCCTGGTCCCACCAAGCAAGCCTAACATTGCCCTGGGATTTCTCCCAACTTCCAGAAGGCTTTTTCCTTGGTTCTCTTCCAATTCCAAGGTTTTCAATTCGCACACTTTGGTATAGGTTCCCCCTTCAGCTAATGTGAACCCAGGCTGCATTCCCACAACACATTAAGAAAAACACTCACCCTCTTAAAACTAACCCAGGTCAGCTAATGGCATCAACAGAAGACCCATTTGCTTTGCTCACTGGACTTTTGCACCTTATAGCAACTCTCTGGAAGCAGCAGAATTATTTTGACCTCCCCCAGGGAACCTGTCTTTGGCCAATCCAAATGGAAGCAGCCACAGAAATACAGCTTAACAAAGCTTGAACACAGAGGGTTCGAAGTTAAATGTGCTCAGCCAGTTTACAAGTTAGGTGGCACTTTTAAGTCTTGGCCAGCTTTCTAGAGCCCGTCTTCAAGGAAGCTGAGGAGGGCATGGCCAAAAGCATTAACAGCCACCAGCCTCCTGGCTTTGCTCACTCTAAGGTGGAAAATAAAGGCCAAGCAACAAAGCAGGCCTCCCCTAAGATCCTGGATCCTGTCTCAAAGGTGCTTTTCCAAAGGCAACTGGACTTTCTTGGTTTCTTTCCCTGAAAATATTCTACTTCCCATCCAAGAAGCTTCTTCAGTGAAGTTCAGTTCTTCAACGAAGAACTGAAGAAGCTTCTTGGATAAGCTTTTCAGGGAAAGAAACCAAGAAAGTCCAGTCGCCTTTGGAAAAGCACCTTTGGGACAATCATGACCTGGAGGACTGATAATCTCCAGACATGCTGGATCCTGGTTGCATCCTAGCCCGATCACCAGTCCTAGGACCCGTTTCCCATTCTTAAGTCAATTCCATGCCCAAAATTGAAGGCTCTTTTGTCACTTGGTTCTGCCGTCCGAGGCTGCTAGGAACGAGATTTTCTCATACAGTATTTGGCCAGTGCCTGACTCTCCTGGGCAAAATTGGCCAAGTCCCGCAGTCTTCCCGTATTAGCAAAAGCAGCCCAAGCGCAGCGGTGGCCGATCCCAAATGAACCGGGGCCCTGGGAACACCTCGGTTGAAGAAAAAGCACCGACTCGAGGAAATGCAGTGGAGACCCTGCTGCTTCCTCACCTGTCCTCAAAGGGGTTGCACTTTTTTGAGTGTTTTCTACAAGCAACTTGAGCTACACCTTGACTACGAGGAGCGGGAAAATTCTATGGGCGGCTTCCATATTCCAGGTACCGTCTCTTGCTCAGCAAGTACAACTGGATGTTGCTATTGGGGGAGCACGGGAAAGGGACCCAGCGCTCCCACCCTCCTAAGAGGAATCCCTGGATCCCCCAAAGCCATCCAAGGACGGCCACCAAGAGTGCAGGGCTACATGTTTGCATGTGACGTATCTGCATAACACGCCTGGGTGGAATCTGCAGCTCCAGAGCAGAATCTCCGCAAGCAGCTCTCAACACCCAAAAGGACTGGCGAAAAGTCACAACGCACTCCACCTCTCTTGAGGCGATTTCTCGGCCTTGGACTGGGAATATGGGTCCATTGTGTTGGAGATCTAGGTTTAGGTAAGTGATTTGCCTTCCTGCCACAGCCCCAATTACAGTAAATCAAGTGCCTCTTTCCCGTCTGAAGCCCCATTGGCCCCAGACCGACTCCTCCATAAAGGCCCAAATATACACACCGTAACAAGCCAGACACACAACTGCAACCCAACTGTGTGCCCAATACCTCCCACACACCCCACCTCATTCCTGGCACTTGGAAGCAGATGGACGTGGTAGCGGCTTGCAACCCACATTTTTCTCACTCATTCAATGTGTTATAACCGTCTTACGGGTTTGTTTGTTTGTTTTGGCAGGCTTTGCTTGCCCTCCACCCAAGAACCGAGCAGCAGGTCCCTTCTAGCCCATCATGTATTTGTTTTTAAGGATAAAAGTGACAGCTTTTAATAAATATATAAAAATAAATAACAGCAACATAGTTGAAACAGAAAAAGGCTAAGGAAGAGGAGACCGAGAGTCCAGCGAGCTGGCCTGCATTTTGGACCTAAATCCAGAGTCCTTAGAGGCTGGGGAAGAAAATGATTCAAGTTATTGCAACATCCGACCACAAAGCACAGCCGCAATTGACCTGCACACATAGGATCAATCCCTGGACATCCTGATGACCAACCTCAGCAGTCCAGGGCGAAAGGACTGCCATCCCCCGGGCTCTAGGAACGGAGGCCACACCAGGTCAAGAACACTTTATTAGTATACAGTACAAAAATAACGGAAGGCAGGCGATGGAAGTTCTGCTCGAAGGTGCCTCGCTTCGCTCTGTAAATGGCGCCCTTTCTAAGCCCCCTTCCAAACTATAGACAATATGCACAAATCAGAACAGTCTAAACTTCCCTTGGGAGAAACGTGTCTGTGGATCTTGTGGTGGTGGTGGGCTGGCCAGGCGTCTTCCTCCTGGGCTGGGTCTCTGCTCCCCCTCCCCCTGCCCCCCCCCTTTGCATCGCAGCCACTTCTTGCCTCTGCAGGTCTTCTCCAGCCGGCCGGTGGGCAGTGAGGGAGCCTCTGGCTCGAATTCTACTCTGCAAAGCGAGGGAGGGAAGGCAGCCTTGCACACCTGCCAGACACCTGTGGGAGGGCTTATTTACAATAAGAATATCAAAACCTTCAAACTAGTCGTTTTATTAAATGTATTCATGTACAATGCAGAGACTGCTGTTTCCCACAAAGTCTCCCTCCCTGTTTCTACCCCCCGTCACCTCACCCCCCGCCCCTCCCCCACACAGAAGAACACACTGGAAAGAAAGTCAAGCCAACACAATACCCAGCTCTTTAAACAGGCATGGAAATAAAAAGCAATGGTTATTTACAGTGTTTTCCAAAGGGCAGCAAAGTCTGGGTATGCTCGTTCTCTGAACTCCCCCCCCCCCGACCCCCCCCCAGCTTTAAAGATTGCAGGCATTGCCTCTCTGCTCTCCTGATATCCAGCCCCCCCTCATGTGATCTCCAAAGAGACCTGCTCTCCCCACCTTCATAAAACCTCCCTTGAAGGCTCCTGCCTCTCAGCTCCTTCCCACAGACGCTGGTGGTTCTCTGTGAAAACCCCCCAAGTGAAATACAAAAGAAACAGCGAAGCAAAAGCAAAACGTGCCAGACCAGGAAGCGTCCCCTCCTTCCAAAGAAACTTGGTTTGTTTTGCTACTCTCCCCGCGTAGGAACGTTTGCTGCCCGTCCGTTAACTCTGAACGATTTAAAGTGAAAGCACAGAACCAGGGGACAAAGGAAAAGTGACCCCGGGGGGGAGGGGGAGGGGTAGAAGACACAGTTTTACCATTAAAGCATTTTGTCTTTTTCACCAGCTGCCAACTTTTTCCATTCTATTCCTGCCAATTGCCCCCAAAGGTCCTCTATTTTGGGGTGGCAATTTTAAGGACCAGGAGCCCTTTGGACTAACCCATCCGAGTCACAAGAGCCCACCATGCTCCAAAGATCTCCAAAACTGCCAGGAGAAAGGGGGGTGTTTTCGCAGTGAGGGACAGCAAGTTGCTTTTGCTCATCTGGCATCCAGCCGTTTCAATCCGGAAGCCAGAGATGCCAACCGTGAACCTGTGTCGGGCTGGGAACCTCTTGGCCTGGATGGGTTGGTGTAGCGCATAAATGGGCTCCTCTCCCCGTCCCCCAAAAGCTGAAGCCCGCATCAGGAGTGCCGCAGTCATGCAGTAAAGCAGAGCTGTACAGACCAGCCACATTGCTGGTTTTCTTGAGCTGCATGAGAAAACTGGGGGGAGGGGGTGTTGTTTCCAGGAAAGTACCAGGCCCAAACTAGGGGGCAGGGGAAAACACAAACTAAAGCCAGTTATAGGAGCCCCCCACTCCCAGAACCTCCAGACCGCGTAGGTGGGGAAGGGGTGGATATGATGCACCCATTCAACAGACAGGTAAAATTAGCTTAGGACAGAACTGAAAAATCAACCTGTTTCCTACTACAAACCTCAAAACATTGACATATAAATAACAGTCCCCTATTGCTATGAGAAACAAGACTCTTAATGGGTTCAATTTTTCCAAGATGCTTGACTTAGAAAAAAACCAACTGCAAAATATTGGCTACGGGAAGCTGACTTCATACGAGGAGAAACAAAGAGAAAATTGCTTTTAAAAAAAAGAAAAGTCAGTGTTAAGAATTCCCCAGGCTTACAACAGGAAAAAGGGGGGATCTAAATAAATCCAGGAATTCTGAAATCCCCTCAGTGTAACAAAACTGTACATCTTCTTGTAAACACCAGTGCTGAAATACAGGTGCAATCTGGCACAACTGAAGTATATCTGTATTAATATACTGGATTTCCTGTTGATTAAAGGGGAGGGGGAAAGCTACAATATTAAGGGAGTTTGAGATTTGGGGGCATGTTCATAAAGAAAGGAAGGAGAAAACAGAAGGGAGAGGAGAAAAGCTCTTTTAAAACAGAGAGCGCCAACTCCAGAATGCTTTGGTGGGGGGACCCTTATCTGCATATGCCTTTGAGGGGGACGGGTTGGGTGGGCTTTCCACACAAACACGCAGGTGTGCACCCGCGCATCCTTCCTTTCGAAGAAGACAAGACTTGCTACCTGCACCCAACCCTTTCAGAGGAGGCCCTCTTGGTCCCAGGGCGGTGTAAAGAGGGAGGGAGAGATGAGTTTCCTTCTCAATCAGCAGCTTCGACCTCTTGACTGAAGCCAGCCCATTCCTAACATTTCTGGAGGGGAAGGAGGAACAGAGGCCTCCAACCAAGCAAAACCTGGTCTGGGGAGGGGAGAAGGTGGGTTTGCCCTGTCCTGCTCTCTCTCTCCCCCCCCGTTCTGCTCCCACAAGCGACAAGCCCCCTCACCCCAAGGAAAGGCAGAGGAGGAGGGCCTGGCTACGGCCATCTTCCGGTCTCCTGTCTCCAGACCAGGCAAAAGCCATTGAGTCCATCAGAGAATTCTGGCCCTCAGCGATGGAGACATGCCTGAGAACGGTCAAAAACCTAAAAGACTGTTAAAAAAAGAAAGACAGATTAGACGGAGGGAGGGGGAGGCGGGCAGAGCCTCCCGCGATGGACCCAGTGAAGAGGAGGGGCCAGAAGAGAAGCAGAACCAACAAGAGGGAAACGGAGGCAGGAGGAGAAGGGGGGGAATGGGATGGGGGGTCACCTTCTTGTGGACTGCTTACTTGAGCAGTTACGGGGGAGGGGGAGCGGTTGCTTAAATCCCGCTTTCCTTCTCTAGGAGCTCCAATCTTAAAAATAAATCCCATTTTAATTTAATTTAGTCACTTCGGAAAGCTTTTATTGTCAACAACCACGTTTAGGATTAACTTTTAAAATTATTTTTGCAGGAAGAAAAAACAAAAAAATGTAAGCTTCCCTTCCCCGCTACGGAGGCCAATCACGGAGGAAAAGAAAGTCAAGAAACAAACAGAACAATATATATATATATATATATATGTGTGTGTGTGTATGTATATATATATATATATAATGTACGTATGTCGCGGCAGAGGAACTCCCTCCAGCCGCGGGGCCCTTTCGGTCTGGGGGCGTTGGGGGGCAGAGTGACCGGGAGGCGCCCCTTGCCCTGCTCGGGAGAGTTCGGCCACCGCTTCTCCGCTCAGTACCTGGGGGAAGAAGGGCGTTTGGGTACAAAGAAGGGGGTGGGCGGGTGAAGGGGGCGGGGCCTCTTCAGGCTGTTGAAGGGGTCTCGGTTTAAGAAGAATTCCCGGGGTCTAAAATCCGGCCGCTGGTTCCTGAGCCCCAGCCCACCTCGGTTTGTGCCGTTCCGCTGAGCGGCCAGGAGGAGCCCACGGAGAGGCCAGAGCCCAGGCCCTCTCGAGCCCGGCCCAGGGGCTGACCGCTGTGGTCGCACGGAGGTTGGGGCCCTGGATCCCGGGGCTCCTGGCGGCAGGCTAAAATGCTCCTTCATCGTTCCTTGGTGGAGGCCCCGTGCTCGGCAGCCAGGGGGCCCCGGGAAGGGGAGGCCCAGGTCTCCGGGAGGGGGAGGGCTGGAGAACGGAGGGACCCCGCCGTGTTCCCGGGAGAGGAGGGGGCGGCTGGGGGAAGGGCACCCCACCCCGCTCGAGGGGGGGGGAGGGGAGGGGGCACCCCGTGAGGCATCGTCAGCGGGGAGGAGGCCTCCTTGGAGAAGGGGCTGGTGCGGCCCACTGCCGGCATCCGTGGCGGGGCCCCGAGTGATCTCTGGAGAAGAGGGGGCTGAGGTCCTTGGGCGGGAGGCCCTGAGGGCCCGAGGGGGGCGGCCCCAGCTGGTCTCTAGGGAAGGAAGCCCCGTGCTCCAGGGGAGGCGGTGGGACGTGGCGGTCAAAGGGGGCAGCGAAGCCCCCGGCCCGGAAGTTGCTAACGCTCTCCTGGAACGAGCCCAGCCGCTCCTTGTACTGGCTGGGGAAGCTCGGCACGGCCCCACCGCCGCCTCCGGATCCCAGGGGGGGCATCTCTGTCGCGCCCGCACTGCTCATCTCGAACCAGCCTGTTCGGGGGGCCTCTCGCCCGTGGCCCCGGCTGCCCTTCCCCAGGACTCGGATGGACTCCACCGTCTGGATGGGCTCCCCGGACATCCCCCGGCTGGCCATGTTGTGGTAGCCCAGCGTCTCGATGGGCGCTCCCTTCTCCTCCGTGCTGTCGGGCAGGTCTAGGCAGGAAGAGGAGACCCTGGTCTCGATGCGGAAGTGCTCCTCCGCCTGCTTCAAGGGCTCCCCTCCCGGGGAAAGGCCGGGCACCTCACTGGCGCCCCCCTTGGGCCCCTGGCCGAAGTGCTTGCCCTCCTCCGAGGGCTTCCGGGAGGCGTTTTTCAGCATATTCTTGAACTCCATGGTGGAGGTGGCCGAGATGGAGGAGAGGAGGGACTTCTCCACGTTGGAGGTGGGGAGCCGGCTGGTGGGGCTCAGGAGGGCGTTTTGAGGTGAGAAAAGGGACCCCCGGGGAGCCCCCAGGGGGGAGTCGGGGTACTGCTTCTGCAACAGCCCTGAGTGCTGCTGCTGCTGCTGCTGCGCGGACTTAGGCAAGCCGCTGTGGTTGGAATCCGGCGGGAAGAAGGCGTCGTTCTTGCTGGGCGTCGGGGAGGCGTCCGAGCCCGAGTCGTTTCCCCGCCGGGTGTAGCTCCCGTAGATCCCCGTGGAGGGCAGAGGGTCGCAGCCGTCGCTCTGGTCGTGCAGAGGCCGGCCGGGCTGGGGGAAAGGGGCCTTCAGGCCGAACCCTGAGGGCCTCGGCCGGTAGCTCGGCATAGCCGCCGGGTATTCCGAGGGGTCGGGGAGCTTACCCGTTTCAGGATGGATTTGGACGGCTGCTTCTCCAGGTTGACCAGGGCGGAGGGTGGGGGCCGGAGTAGTCAAAGTCGCGGTAATCTTCGTCCTCCTGGAAGGAGGTGTCGGGGTAGAACTTCTCCTGGGGGGAGTCCATCAGCGAGGAGGGCAGCTCGATCCCATCCGGGGGCGGCTTGTACATCCCGGCAGGGGAATCCCGGCTCAGACCGAAAGGCCGGTAGGCGGCGTTGGGCAACTCCTGCGGGTAGCTGTCCTCCCGGCCCTGGAGGGGCGACCGGGTGCTGCTCGGGGTGGAAGAGCCGGGGCTGATGATCTTCGAGAGCAGCGACATGGTGTCCACGTTGCTGGAGGACGGCTTGTCCATCATCTCGTCCTGCGTGGGCGTCCCGCTCCTTTCGTCGCGCACCGGGGTGCCGTCTATGCTGTCCATCGAAGTGCTGGTGGGGCCTCGGCTGAAATCCGGAGAGGAGGCGGAGTGGCTCTCGGGCGGCAGGCTGGAGGAGCCCAGGCTGCTCAGGATGGGGATGTTCAGGTTCAGGCCGCTGAAGCCCGGGTTCCCCTTCAGGAAGTTGTGGATCTTCATCTCCAGGCTGGGCGAAGTGGGCTCCGGCTCCATCTTGGCCTCCGAGATCTCCGAAGACTGAGGGGCTGGAGCCTCAACGGGCCGGAGGGATGGGCTGGGGGCCTGGCAGCTGCCAAAGCCCAGGGAGTTGATGGCGGGCTTGAAGCCGGACCCGGAGAGCCCCGGGCCCTGTCCGGAGGGCATCTTGTTGACCGAGGTGGAAGAAACCTCGCCCGAAGAGGAGGAATTCGGAGAGTAGCCGAGGCTTTGCGGCAGGAAGGGCTGCGTGGTGGACAGGACGCTCCTCCCCTTCCCAGGAGCCGCCGGGGGGGTTGCGGGGGCCGGAGACGTGCTCTGGGAGGCCGTCTCGTTGGGCTGGCCCGGATTCCCAGCAACGCTCTGGAGAAATGAGGACAAACCTGGGGCAAAAGAGAAGCTCGTTAATCGGACCTTCCAGGGAGTCTTCCACCACGGCCGTAGGAGGAGCCAGAGGGTCCTGGCGGGCCGGCTTTCCTGAAACCCAGAACCGAGTGCGGTCATGTGACCCAGGGGGAGGGGCAAGCCCATATGCTTTACCTTGCAGGCCTGGGGCGGCCTGGGCCTGGCTCTTGGAGAGGGCGGACAGGATGCTCTCCGGGGTGATCTCCACTTTGGAGAGGATGCTGGCCAAGGGGTTGGGGGACGCCGCCAGGGGCCCCGTCCCCGGGGTCTTCAGGCCGCCCATGAGAGAGGAGGGGCTCGTTGGGGTGCTGGGGGAAGGCCTCGAGGCAGGACTGACCCCTGGAGGGAGAGACCGGGGCAGAGATGAGCCATTTCGGAGGCAGAAGCCAGTCTTGGCTGGAGACCCTCTGCCCAGCATCCAGGGACCCCCACAAACACAGGGAAGATCAAGGTTGGCAGGAAGGCGGCGGATCTGAGCCCGGACCGAGGGTGCCTTCGTGGCTCTTCCCTCCCCTCCCAGACTGCTCCACCCTCCCACCTGTTCACAGGTGATCCTTCTTTCCTGGCAAAACAAGCCCACCTGCAAACTCCCTGGAAACCCAGCCCGGCTGAGTCTGTCTGGTGGGAGGAAGGCAGCCCCCTCGCAGCCCATCTGGGGCCCCCTGGCCTCCCTCCCCCCCCCCTCACCTGTGTTCTTCATGACGGAAGTCAGGCTGCTGAGGATGGAGCTGATCTTGGCCAGGTCCACGTTGGCCAGGTTCGGCAAAGGAAGAGCAGGCGAGGAAGGAAGAGGGGTTTGGCTCACTGGCTTGGGGGCCGGAGGAGTGACGGGACTGGGCGCCAGCACGGATGCAGCCGCTGGGGGCGCTCCAGAGGCTGCAGCAGCTGCCGGGGTGGCCACCATCAGCGGAGAAGCCTTGGGGGTGGTCTCGGGCATCTTGGTGGGGGCCGGGGTAGAAGGCGCCGGTTTTTCTTTTCTCTCTTCCACTAATCCGGGAGACAAAAGAGGCACGTCCTTGAAGCCTTGCTGGACAGCCTGCAAATCAAACCCCAACACACACACACACACACACACACACAAACTGCCCCCCGTCCCCCCCAAAAGCAGTGGGGCTTTGAGCCGGTTTAGACTGTGGACCAAAACGGAGAGGGCGCCCCGGAGTCCGAGGTGGGAGGAAGCCGCAGCCGATCTAGGAAGCCTTTCCTCGCCAGAGACAAAATGCTCCCCCCGCAACACATGCGTGGCCTCTGGGACACCCAGGCAGATGTTCTGCAGCTGGAAAGACCAACCTCCGCTTACACCCGGCTGTCAACCTGCCCCTCGTGTCGCGACCCTCCCCCTCAACCGGCCCCCAGGTGCCCAGGGAAGCAGCAGCAGCACCACCTCCCAGCCGGTTCCCCTCCCGCTCCGGGGACCCTACCAATAATTTTGGGGGCTCGTCTTCCACGTCGGAGAGCTCCATGTCCTCCACGTCCCGATTGTCGGTGGCGAGCTCTGGCGAGGGAGACTTGGCCGCTTCCGCCTTGGGTGAGGGGCAGCCTCTTCCTCCCCATCCCGGGAAGGGGGACTCGGAGCCCGTGGGGAGGGGCGTCCCATGCTGGGCGCAGGGGACCGGGGACTCCTCTGGGTCAGGGAGGGTGGCCTTGAGCTGGTCCAGTTTCTTCTTCAGGTTGTTCACCCGGTTGGCGAAAGTCTTGTAAGCCTGAGGGAGGGAGGGAAGCAGAGCCCACCAGTCAGGGGCAGGGGTGCCTCCTCGCCACAGCCGGCCAAAGGGAGGCGCGGCGTCCCTGGTGGAAGCCAGTTCAGGGCCATGCGGGGGAGGAAACCCCCTGAGCTGGCAACGGGGAGGAGGCCCGTCTCTGGCGCCCCCGGAAAGCCCACCTGCAGTGGCCCAAGGCAGGCACACCCCCACCACACCTGCTCCGGCCGCGGAGGACGGTGGCCGTGCGGCTCGCCTTTCGTTGCCAGCCTGACAGAAGGGGAGGAAGCTCGATGGACCGCCCCCCAAACCCCCCCCAAGGGCTGGGCCACACCGGGAGAGGCACCTTGACACGGGGTGTGTGTGTGTGTGCGTGCGCGTGTGGGTGTTCCTGCAGACTCACGTTGGCCACCACCTTGACCTCCTTGTACTGGGCTTCGTAGAAGATGCCGGCGTTCTCCAGCACTTCCGTCAGCGAAGGGCCGTTCTTCACCTGCTTGTCCAGGCTGTGGACAAACTCCTCCAGCTTGGCGCTGGCCTCCTCGAACTCCTTGGAGAACTTCTTCCCTCCGGTTTTGTCTGAAAGGCCAAGAAAGGGGCGTCTGGGGCGAAAGCGGACCCAGGCAGGAGGGCGGCCCCTACGTCCCAAGGGCGGAATGGAGCCCCCGGAGGGCCTGGGGCAATATCCTGCCGCCTTTACCTTTTAGGCATTTTCAGGGTCTCGGTGCTGCAAACGTCCACCCTCATGGTGGACAGCTGCTTCTCCTTCAGCTCGATCTGGTCTTCCAAGAGCTTGTGGGAGAGGAGCTCGTCCACCAGCGGCTGCGGCTGCACCAGGGGAAGGGAGAGCCGGTTGAGCCCGGCCTGGCCGGCCCCTCCCACCCCACCAAGCCCACTGACGAGGAGGGGCCAGCCCCTCCCTCCAAGGGTTGAGTGGCCTCCCCTGGGGAAGGAAGGTGGCTGCCCTGCCACCCAAGGGCCTCCCAACCTCCCACCAGCGTGAGCAAATCGTTACTGGACTTACCCGAAACTCGGCCACAATCTTGGATTTTAATGCTGCCTTCGGATTGGTGGAGGCTGGAAGGAAGGAATCTGGTTTAGACAAGGGACCCCGTCCCCAGCACTTCCGCCTGGGCCCCCTCCTCTTCTTCCTCCTCCTGCCTGCAGGGCTGGGCCAGGCGTTACAGGCCACCCGGCGGTCCTTTTGGGGAGGCCCCTCAGAGCCAACTCAGGCTGGAGGCTGCAGAGGGGAGGTGGGGAGGTTCACGGCTTCCCCCTCGGGGGAATCGGAGCTTCTGACCGGCGCTAAGTGGCTCCCCTCCTGACTGCAGCCCTAGGGTGAGGGACAGACTGTCTTCCCTGCCTGCCATTTGCCTTCCTCTCCTCTTAGCCCGCCGGGGCTGCACATGAAACATCGCTGCTGCCCTGTGAGTGACTCTCAGCCGGCAAAGGCTGTTCTCCCAAGGATGCCAAATTGGGAAGGGGGTGTGTGTGTCACCCCCCTGGAAGCTTCTAGAGGGGCCCTTCTAGGCCCCCTTCTGGCTACCACATTCAGACGCTTCAGACGTGAGAGTTCCTTACTTTGAGATTTCTTCCAAGACTTAGTTGGCTGTTTGTTCTGAGTTTCTTTCTGCTGCTTCTGGGATTTGAAAGTGGAACCTGGAAAACATGGTTTTGCGTGCTGTACTCTGGGGTGCCTCGGAGGAAATGGGGCCGATGGGAACCACCTTGAAGGACCAGAAAGGCCCTTCGGCTGTAACTTCGAGAGCTGCTCCCCAAATGGATATAGATTGAGTACAGCAGTGAAAAGGGAAGGAAATATGGAGACACGGAAAATTCCCAGTGTTTTCCCTCCAAAGCACAAACTGAGAAAGGGCCAGGAGGAGGTCCAGAATAAATTCAACTATTTCAGGACGATGAGCTACTCAAGAGGATAAATTTTAGGGACAAAGCAGAGTTTCAGCCAACACTGCAGAGAGATAAGAATTGGGAGCTTGCTTCCTCCTGTCCCCCCAGTTTCCTTAAAGCCCAACACCCCTGACTTTGTCTGTCTGTCTGTCTGTCGTACACATGGACAAACCCACAACAGGCCCAGACAAAGAAGAAAAAATGTAGGGGAACTTACTTAAAGCTTCTTTTAGGACGACAATTGTTTCCTCTGGATACACGTTTCTGTCTTCCCATATTTTAAATATCCTCTCTATAGACTTGGAGACGGACGGGTCTCTACGAACAAGAGAGAGAAGGACGGTGGGGGTTGCATGCCTCTCTTCCTCAAGCAAGAACCAAAGAGACAGTTTTCTTTCTTTCTTTTTTTAAAAAAAGAGCAATTCTACCTTAGGACTGAAATCCACGCGCCCTCAGATTCTGGCAAGGGTTCAAATTAGTTAAAAAGATAAAGAAGGACACACCCAACACAGTGGCTCTGATCTGAGGCTGGCTTTATATCTCGGAGCAAGGGAAAATGGGCTACCAAAACACTATTTTCCAAAAAATATTTGAATTTTACAGTAGTGTCACCTGACTGCAGAGATTTTGGATGCCTCTGCAAAACACAGGCAAACTGAGGAGCTGGCTGAGGAATTCTGGGAGTTGAAGTCCACAAGTCTTAAAGTTGCCATGGTTGGAGACCCCTGCTTTACAGAGCATCCACCAAAGCAGGCGGCCCCAGATGTTGGTCAGCACAGCTGCCCCTCCAAAAGAAATAAAACCACGGAGATTTTGGGAGTCAGTGAAAGCACTGGGCCTTAAGAAATGACATGTGGGTTAAAACTATGCAATCCAAGTATAGGCATCTTCCACGAGAAAAGCCAAATGTTGCCCTAAGAACATTCCATACGAATAGGTCTCCAAAGAGGCAGAAGGTAAAGGCAGCAGGATGCAAAGAAAGCCAGCTTCCAAGGAGCTCTAATTAGGCTGCTGGCCCCCATCACTGCAGCCCCGAAGTAATCAAGGAAAAGAGAATTTGAAAGGGTAGAAACACGAGCTTTTCTGGGGAGCCTTCCCTAAGCGAAGAACGACCCAGGTCCCACTCAAGAGCCAGGAAGGGCTGAGCAGCCCCAGACTTCAAGCAGGGGGTCGTCTCGCTACCCCCCCCCCCCAGGAAAGCAGGGTCTCCAGGCAGGAGGGGCCAGCCCACCCACCCTACCTGCAACTGAGTTCCTCCCACCAGGAAAAAGGAACCCCCTTCGCAGGACCTCAGCCTCTGAGCTGTTTCCGATATAAGTTTTAAAACTTTTATCGCTGGCTTAGCTGGAAGCCTCCGAGGCTCCCCTTCCCACGGGAGTTTGGAGAAGGCCACACAGGCCAAGAGTGGCCAGAGAGAATTGTAGCCACTGGCAATAAAACACTAAAGAAACAAGAGCCCCTTGCACTGTGGACAAATAAGCCCCACGTAGACCAAAGCTTCGCAGCTTTCCAAGAAGGGCAACCGCTTCCTGAGAAGCAGGTTGCTCTGGCCGAGTCCACGGATGCCTCTCGAGCAGCCAGTCCCGTCCCTCTGGTACCTGGTCAAGCCGCCCCCCGTCCGGCACCCTTCGGCCTTTTCAGGGACCTTCACACGCAAACCTGCCAAGGCAGCAGCCAGATCCGGATGGGAAGGAGAGAAAAGGCTCCACTTACTTCACCAAAGCAGCAGCTTCTGGCAGCACTTCGGCAAACGTGTCGCGAAAGACGATGGCGTTTTTCCTCTTGCAGTTCTGTATGACGTCGTTGGCCAAGTAGAAGAGGTTCAGCCGGTGAGCAAAGGCGGCTGAGGGGAGAAGAGAAGCAGAGGCCGGCCATGACACCCTGGCCGGCTGGCCTTGGACGGGCCAACCCCCCCTCTTCAACCCTGCCCCTTACGCCTCCCACAACTACACTGCCCAGCTGCAAATTGGGGGGGTCACTTTAAAACTGGGCCCCTCTTAAAAACCAATTTGCTTGTTTCCCCTTCAAAAGACACACACACACACACACACCCCACCTGCAGATTTCCCGGGTGGGGGAGAGCAGAGGGCGGCTTTTCTCTGCTTGGGGGCTCTCTTGAGCTCAGGGGGGCATCAGGAAAGGCCGCCCCCGGCACCCCAAGACCCTCTGCTTTTCTTGGGTCAGTGGGTAGGCTGCCAGGGGTGAGGGTGAACCTTTAGATCATCCATGACCCCAACCCAACAAGGGGCCCCGAGCCCCCCCCTTCCTTTCCAAACCACCCCGGCCTGAGTGGTTGCCATTTGCACTGGGTGACCCCTCAGAAGGGAAGCTCCAAGGCTACTGACAAACCTGACCCAACAATCCATCCTATCCTCCGATTAGTGAGGACACAATTATGAGGACCAATTATAGAAGCCGGTTGACACAACTGCCGCAAGGTCTCTCAGGCCAGCCTCTCCTACTGGCCTACGTCTACTAGCTCTCTTCCAGCTGGCAGGGGAAGCAGTCGAGCAAAACCAGAGGCTTTGGGCGGTGGCTGAGCGGGGCTTGTGCCCCCCACCCCACCCCCCAAGAAACGCTGCGCTCCCTCTTATCTGGCACCAGCATCAGGCCTTCAAAAGCAAAGCGGAGGCACAATTCCGCCTGCACAAGTCCAAAGGCCGTTTGACAAACAGCGACAAACAGGACCCCAAAAAAAGGGTTCCCTCCGCCTGCTTAATCTGCTCCGTGGGCAGAGGAGCCGGGAGCGAGAACAAATCCCACCTGAACCCCAAGGAAAAGGGGTCTCCTTTGGGGCGAGCCTGGATGCTTCTCACAGCTTCAAGACCACATTGGTGGAGTCACAGCCGCTCTCCAACACACGGAGCACACAATTATTTCTAAAGTCTTCCCAAGTGAAGGGATGAGCTGCCTCACTATTTTCCTCCTTTCCAAAAATCTGGATTACCAGCTAGGGAGACTCAGACCTGTGGAGCGGCCCCGCCAAGTCCTGCCTCCCTCAGAATTGGGGAAGGGGTGCTGAACATTTGCAAAAGCTCTGCTCTCACCAGCTGTCTCACTGGGCCAGGAAAGGAAAGGGACTGGCTGCCGCCACCCCCACCGGTCTCTGCCCAAGCTTCCCCTCCCAGGAGCTGACCCTCTCTGGGCCATAGGGACCTCCCCTCCCTCCTTCCTCAGCTGCCCCCTTCCCCAGGCAAGGAAAACATCCTCTATGCCAGGCTGCAGGGGCCGGAAGTCCTGGGCAAAGCGAGGACCAAGCAGACTGCTGAAGCGCCCCAGGAGCTGCTGCCCTGCTGGTCGACCCTCCCCACCTTCCTTCCTGGGTCACCGTAGGATAAATTAATTCAGTCCCCGTTGGGTTCAAAGGCATCTGGACAAGCTATCCCGCTTGGGCGACTTCTACTGCCTGAAGTTTTAACTAGGGTCCTCAGTCCCACCGCCTCAAAGAGGGACCAACAGCAAATGTTCTGTGGCACCTCAAAGAAAACGTTTTCACGGCCCGGCCGGCTGAGTCCCAGAGTGGTGCCCTCCAGGCACAGGGGGACCAATTCCACCCTCATAGGGGGAGAATGCAGGAATCAATGTCAGGCTTGCTCAGCCAGCATTGACAGTCAGTTATTCAGCTGGCTGTCAGGATTCCCAACTGTGCGTCCCTGCAACAAACGGAAGTTGTGTATAGGCATAAGACGAGCCAAGGGATGGCCAGTGGCCCCAAAGGGTTTGGCTTGGAGTTGGTGTGAAACAAACCACTTATTAAAAAAAAAAAAAAACCCAACCATTTTTAAAAAGGTGTTGTGTCTTTGAAGGTAGGAACTATCTAATCAGTCTGTCACAAACTACTCAGGGGTCATTTTTTGGATGAAGAAAACCTTTAAATAAACAATGACACAATCCATGTATCAACAGCATAGGAGAAATAGTAAATCGCTGATGTGGTCTTCAGAGGGATGTTTGTAGCCATCCTCCTACCATTTCAAAGTGCAATTTGCACAGATTCCCTTAGGAATTCCTCCCATCATCACGCAAGGACAAATCTCTTCAAAAGGGACACAGGGAGGGTTTGGGCGCAAGACCCCCCCCCCCAAATCTCCAAAGGTTCAAGCTGCAGAGACTCCTGAGGGGAGACCCTTTCCAGCCAGCCACCCGGTGATGCTCCGACCCTCGTTCAGCCCAAGGCAAGTCAGCTCCCCAGGCTGCTCCGGCCTCATGTTCTCTCTCCATCTTGCATGGACGTTCTGAAAAACAGCCCTGCGAGGCAGCATATATCTCCACATTGGCAGCCTCAAGGCACGTGGAGTTCAACTCCCAGAATTCCCCGGCCAGCCAATATAAACAGGTACAACGAAGGTGGGACCACACCACACCAACCACAGCAGTTGTGTCCCTTCAAGAGTCAGCAACTGAGCACCCGTCAAAAGTCAGAGCTGACCCATGTTTCCCAAAGGGGCCGAACTCAGCACCCCCAGCGAGGTCTGTGCTTCTAGCCAGCTCTGCTCTTGAGGAGCTGGTTCAGGTGGGCCCAAAACTTTGGTGCACCCCACAGCCAGTGTAGGGGAAGGATGTTCTTCCCCACTGAAATGCCACGGCCGGAATGGCCCCATTCTGCAGCCGCAGGAAACAAGGCCAGAGGCAAGCTTTCGCACCAATGCTGAACGGCCAGACTGGCCAGTGGTCCTTCCTTCCACCTTATGGAAGGGGGCCTTCACTCTGTTCTTTCAACTCCATAAAAATATCATTCTGTGGAGTTTACTGCAACGGTAAATCACCTGTTTCTATGGGCAGCCTCCATGCCACAGACACCCCAGTATCTAAGACCATCAATACGGGTTTTTTCAAGTGCACCACCAAGTTTTTAAACCAGCTTTGCCATGCTCTCCTTATGGTGGTCAGTAACATAAACATCAAACGGAAACCTGTAGCCTGTGGTAATAATTTGCCATTTTCAGAAAATGGAGACACAATAATTTTTATAACCTCGATTCTAAGCCTTGGATGGAAATCCAAGTGAAATTAATGAGATTACTAATTGTGCTGCAGATGGTGATGTTCCCTCAGGGATGTGGCAGCTAAGGCAAACATTTCACAGCCCTTCAATATTTTAACCGTTATGTGAGATTTCAAGCAAATATCCAATTCACAGACATAATTTTGTGCCGGTCACCGGATCCCACAACTTCTTAGAAAATCTTAGAACCAGGGCCATTGCCAACATTCAGAAATTCAGAGAAAGCATACACGTATAAAGCCAACTTTTGGATTCACAAGATAATTCAGAAAACACGAGTAGAAAAAGCATCTTTTTTCACCTCCAACTCCTGAGAGAAATCAAGTGAATTCAGAAGAGTGGGGAGGACGAGAGGAAAGGACGGACAGCCGTGAGGTCAGGCACCCATTCAGAAGCTCATCCAGGCAATGGCCAAGAACTGTTGACAGCAGCACTGCTATTTCATTCACCACCCAGATTGGCATGTTTTTAATGCTCCTCCATAAAACGCCTGTTTTTCGTTCTCTGTCCAAAGACCGAAACACGGATACTGCCCATCTCGGTCTGCCTTCCCCACCTGCCGCCCTCCAGGTGTGTTTCTGGCCTCTGGAGAGTCACATCTCCAACTAGGATTAAGGGCAGCACGTTGGAGCGGATCGTTCAGGAATACCACTCCGCAGGCAGACTTTAGGGCTCGGCCCACCTGCGTGCTTACAACAACACAATCTTTACAAAAACAGGTCGGTTCCCCCCGCCATAAAAAAATCTCACGCGTGACAAGGCTTTTTAAAAGACAAGGAATGCGCCCCATGAGTCCGGAAATAGGACTCTCCATCAGCTCAACATTTCCTGTCAAGTGGCAAGCTGTCCAGCCACCTGGGGGGAGGGAGGGAGCAAAACAGCCCCCCACGATTTTAGCAATCCAGCCCCACTTAGGAGTTGATTTCCTCCTCGGTGTTTTCCTTCAGGAAAACCAGCCCTGAAGAGAAGCCACACAGGCGCCCGACCTTCGGCCACCTGCCCCCACCACACACCGGCCCACCCAGCGTCTCTTAGCACCTCCTGGACCCAAGCAAGCCCCAAAGGCAGGTGGGCAAGGGAGGCACACAAGCGACCTCATTACAGGGGCAACGTCCACGGGGTGACCGGGGGAGGCGAGGGGGGCTCCGTGGTCCAGGCCGAGGGGCTCCCCCTCTGCTCCAGCTGCCGGGCTGCCCGCTTCCATGGCTACTGCTGCTCCTCGTCCTCCTCCTCCTCCCCGGGGAAGGCCGGGGTGGGCATCAGCCAGGAGGGCTCCCCCTCCCCGTGGCAGCCCCCCTCGGTCGCCCATCGATTCGGCCGGGCGAGCGCCAAGCGGGGGCGCCGCTTCCTACCCGCCCAAAGGTGACCCCCCGCCCGGCCCTCCAGGAAGGGGCGGCTCCCCCGGAGAGCAGGAACGGAGGCCCCCCCCCGACCTCACAGGGGGGCGGACCGCGGGGAGAACCACCTGCGGGACGCACACCCCGGGGTCCCCGGCCCGGGCTCCCCTCCCGGGAGAGCAGCCCCCTCCTCCTCCCCCGAGCGGACCGGAGCTCGGCAGCCTCCCTCCCCCCCACGGCAGAGGAGCGGACTGCGGGGAGAACCGCCGGCGGGACCTCCCCCGGTGCCCCCCGCACACTCACAGCGGCGCATCCAGTGGATCCAGCGGCGGGCGATGGCGGCGTGGTGGCGCTTGTTCTCCAGGCACCAGGACGAGAGGCCCTGGATGGACTCCATGGTGTTGCTCAGCGCCTGCAGCTTCCTGTCCAGCGACGCCTCCAGCCCCGACCAGGAGGAGGAGGAGGAGGAGGAGGGCGGCGGCGGGGAGGCCGCCGAGAAGGCCGCCGTGCCGGACGACGACGGGGCCGCGGCCGAGGAAGAGGAGGACGAGGACGAGGAGGAGGAGGAGGCGGAGGAGGCCTTGCCGCCGGCCGCCATCTTCCCTCCCCTTCGGTCGCACCAGCAACGCCGCTCAGGGCGGGCGCCACTGCGCACGCGCACGCGCCCCGCCTCCCGCGCGCTCCACGCGCAGGCGCAGGCGCAGGCGCGGAGCCTGTTTTCTGCCCCCTCTCGCGCGCGTGGGGCCGGAGGTGGGGGGGGGGCAGAGGAGGTGGAGGGTGGAGGCTGCCGAGCTGGATGGGTGACCACGCGGAAAGCCACGGGCCGCCCGTGCGGGACCCACGTTTCGGCGACCGACTTTTGCACCCGAGGAAGGCGAGCGGAGCCCGAATTGGTCCCCGAGTCGTGCAATAAGATCCCCGGTTTTCCAGCAAAACGTTTTCCCTCTTTCCCGTGACTCGGGGTTCCTGCAAAGAAAGTCGCCCGGCTCCTATTCCGCTGGACAGCTCCTTGCCTCGCGGGCGCTCTCCTTCCCCGGGGCTTCGTTGGGCGAGGAATGGCGTTGGCTGGCGCTCTCCACCCCAGAAGCGCTTGCCATCCAAGCAATTGATGCGTCCCAAGTGCTGTCGCCAGCTTGATTTTTCTACATCGCACCCAAATGGAACGGGAGGAAGAGAGGGACGCGCTTGAAGTCTGTCAAAATATCTCTGTCAAAACAAATTAGCAGCCGGAGAATCAAGATTTATCGTGACGCCAAAGGCTTATCCGAGCTTGAATGGCGAAGTCGCAAGACTCGTCCTCACCACTGGCAACGCGGTGTCCATTTCCTGCACTCGTGGATGGATCCCGTGGGCTGCACCCCTTGCCCTCAACCCAAAATATTTAGACAAGGGGAGTGGGGTCCCTCTTCTCCGAAAATCTGCATCTTGATCCGGGAAAAACGAAGTTTATCCTGCATGCTAAGAGAGACTGCGCATTCCCAGGGCCTTTTGAGACTGGGATCCTCCTTAAATCAGTATTTCTCAACCTTTTGACAGTTTTAAGACGTGTGGACACTACCTCCCAGAATTCCATGCTGGCTGGGGAATCCTGGGAGTTGAAGTCCACCCACCTTAAAAGTTGCCAAGGTTAAGAAACGCTGCTCTAAAACTTCTCGGGGGTCTTGCCAAGGCTGCCCACTTGGGGCGCCTCTTAAATCAACGCCGCCGCCCCACATTTTGTTCCCCTTCGTGTCACCTCCGCGCAAAGCCCCCAAGTAGTCCTTGCTGGAACCGAGTTCCTATTCCGCAAAAGGGCTGCAAATGGACTTCCTCGCCTCCGGTTTAAATTTGGCTCCCTTTTATCGTAATAAAAGCGAAGCGTTTGCTGAAAAAGCTTTCGCCATCTGCTGCCAAAGAGGCCGTCGTCATTATCCCCCCCCCGCAGACCCTCACGCCTTGTTTGCAGCTCCATCCGCTGGCACCAGGACCTCCCCCTCCTGCCCGGGAAGGGGGCTCGGTCCGTGCAGAGCAGCGGGTAGGGGGGGGGGCGAAAGGGAATTCAAATCGTGGGAGAGGCAGCTAAGGCTGATTCTCTCCTGGGGGCCTTCCTCATCTCCATCCTCCTCCTCCAAGACTCACAACGCCCCACTTACTCTCACTCTGTGGGCAGCTGCTTTACTTTGCGGTGCCCTCTGCACGCGCTCAGGGGCCCTGTTTCCCAAAAGACAGATTTAGCCCTGGGTTGAACGCAAGCCAGGGAAGCGAAGGCTAACGCTTTCTCCTCCTCCGAGAGCAGCGTCGCTCCCTGGTTTGGCAAGTCAAAAACCTGGGCATGGCAGCAGCCCGACAGTCCCCCATATCTGTGGGTGGAGGACCACCAGGGCACGGGACCCAGGAGTGTGGAGGGTCCCTCTAGGAGGGGGAGCAAGGAGGGAGGGTGTTCCGTGGCCCCTTCCCAGGGGTGGCTAGGCCTCCGCGGCACGCAATGGTTTTAATCGATCGGTTGTTGAAAGGTGTTGACTCCATTGGTCAGTTGGCTGTCCGGGGGGCAAAGGGCAGAGGATGCCACTCAGAGAGGGCTGCCAACCCGAGAGGGGAAACAGGCGGTCTCCTGCCTCTGGGCACAGCCTCGCATTTGGGAGCGGGCCAGGTCCCCTTTGCGCCCGCGGTGGGTCGGGGCCTTCAGTCGGGCTTGTCCTTCCCCTGGACTGCCGCGTCCAGCCCCAGATTCTCCAGCCGCGCCTGCCCTTCTCAGCCAAAGACCTGGGCCAAGGCGGCCGCGCCGTCTGCCCGCAGCCCTGGTGCCCGTCGGAGGCGGAGGCGGCCTCTCCGCCTTCCTGGGCGCATCCAGCTGTCCTGCTCCGTCCGCATCCCCGAGGGGGCCGCGGGGACAGGGCGGGAGGGGCTGTTTGGGAAGGAGGAGCCTGGAGGCAGCCCCGCCCCTCGAAGGTTGAAAACCCCTCCAGGAATGGAGCTGCTGTTGCATCCCCACGTGCTCCGCAGTAGGGAAGAGGAGCCGGGCAGAGGCAGATGCCCTGAGCGTGCCCCGCGACCCGGGACTCTCCGGGGGAGGCGCAGATGAGAGCGGCCGCTTCTCCGGGTCCGACATGCAGCTCCGCACCTCGGCCGGACTTCTGCTGTGCCTGGGTTGGCTGTGCCTGTCGCCCGGCGCCCCCTCGCCCTGCCTGGAAGAGTGCCGCTGCTACCTGAGCGCGCTGCTCTGCCAGGAGCCGCGCGACATCCACTCGCTGGCGCAGCTGCGCAGCCTGGAGAACTTCACCGAAATGTGAGTGTCGGGGAGGGGGGGGATGCGGAAGGTGGAGCGGAGGGCGGGGAGCTAAGCGAGCCGGAGCGGCGGGTCTCCCCAGAAGAGGGGCGCAGCGGAAGGAAAGTTTGACAGCCGGCGGAGCCTCAGCGCCAGAGTCAGGTCTCGCTCCGGTTCTACTGCCCCTCCCGCTCCTGCTAAAGAGACGCGGACCCTCCCTCTTTTCTCCCCGCTTGGGGTCGTCGCCCTGAAAACACCGGGGCGGTCGAGCCCCAAACAAAGGCAGGTGGCTTTCCAAGCGGGGTTTGCAGGGAAGCCCCGTCCGAAGCGTTGGCAGCGTTTCCCTGAGCTCCCCTTGGTGCCAACTGCGATAACAGCGCTGAGCAAACTTTGAGAAGGGTTGCAAGGTCGGAACGGCTTTTGTTTTGCCACAAAACCTAGAGTGGGGGAGGGGGAGAAAGAGAGAAGGAAAAGAGAAAGAAACGAGAGAGAGAGAGAGAGAGAGAGAGAGAGAGAGAGAGAGAGAGAAGAGAGAGAGAGAGAGAGAGTCAAAAACAGAGAAAGAGATGCAAATATCCACATGGATGCGCTTTCTGGGCTGCCAAATAGTGACCAAGTCCCGTCAAGAGCTCCTAAAACTGAAAACTGGTCTTTAATATTCTGGAGCAGTCAAGAACGGAGCACATCACATAATTGAGAAGCGGCACTTTGATTCTGTGGCTCAGCAAGTGGCCAGGATTCGGGGTTCAAAGGGGCTGCAGCCACCTTCTCCTTGCATGGATGTTGTGGGGGGCAGCAAAGCTTCTGGATGGGGTGTTGGCCCAGTGGGTCCCCTCACCCCATCCTAGCCAGAGAGGAGACCTGGCAATGAGCCGTGGAATTACCTCCACCTCGTCCCCGGGACCATTCTTGATTTTTCCATGGGGGCCTTGAGCATGGAGTGAGGCAGCCCCTCCTCCACCCGGCCTTGGTCTCCTGGCCACCAGCCATCTTCCCTGCAGAGGAGGCCACCTCATCTCCAGGAAGGGGGACGCACTCAGCATGGCCCTGCCTGGCTGGCCCCCCGGGGCATAATGCTTCCCAAGGCTGCATTAGCAGCTTCCTAGAAGACCCAGCCCAGGTGGGCCCCTTGTGCCACCGCCATGAGAAAGGGTTGCCACATGCTGGCTCCCTTTGGCAGCCCAGCCCCTGCATGGCGGGGGGGGGGAGGCCAGGCTGGCGGTGAGACCCCCAAGGACAGAGGTGGGGATTCAGGCCGGCCCCGAAGCTAACTAGGCATAAAAATGGACACAGCGTGTACCCTGGGAAACATGCCACTGAAATGCTGGTCTCACTGGGACGCTCTCGCCCCTCCCCCCCCAAGGACAGAAGATTTGGGTCCTGCTGATGAGACTTCCATTGAGTAAGGGGGGGGGCACATGGAAGTCTCACCACCTGGCAGAAGCCCTACCCCCCCCTCCACCCCTTTCTTAGGGAAGGGTGGGAACAGGTTTGACTTAACAACTTCTCTTTATATGCCCTGCAGCCCCAAAATGGCAGTTTCTTTCTCCCATCGGCCTTTGAGGGGTGTTTGGTGGCATCCCTGTTGCAGTCAAGAGGCCCCGATTCATACCCTGCGCCTGCCGCAGGTGGCAGCCCACCCTCTTATGCCCGCAATGCAGTGGAGTTCATCACTTGGTGCTACTTTCGCCCCTCATCTCTTCTGGTCCTCTCACAACACACACACACACCCCTCCCTCCTTCCTCCTGCTCTCTGGCATCCCCTTTCTTGGATGACTTGGGCGTTTCTTTATTATTTCACAAACCTTTCCCCTCTTCCTCTCAGGATCACTTTTGGCACTTTGGCTGTTCATAACTTGCAGGCTGGAGAGGGCAGACAACCTTTCCTCTGTTCCACACGGTGTGTGTGTGTGTGTGTGTGTGTGTGTGTGTAATCCTCATTTAGCAGCCGGGACGGATAGTTTGTAAGCCGCACAAACCCAAATCGTAGCTAGCATCACTTTCATGGGTGAGAGGCAAAGAGGTTTGAACGGAGACATTGCGAGGGGAGGAAAATCAATACTTTGAACGCTGGGATCCAAACGCATTAGACAGCCCGTAAATATTTCAGAATAGGCCAGTCAGCCACATTCATTACATTTTTCCATTCATCTGACGCAGAGAACAAATTAAAGGCAGTGGGGGGTGGGGGGAGCCAAAGCTGTCAACACATTAATTGTGTTAATTCTTGGAAAACAATGTGTTATTGGGGGTCAGCCACCTAAAAGGACCTCATCAGTTTTGAGGGCTGCTTTGTCTGGCCTGAGATTCAATCCGGTGGGCCAGTTTAACTTGGTTATTTGTAAAAAGCGCTGAAGAAGCCTTTTTGGGTCGGGAGTTTTCTTCCACTCGAGCTAACCTTGGTTGCTTTCTAGAGGCAGAAGGAGCTTTTTGTGGGAATGCAGGTGTGTGTGTGTGTGATCTCTGTTTTGGTTTGCTCTGTGGATGAAGGGGCACCATCCTGCCCGGGGCTGAAGCTCCACTTCTCCTCCAGGTTCCCACTAATAGCTCCTCTCTATCTTCTGAACCGCTTAAGTGGCGAGAACGGATGGTCCATTATGCCAAGGCTGTTTTCCCCAACATCGGAGGGACCCATCAATTATGCCCGGTGGCAGGAAGAGAGGAGTTCCCGGAAAAGCTGTGGCGAGGTGGGGAGGGAGATGCCACTCGGTCCTGCCTGGGCTGAGCCCCACAGCGAGCCAGCCCTACGGCTGGGCATCCTAAGCCCCACTGAAGGGCACCGGCCCACTCGTGGCTCCTGGATTTTGAACAGCAGTTCGCGCTTCCACTCGGCAACCCCAGAAATGCCTTGTGGGTTCATGTCTGGGTCTGAAGACACCCAGGGACGGAGGGTCAAAAACAGCCCCTAAAGGAGTTTTTGCTGATTTTCTGGCTGTGATAAATGAAATTTAAAAAATATATATTTGCAACTTAGATTCTCTTTGTGATCTTCCCGTTAAGATTTCAGGTTTAATATTCTGTGCTTTGTATTTTTGCTCCTGTGTTCCTGTTTATTGAAATACCATGTGAATGTGCCATACAAAAAAAAAAAAGAAAGAAAGACATAATACCTAAGGGTGAGAAAGGGGTTGGAACTGGGCCGGAAAGTGGCCGGCTCTGGCAGGGTCTCCTCTGCCACAGAGCCAGAGCCGGAAGGGGATCTGCTCTTTTTCAGAGTTGTCGAAAACCAGGCTGGGCTGATCAACCTGACTGGGGACGACCTGAAAAATCCCCGGGAGCTGAAGAATCTGTGAGTTTTGGAGGGTGGGGAGGCGCTTGGCCAGCTCAAGGGGGAGGATGGGGGGGGGTTGTTGGCAGAGGGGCTCTGCCTGGGTGGAGGAGGCAGTTCTTCACCCCTTCCTGCCCTCTGAAGACCTTATGCTTGTCTTGCAGGACGATTGCGAGGACCAGCCTGAAGTTCATCGCTCCAGATGCCTTCAAGGCCAGCCCAAATCTGACCCACGTGTGAGTGTTAGGCATGGGGCCTTTCTGCCTGGGGGGGGGGTGGTGCAGGGGGCTTCCTGCAGAGAGGGTCTTTCAGGCACGGGCAGGAGGGATGATCCTCAGCTGAGGCTCAAAGCTGGGCTGGGGGATTCTGGGAGTTGAAGTCCACCCGCCTTAGACTTGCTGGCGTGGAGCAATCCTGGCTGAAACAATGACCGATCTTCCTCAGGAAGAGGAACTGGGCTCTGCTCCATCCGAGAAACCCCAGGGGTCCCTCTCTGCCCCCCCCCTCACAGGTCGATTCTGCTCCCCCTCGCCCCTTCCCCTTTGTTCATTAACAGCTTGCCTGGAACCGCGATTAATCATTGTTAGGGTTAATGTCCCTCTGCAACCCACAACGATCGATGGATCCCTGCTCAGCACAGCTCTGGCTGCCCTCTTGGCAGGCGGGAAAGCCAAGCCGAAGCCACCGGATGGGCTGGTGTGGGGCCAGCCCGGGGGGGAGCAACAGGCAGCACCAAGGCCAGAAGCCCGTGGGAGGGTCAGTTCCAAAGGGCAAAAGCCATGGCTTCCATTCCTGGGAAGTCCGGGCGGCCCTGGCCTCCCTCAGACCAGGCGCTGGGTCACCTCCCCATGAGGGTGGAGGGGACGATGCGGTCAAAAGCTCAGCCTGGGCACGAGCCACGGGGCGGGGCTGCCTCCGTTGGGCGGCTCACCCAAACAAACCTGGATCCGGTGAACTTAGCAGTGCAATAAACAGCTACGGAGCGCTTCCTGGCGGAGCTTCTGGGTCAGTCCCAGCCGGACGAGGCTGCCCCTGCAGGGAGAAGGGGCAAGGATGTCGTTTCCTTCTGTCTCTCCGTAGGAATCTGGCCTTCAACCAGCTGGAGTTCCTCTCCTGGAGGACCTTCCACCACCTCCGCCTTCAGGAGCTGTGAGTCCACACACACACAGAGAGACCCTTCCAACTCACAAAGTTGGGTCTTGTCCTTGATTTCTGGCAGAGCAAAGCCCCTGCTCCCCCCCCCCCCCCCCCATGCTATCTTCCAATGTTTAAATTTGACTCCGCTGGAGTTGCGCTTTCCTGAACCAACCAGGAGATTTCTGAGTTCTTTGAACATTCAAGCTGTTTAATTTGTTCTGATGGAAACTGGTTTATTCCTTCCAACTCCCAGTGAGCCTCTCCTGCAAAATATTCTGGCTTTCCTGCTGAGGGACAGGCCTGACCCGGGTGGGGTGGTGGAGGGTGGACGGTCCCTTCCTCATGGCGCTGTTTGGCCTCAGATGGCCCTGCGAGGTTCCGCCTTTCTGGGCTGGATTGATTCACTCAGGATAAAAGGGGCCTGCCATGCCGGCTTCTACTCCATAACGCAATTTGGAGATCCACTCCGCTTTAAGCAAGTATTAAAAGATCAGCGTGGATAAATTGGGTTTCTAGCCAGGCTTGGCAAATATCACTGTTCCCGTTTAATGCTATTCTGGAGAGCCGGAGGCATTGACCAAAAAATTAAAATAAGGAGATGGATGTTCTCCGGGCCCTCTATTCTGGATGGAAGCTGGGGGGAGGGCGGGGGGAAGAGTTTGCAGCTTTATCGGGCTGACTGCGTCGTTCCCCCCACTCTGGCTTCCTCTGGGCAGGGTCCTTGTGGGAAACCCCCTCCGGTGTGTTTGTGGGCTGCTGTGGCTGCAATCGTGGCAGCAGAAGAGGCAGCTGGACTGGGCGGGCAACCAGTCCCTCCAGTGCCTGCAGGAGGACAGGACCCTGGTTCCCGTCTTCAACCTCACCCTCTCCGGCTGTGGTAAGGCAGAGCCCCCCTCAGTGGGAGACCCCGGCCGAAATTCAGTGGACGGGAGCTCCTTCCTGCATGGATGCAATTCCAGCCCTGTCCAGAATTTTCCCGGCTCCTTTTACTGCCGCAAGAGAGTCCCTCTCCAGCTTGGTGGGGGGGTGTTGGTGGCTACCTGAAGCCCCCCCTCTCCCCCTCCATCCCTGTGCAGATTTCCCCAAGGTCAGGATCGACTATGACCCCACCCCGATGGGGGAAGGCGGGAGTGTCAACCTGACGTGTCACATCGCAGGAGAGCCGCAGCCGGTGGCGGATTGGGATTTGCCCAAGGTGGGGGGTGAACACCCCCTCCAAACCAAGGCAAGTTGTGGGTGCGGCCGACCAAATGCTCTCTGGAGCCCTTAAAGCAGGGGGTCTGGCTGGTCAGTGACCCCTGTTTCTGCTCCCCCAGAAGTCGGAGTCGGAAATCGTGCTGCAGATCACCAACGTCTCTGCCAGCTACAACCTGCAAAACATCACCTGCCAAGCAGAGAACGAGGCGGGCATGGGGCAGGCTGTCGCCCGGCTGAATGTGACCTGTAAGAGGAAAGGGGGCGCGGGGGCTGGGTGTGGGTGCCCGTCCCTTTTAGCTGGAATTCGGCAAAGGGGCCTGAGAACAAGGAATGAGCTACTTTGTGTGTGTCTTTGGCAGCTAGGAGATTTTTTTTCCTTGCAAGAAAGGGGAAAGTGCCCAGGTGGCAGATTGAGCAAACCAGCAAAGAGATAGGGTGGGCTGCCCCCTCGCTGAGGTGGTACAGTCCAGCCTTGGTGTTCACGACTCTACCGCCCAGCTTGGGGCTGATCCAAGCCCAGCAGAGAGCTTGTCCAGCTGGGTCACTTTTTCAATCCCTCGTCCCTCTTGGAGGTCCAGTCTTGATCTGACCGGGGGGGAGCGCCTGGAGTCTCGCTGCAGTTGAGACGTGCAGGGGAAGGACTTGAAAGGGACGTCCAGTCTGGGGCGCCCCACAACCCCCCTTTCCCCCTTTCTGCAGTCCCAGCCATGATCCGCGCGATGGGCCAGGCCGTCATGTACTACCGCTGGTGCATCCCCTTCTCCGTGGACGGCAACCCCACGCCCAGCATCCGGTGGCAGCTGGACCACAGGGACCTCCTGGAGACGCAAATCATCCACACCAAGCTCTTCCCGGAAGACGCCCCGACTTCCACCATCGTCCACGGCTGCCTGATCCTGGACAAGCCCTCGCACTTCTTCAATGGCAACTACACCCTGCTGGTGGCCAACGCCCTGGGCTCGGCCTCCTGCACCACCTACCAGCACTTCATGGCGCTCCCGGACGAAGGCTTCAACGAGGAGGAACCCTTTCACGGTGCCAGCCTCTGCGGGCTTCTGGGTCAGGCGCGGAGATGCGCCAAAGGCGGCGGTGCAGAAAATGAGGGGGGAGCCAGGCGGTGTCTTTCTCTGAAGGACGCCCCGGGGTGGAGAGCCCCCCCGAAGGGGCCTGTCGAGGCAGCCCTTGCCCTGGGTGCCTGGGGGTGCGGGGGGGCAGGAGGAGGAGGAGAGAGGGTGCAACTGGGGGGCTGCCCCGTTTGTGTGGGGGAGGCACCTGAGCTCCGAAGGTTCACCAACCTCCCCTTCTTCTCCTTCTCTTTCCTGGCTGCTCAGGCTCCCTCACGCCCGGCAGTAAGTGAGGTTCCCTTTGCCCTGGGGAGGGGAAGGGAGGAGGGCCCCACCCCACCTGGGACAGAGGAGGGCCACGCGGAAACTGGGGTGCTTTCCAATGGAGAGGCCCCCTCCCTCTCTCTTGGTGGGTGAAGGCACCCCACAGAGAGCCTTTGCGCCCCGTGATCCAAAGGGCAGGGATGGTGGGGAGGGGGACGCTACTGGGAGGGGGGCTGCCTGCCCAGAAATGGCCTGATTCTGTTCTCCCTTTTGTGCCCAGGAGCGGAGGATGCAAATGGCACCCAGGGGACAGCCGTGGAGACCTCAGAGGAGCAGCCGATTGGGGTAAACGGCCAAGAAGGAGCCCCCTTGGGGAGGGAGAGAGGGAGGGAGGGAGGGAGGGGGAGCCTTCTTCTCGGGGGGCAGGCGCAGCCGAGGGTGCCACACTCTTCCTCCCTCCACACTCTGCAGATCTCCGTGGCCGTGGTCCTGGCTGTTTGTGCCTGCGTCTTCCTGTCCATCATGCTGGTCATCCTAAACAAGTGTGGACAGCGCTCCAAATTCAGCATCAAGCGTAAGTTGGGGGGGGGGCTTCAGCCTTCCCTACCGCCCCCCGTGCACTGGGCTGGAAATGGACTTCTCTAGGGGTGGACATCTGTGGGGCCCCTCCGGTGGCTTCCCAGGGCAGCCGTGGCCTTCCTTGCCCTGACCGGAGAAGGTGGTCCGGAGGGCTGGAGAAGGAGAGGCGTCAGGGGGGAGGAGGAGCTGCCCCCCCAGCCTCCCCCCACTTCATTAGTCTTCCTCCTCCTCCTCCCCCTCCCCCTCCAGGCAGGCATCAGCTGCTAATTCACTGCTGGAATTGATTCAGGCTGTAAATGGGCTTGATCGGCCTGAATCACCCCCAGGGGCCTGGAAAGGCAGCAAAATGCTGGGGGGAGTGGCAGGGGAGGGAAGCAGCAGCCACTTGTTGTTAGAGTCCTCCAGACCACCCCCAACACACACACACACACACACACACACACACACACACACACACACACCACCCTCTTGCCTCCTGCTCAGCTGGCAGAGACCAAGCTGGCTCTGATTCTGGGGCTGCCAAGCCTCCAACGGGGGTGGGGGGCATAAGACGCTGCCTGCCCAGGCCTGCCGGTTGCCGGGCCTCCCTGCTCCCCCCACCCATTGCCAGGTAGTCTCCAGCGGCCTTTGGCTGCTCTTGCAGAAGAAGCAGGGTGGCAGGATTGACCCTCTACCCAGGTCAGCCCCTCCTGGTCCCGCCAGGAGAAGCACGAGAGCCTTCTGGAAGCCCACCGCCCGCTTCTCCCCCAGAGCGGCTCCGGAGCCGTCCTCTCCCCCGCCCCCAGGCTCCATCCAGACGTTGATGAGGAAGTATGGGGAGGCGCTGGGGGGCTCGGACCCTCTCACAGTAATTACTGGAGGCTTAAATGCTCGGCTGACGGCTCCCTCGGCACGGCCGGCCTTTCAGGAGGGGGCACCAGATTGGCGCAGCACACAAGCCCCTCCTCGCGCACCGCAGGCTGCTCAGGCCACAGATGCGCCTTCCTAGCGGCACTGCCTCCTCCGGCCTCCTCCGGCCTGCCAGGTCTGGGGGATTCCCTGGAGGACCCCCTGGAAAAGGGAGTCTCGGCCCCTGAACCGCCTGGCCTGGGCCTGAAAGGGTGGGTGGGAGACCACCAGGAAATCCAAAACTGTCAGAGAGGAAAGTCAAAGAACATCCCAGGACAAGGCTGGATGAACCAGCTCTGCAAAATTTGCATGGAGGCTCTTCCAGAGTTTGCCAACTCCTTGAAAATTATGCTGCTTTCCCTCCTCCTCCTCCTCCTCCTCCTCCTCGTCAAGGCTGTTGTGGGCTGTCTCCTGGGAGGGCACTTCCCCAGGGAAATTTAAACCCTCCCCAGGCAGGCTGGGCTTCCCACCACAAGGTAAACCCCCCCAGTGCTGGTCACACCAAACTCTTCCAGCCATTCACCCCCAATTGACCCAGCCAGGCTCTTTGGCTGCTCTCCCACCTGGGAGTCTCTGTGACCGTCCGACACCCGGCCAGCTGACCCGCACGCCCCTCCAGAGCCTCAGGCCTGGCACGCAGCCGCTGGGCCGCTTCGGCAACCCCCTGGCCTCCTCCACAGGGTCCGTGGTGTTGGCTCAAGAGGACAACCTGGCCCTGGCCCTGCAGTTCATGGACGGGGGAGCAGCAGCCCCCGCTCCTCCGTCGAGGCCAAGCTGGAGGGGCTGAAGAGCAGCTTTGTGGAGAACCCCCAGTACTTCTGCAACACCAGTAGGTCCTTGGGGCTGGGGGGCGGGCTGCACTGCTGGGGGTACTTTCTCAGCCCCTCCTGGTCCCCAGCTGGGCTCTCTCACCCTGCTCCCACCCAGGATCACATGCCCCAAGGGATCTCCCTCTGACCACCCCCTCATTGATGCTTGCCTTCCCCCGCCCAGCTGTCCGGCACCTCAAGCGCAGGGAGATTGTGCTGAAGTGGGAGCTGGGCGAGGGGGCTTTCGGGAAGGTCTTCCTGGCCGAGTGCCACAACCTCAGCCTCACCCAGGAGAAGATGCTGGTGGCCGTGAAGGTGAGGACCCCTCCCCTCCTGCCCCCCTTTCTCGCCCCTCTGGGTCTGGGGAAGGGGCCACCTGGAAGGACTACTGAGCTGGTCCCACAGCCGTTTTGGTTTGGGACCCCAACTCTCCTCGCTGAGCACCCCCTCCCTCCCTCCTCCCTCTCTCCGGAGACCCTGAAAGAAGCCACAGAGAGTGCCCGGCTGGACTTCCAGCGGGAGGCCGAGCTGCTGACCGTCCTGCAGCACGAGCACATCGTCAAGTTCTACGGGGTCTGCACCGACGGGGAGCCCCTCATCATGCTCTTCGAGTACATGAAGCACGGGGACCTCAACCGCTTCCTCCGGTGAGTGGGGTGCCCGGCAGGCAGGGAGGGGCTGCGTGGCTCAGAGCCTCTCTCTCTCCGTCTCTCTCCTTTTCCAGAGGTTGGATCCGTGTGGCCCACCACCGTCCCACCTTGTTCCCCCCCCCCCCTTCTCCATTACTGGAGCAGCCTCCCCAGCCTTCTCTCCCTCCTCCGCGGCTAATGCAATCTTCCCTTTGCAATATTGATTAGATTAGTTGTCTGAAAGGCTCAAATTGAAGGGGATTGGCCATCAGCGGGAATAATCAGAAGCTCTTTCGATCGGCCCCCAGGTATTGCCCGTAGGCGAGAGCTGCCAGCCGCCCTGCCGCTCGCAGCCTTACGGTGATAAGAGTTGGCATTAATGGAGCGGGGGGGTGGGGGCGCCCAGGGCCTCAGCCGGCTCCCTCGGTCGGGTTTTGTGTCAAGGAAGAAAAGGGGGACCTGCTTTGGGAGGAAAGGCCCCGGCCCGCCCTGCTGGAGGGGGGCGGCCATCCCGCAGGCCCTGGGGCAGAGCCAAAGGGTGCCCAGCCGCCTTCAGCCGCAGGAGACCAGGAGTGGCTCCTTGGGATGAACCCTGAGATAGTGGGGGGTTTCTGCGCCTGCATGACTGGCCATCTCTTGTGGGCACGTGGTGGGGAGGTTCCCTCACCCCCCCTCAGCTGCAATCCTGCCATCCCCAAACCCTTCTGGAGGTTGTCAGGTTCCGGGGAGAAGGTGACCAAAGCAGAAGACTGGACATCCGGCCTGGTGGACGCCAATCCCAGCCACACACGGCTCGGAAGGAGCGATTTGAGAGGTCCAGCATCCAAGCAGGGGAGGGTCTCACCTTCCCCCCCCGCACCTTGCAGGTCACACGGGCCTGATGCCAAGATGCTGGACAGCGGGAACGGCCCGTCCTTTGGCCAGCTGACCCTGAGCGAAATGCTGCAGATTGCCACGCAGATCGCCTCCGGCATGGTCTACCTGGCCTCCCAGCACTTCGTCCACCGGGACCTGGCTACCCGCAACTGCCTGGTGGGACACGGCCTGGTGGTGAAAATCGGGGACTTTGGCATGTCACGGGACGTTTACAGCACCGACTATTACCGGGTGAGGGCGGGGGTGACCTGCGGCCTTCTGGGGGTGGGGGCTAGGCCCCCGACCTTGGCCTCACTGCCCCTCTCCGCAGGCGATTCGGAGCCTGCTGCCTTCCTGTCGCCTGTGCCAGTCCCGCCGGGAGGCCCCGCTCTCTCCTGGCTGGCACCGGGGCTCCTCTTTGCCCACCCCCGGGAGACCCTCTGCTTCTGCCCCCGAGGTGCAAGAGGGATCCTCACCAACAGCGCCGGTGCCTCTGGGGTTGTAACATGCTCGGGGGGACAGCTGGGCATTTGGGGGCTTCTCTGCCAGGCTGGCATTCAGGCTTCAGCTGCCCTTCTCCCTCCCCGGCAGGGGAACCAGGCTGGGCCAGTCCTCCCTCCCTCCCCCTCTTTTTCCCTTTTAGTTTCTCCCCCAGCCTCTATTCATATTTAATGGGGCCTGGGGTGGAAAAACCGATCAGCACTTAGCCAGTGGAAAGATGGGGGGGGGAGCTGCTATTTAACGGTTAATTAAAAGGGGGGGGGAGGCAAGGAGCAAGAAAGCAGATGGAGGCCGGGAAAGGGAGGGGAGGAGGGGGAGGGGGAGACTTTTGGGGGCCTCCCTAGGAAGCATCCTGCTTAGGTGCACCTCCTGGAGCGGAAGGGAGGCCATCCTGGGGCGGAGGTCATGCCCGACCCCAAGGCTGCCGTTCCCCCACAAATTCTGAGGGTGCTGTGCCCCCCTGACTGGCATGCCTTCCACGCCCTGCCTGGGCCCTCCATCCTGCCTGGCAAGGAACATGCCCAACTCCAACCCCTGCCGTGGCCCATGTGGCGTCTCGCTGCAACGTCCCCCGGGCTCCGCCCACCTGGCCCCGCTCGCTTGGGCCCCCGGCCACTCACCCCGTGCCTCCCCCTCTCCAGGTGGGGGCCGTACCATGCTCCCCATCCGCTGGATGCCCCCGAGAGCATTCTCTACCGCAAGTTCACCACCGAGAGCGACATCTGGAGTTTTGGCGTGGTCCTGTGGGAGATCTTCACCTATGGGAAGCAGCCCTGGTACCAGCTCTCCAACACCGAGGTAAAGGGGAGGGAGGGGAGGTAACAGAGGAGGGGAGGGCGGACGTTGCCCCTCACTTGCTCCCATTGCTTGTGGACGGCTGGGCCTGGACGATGGCCGTGCGGATGGGACTGCGGGAGGCTCAGCCCATGGCCAGCTTTGGGGAGGGCGGGACACCCCAGGAGGGAAAGGGGAAGGGCGGGGTGAGTCCCCAGTGAATGGGGGGGGGCTGTCTCTCTTCCCCAGGTTAGCCAATCCCAGACTTTCCTGCGTGGGCAGCCACTTTTCAGGGGGGGCCCTTTGGTTTCCTGGGACGAGAACTTCCCCGCCAGGGGAATTCCGGCCGGCTTTCCGAACCGAAAGGGCAGCCTGCAGGCAGGGTGGCCGTGGCCCTGCGGGGCTTCTAGCCCACAAGCCGGCCATGCTCCTCGCCCCTCTCCCGCTTTGCAGGCCATCGAGTGCATCACGCAGGGCCGGGAGCTGGAGAGGCCGCGCACTTGCCCCTCCGAGGTCTACGACATCATGCAGAGCTGCTGGCAACGGGAGCCGCAGCAGCGGCAGAGCATGAAGCGCCTCCACAGCCGCTTGCAGGCGATGGCCAAGGCCCCCCCAGTGTACCTGGCTATTCTCAGCTAAGGGGCAGGCGGGGGCAGGCGGGGAGCCCCCCCCCCTCAACCTTCTCCATCTGCTCATCCATCCATCCATCCATCCAACCGAGAAACTCAACCCAGGCAGGACCCGTTGCCTGAACTCCGCCTGCCATGGAAAACGCTTCTTCCCTCTCGGGAAAGCCAGCCCGTTTCTCTGCCTGCTGTGGGCAGGACTGGGAAGGCTTCCCCACCTCCTGCGTGTGTGTCAAGGCTAGGGTAGGGAAAGAGACCCCGACCCCCCGATGGAAGCCCCACCCGATGGCCTGAATTCGCTGGAGCTGGTCCTGCCCGGCAGAGCCTGGAGGGGAGGGGGAGGGAGGGGGATGCCACTCAGCCTCTCCAGGGTGACGTCAACCGGTGTCTCTGTCCTCCCTGAGTGACTCTCTCCAGACGCCTCCGGTGGTGCGGGGGGCGGGGGCAGGGGGGCAGCAGGAGAAAAGCTGCTCCTCCTTCCATCTTCTTATTTATTGTCCTGAGCTGGAGATCCTTCCTTGTCATAATTACATTTTTCCTGGCAATGGGGGGGTGGGGTGGTGGATCTGGAGGAATCAGACAAACCCTGGTGCAAAAAGCAACCTGAGATTTAGAACGGTCTGGCAAAGGGCGACGGACCTCCCCCCGTTGATTAAGACCCCAGAAGCCCCGTCATCCCCAGTGAGTCTCAGTCTAAACCGAAGCTACGCTGCTGCTTTGAATATGGCATTCAAAATAACCTGCTTCCCCCGCCAGGTGGGCTGAAGCCATAATCAGCGGGCGGCTTGTTGGGCAAGGAGCCCCCCTGCCAAGGCGAGAGCCCTCTGGCCACCCAGCCTGCCTTTGCTCCCCTGCCCTGCCGGCTTTTCACACTTGATTGTGAAGCTTTTCACACTTTCTCAGAGGACAAGCGGGATCTAGTAGAGGCTCTTTGGGAAAGTGCCTTTCAAAAGATTAGCGTGCAGGACAATCGGTCACCTTCCCCTTCCTCAGAACACCCCCCTCCCCAAACATGGGCTCTTCCCTGTGCCCCACTCTTAAGGGGGGGCAGAAATGCCGTTTTCAAGGCAGAGGGGATTAAGGAGTGACATTTAATTGGATTGCAGACCCCGCCCCGATAGAGGGATTAGGCTCTGCCGGAGGGGCTCCTCCATCCTTCTGCCCCCACCTTTCTAAGCACTGACTATATTGGCTGGGGGGTTGTGGACTGGCCAGACCCTACTTGTCTCCCCAATGGAGGTTTGGGGGGTGGGCGTGCCATGCCCAGGCTGAGCTCTTGGTGTTCAAGATGTGTGTATGAATTGGAAGAACATGCTGGAGAGAACCTGGGCTGAATAATGAAATAAAATCTCTCAGATTCATTCATATCTTTAGAGGAGACGCATCTGCCTTTTTCTTTCCGCTCAGAGACCACCGTGCAGGACTGGGGAGGGAACCCCGCAAATCCTCATCTGCCCTCGTTTGTGGGGTGCAGTTGGGCCTTCCTTTGCTTGCTCCAAATTTGGGGGTCCCAGTCAAAGCCAGGCCCTTTGGGCACGGGAACCATTTCTTCCCTTCCGTTTCTGCCTCTTTGCAGGAATACACGAATTCTGCTGGGGTCTATTCTGTAATCCGAATCTTCCTGTAGCCAAAATCTGTTTTCCCATTTCTGGAATGAGAGGCCAGGCCTGGAGGCTCTTTCTGAGTGATCTCTTCCAGGGATCTGTCTGGTCTCGAGGCAGGAGGGATCCAGTCCACCTTCACTCCTTTCTCTGATTATTCATCCCCGAGAAGATGGGCTTTCCTTGGGGTCTGCCAGGCCTCCGCCAAAGGAAAGGGGTCCCTTCTCTTCCCTGCCCCCCTTAGCGAACCCCCTGTGCGAAGCTGCGGAGGGCGTCCCCTGGTCCTTCGGCCCACCCGATCTGGGCAGGAGATCATTCCGATTCAGCTGCCAGCCACGTCTCTGCCTCCCTCGGCTGATTGGGGGTGACAAGAAGAGCGATTGGCCCCCCGAGAGAAAGAAAATGCACACCTTCATCTAATCAAAAGCCTTATTGAATCCTCGGTAATCACATCTGTGGAGAAATGGGGGCAGCAACTCCTGGCCAGCTGGGTCTCTAATGGGGCCGAATTGATTACATCGGAGTGATGAACAGGCCCGTTTGCTTGTCGCCAAAGGCGAGACGGGCGGGGAGGCAGCGGTGTTTGGTTCAGGGCCAGCGGACCGCCCTTCCCACTCAGGGGCAGAACGGGCACCAAGGGCCCACTGCAGAAGGGGGTGCCCCAAACCCGGACCCACGGGGAGATTCCTGCCAGCCCCAAGAGCAAACTCCACAGCGTGGCACGCAACGGCTCCCTCAGCCTGTGGGGGTGGGCCTTACGTCCTTGGGCCAAACGTGGCAAGCCACCAGTTGGCATCCAGGGCAGGAGCAGGGCGTTGGGGGCCCACGGAGGCTCTAGGACTATTGGGAGTTGTGGGTCAGAAGGGAGCAAGGATCGGCAGCCCCGGCCATCCCAGGAGACCAGCTGCGCGTTGGGGGGCCATCACCAGCCACCGCATCCCCCAAAGCCCCTGAAAGTGGGCAAGGGCAGCAGGGCCACCGGCCGAGCTCCGGATGAGCCCCTAGGGGTCCCCTCTGCCCAGGCAGACGTGGGGGAAACTCGATTCAGCCCCTGGGAAGGCTCCCCGCCCTCACTGCCACGCCAGCCACGCCAGCCAGCACGCCATACCTTCCTTCCCCATCCCTGGGCTGAGCTGGGAAAAGACCCCCCACCCAGATGAGCAGGGGGTGGCATCAAGTTTCAGAGTGCGTCTCCCGGCTGGGTTTGCAGCATTGACAAATGACACCCGGCCACTCTTGGGGGGGGGGGCTGGAGAGAAGAGAAGGCGAGGGGGCTTCCCTTGAGCCCTGATATGGAGGGGGCACAGGAAGGAAAGGAGGGGCATCCTTGCCAGGCTCGATGCCCCCCATTTTGCTCTGGGTAGCCAGGAGATGGGGGGTTAGTGGGGGGAAACAGCTTTCCTTGGCCAAGAATTAGGGGCCATGAGTTGCAGGGACCTAGTCCCTGTCAAGGGGGCGTAAGACCCCCAGGATAGCCAGGAGGGGCCTCCCCAACAGGAAGAGGAATCTGAAGCAGGTGGGGAAAGGAAGTGGGGGGTTCCTTCTGAATATTGACCGGAATTCTGCCATTGCTGTTCCAGGGGCATTTTCACTCTCTTCAGTAGCTGAAGCTGAGACGGGGCCCCCTGGGAAAGGGGTCTGGGGCAGGCAGCGCTATGGGGCACCGGGCAGGAGAGAGGGAGGCATGGAGGTCTCCCCAGGAAGGGGCAGGGAGAGGGAAGCGGGGAGACCTGCAGGGCTCCTGGGCGAGAGACTGGGCCGGCTCCAGACGGTTTTCCATTTCAGAGGAGTTCCCGGGGCGGCTTGGAAGTGCTGAGGAAGGGGCTTCGGTTGCCTTCCGCAGAAGAGAGGCTGGGAGGGAACAGCCAGCTGGCCCTTTGGGGGGGTCTCTGGCCCACAGCCTAGCCCGCCCCCACTGTCCCCATCTCAGGCGCTAGCAGCACCAGAAGGCCAGCCGGCAGAGGAGAGAGAGGAAAAGAGGCGGACTCTGCTAACAGGTAATCTCACCTGGCTGGCCTCTAGGGGTCCTGCTGCCCCTTTCGGCCTGTGCTGGGGGGACGAAGGACCATAGAAGGGAAGTCTCCTTTGCTGGGGGGGGGGGCAGCCAGGAAGTGCTGAAGCTGAGGGTTCCTGGGGGTGGGGGGAGATGGGGGGAGATGGGGAAGCATCAGAGGTGTGGAGCAGCTGGCTGAGGTCCTGGAATGCTCCCCGGGGCGTGATGGCCCTTTGATGGCCTCCTTCCTCTTCTCCCTCCACCCTGAAACCCCCAGAAGCCCATCCATCAAGCCCCCTCCCCGTCGGCCGGGCTAATTGTAACTAATGGCTGCCCCGGTGATGGGAGGTCGCCTGGCAGAGAGGCAGCACCTCTGGAATGTGGAAATCGTTACCGCGTAGTCCTTCGGCTCGTGGGGGGGGTGGGCTGACATCTGTCCTCTGCAGCTGGGGAAGCGGGAGAGCGGCCGGAGTGGCCGATCTGGGGATGACCATTCAGGGAGGAGGAGGAGGGCCCTTGGTGCAGGACGTTTCCTCCAGGAATGGAGCCCCCTCCCCTCAGGCCATGGCCGGCTCCAGCAAGAGCCTCCGCCACTGACCAGCTGTCCAGGACTTCTGGCGGCATTCCACCCCCCCACCCCCCCACACGGCTGATCTTGGTGGGACTTCACGCCTGCCATCTTTGCATGGGAATCTTTCCATGGGGGGCACATTCATCCAGACCCCCTGCAAAAGGTTTTGAGTGGGTGAATGTGGCCCCCAAGGATGGGCCTGAGGTGGACATGGGCCCAGTGGACTCTGGGGTCCTGGGTGAGGCCAGCCAGGACGGCCCTGGCAAGGCTAAGGAAGGAACTGGACCCCCTATAAATGCAGCTGTGGGCGTCATCTCCAGGGCTCAGCTCAACTGGCACCGAGTCTATGGGATGCCAGGCCAGTTGGCATAGCCTGGAGTGGCCAAGGGTCTCTGCTGCCCCCTGGTGGAGGCCGAGGCAACTGGTTATAGCCCTCAGCTCCTCCCCACCCAATCCGGGCCCCTCCCTTCACAGCAGCAGCCGCCTCTAGAGGACCCCAGGAAGGGGAGAGACCTGGGGAAATAGCTGACTGGCTCCGCTGCCTCCTTTAGGACGGAGTTGGGAGCTGTTCCGGGTGCTGAGTTCCAGCAACCCTTCAAGGGAATCCCTCTCTGTGGGTCTCTTTCCTTCTGCAGGGCCCTGGGAAAGCCCCCTCCCCGAGTGATCTCCCCCCGCAACCCCAGTGCCAACCAGAAGAGATGCAGGAGCTCCAGTGGGGACAAATCACGTGCTTTTCGTCTTGGGGAGCGAACGGGGTGGGTGGGGGTCTCTGCTTCGTCTTTGGGGAGGGGGCTCCTGACGCTACTGGTTCCCCCCCCCCATGTTCAGCTACAGCTGCAAGGAAGTTTTGCTGCGCTATTCATCCTTTCATTCCATGGATCAAAGCGACCTTTTGGGTCGCAGCTTCTGCAGAGGGCAAGTTTTGAGACAGGATGGGCGGCCCCAACGTCCAGCGTCTCTGCAGGAGAGGGGGAGGGGCACCGTACCCCACTCCCCCACCCCACCCCCGATGGTCCCTGGGCCACCCCGACCTCGCCCTCCGAGGGCTGAGCAGAGACGGGGGGCGGGGGGGGAGCTCTGCTTCTCACGAGAGAGTCCGCATGTTCCAAACATTTTGGCTTTCTTGCCAAAAAAATTACTATTTTTTTGTTGTTGCTGTTTCTTTCCATTCAGCTTCCTCGTCAAAGCTTCCTGAAGGCGCCAGCTGAACCCGGCCCCTTCCTGCCTCGCTGTCCCCCCTCCCCTCCAGTCCCATGTTCACACTTCTCCTGCGCTCTCGGACACCCAACTCAGCCTGGGAAGATCCTGAAGGAGGGAGGCAGGCCCTGGAGGGCTGGGATGTCCCTCTCGGCCCTCCTCTGAGGCTGGGACCGGGTTCGGCCTCTTGCTGGACAAGAGCGGCTCCTGGGGGAGGAGCAGTGAGGACGAGCAGCCCACCCAGGCAGCCCTGCCCCCCCCCACTGCCTTTGGGAAGCTCAAGGAGGTAAGCTTTGGGGGGGGGATGAACCTGGAGACGATGGTGTCCGGGCACAGAGCTCAGGTGTCAACCAGAGCAGAGTGCAGGGCTTCCCCTTGGCTGGCTTGGAAGGGGGGCATCTAGCTAGACTGCCCTTGCCTTGGCCACCCCCCCACCCCCAGGAGACTGTCCTCCCCAAAGCTGACAGAGCTGGAACTTTGGGCGTGTTAGGTAGAACGATGTCCCTTCCCTTCAGTGACGTTGTGCTTGTCCCCCAAGAGCTCGGTGCTCTTTTAATCTGAGGTGTCCCACTCAAAGCCTCCCTTGATCCCCGGCCCCCTTGGGGGTCTCTGCTCAGGGCTGCTTGTTCGAAGCCAGAGTGGGTGGCGATGTTTGTTGTACGTGTGAAGAGGCCTCCATGTGCCCAAAGGGGACAGACGGAGACGCTTTGGCCCCTCTGGAGCTGCGCCCTCAAGCCACCCCCCTCTTTCTCAGCCCCCACCCCCACCCCGGAATCCTCTAAGGCTTTGCCTCCAGTCCTAGCGAATAGCTTCGTCCCCAGCTGGGCTGGGTGGGGTGGAGGAAGCCCTGGGTTCAACTCCCTCCAGCATCCATGACTCATCCCTTGAAAACGCGGCCACTTCCTAGATGAAGCTTCGTGGTGGTGGCGGCGGCGGCGGCGGAGAAGGGTTAGTTTGACGGGCCATCTAAAAATGCCCAGCGAGGTCACCGGGAAGGCTTATCTCTGGCCAGCAGGACTCTTAGGAAACCGCAGCTCTAGCTCGCCCGGGGGCGGGGGAAGCTCCCCCGGGTCCCTCTGGAGATCAAGCAGAAATCAGCCTTGCAAGGGGACCTGCTTCCTCCGTGGATCGCTTGGGGGCTGCAAAGAGTGGGAGGGAAGGAGCGGGGGGCAGGTTATCTTGGCCGAGAAGGAAAGTTAAACTGGGTTAGGGGAACTTGACTAGATTGTGAAGTAGCAGAATAATAATAATAATTAATTAATTAATTAATTAATAATAATAATAATAATAATAATAATAATAATAATAACAACAACAACAACAACAACATCATTATCATCATTAACTATTATAAAGAGGGACCCAGGAAACCAGCCTGGCCCCTTCTCGATCTGCTCCCTTTCCCAGCCCGTTCCTGGGCCCCTCCCCCTTGCAAGCGTGACGGGGCCAGCGGAGCCCAGCGTGGCCCCTGGAGAGCAGAGGTCCGGCGTGCCTCCCAAGCCTCGCCCGGCCACCTTTGGCTGACATCCCTGCTTGCTCCTTTCTGATAAACAGGAAGCAGGACAGGGGTCCGGTGATGCTTTGGGGGTGTAAACAGGAGCTTTCTATCTGTGGGGCAGGAAAGAGGGGAGGCCGGGAGGGAGGAGCAAGCAGGGCACTTCCCCCCCCACCTCCTGCCTTCAGAACAGGGTCTGGCACCGCTGTGACGTTTGGGGAGAAGGGGGGGATTTTTACATCTGGGGCACAGCCATTTCCTGTTACCGTCTGGGGATGGGGGCTCGTCTGGCGACCCTCTGGGGGGCCCCTTCCAGGCTGTGCACCGAGGCACCTGAGATGTCATGCCTGCCACCACGCCTGGCCTGCGTGTGCTTGGCAAACCCCCTTTTCCTGCCCGTCTCTTGCCTGTTTCCTCTCCTGCTCTGGCCTTTTCCTGCATCAAGGCAGCTGCAAGGGGGGGGTTAGGAGGCCTTGGGGAGCCCCCTCCTCTTCCCTGGGCCTGCAACCCAGGACTGGCGCCCCCTCTGCCTGCCTCCTTTCAGCCAATGGCTCCCAGGGGACCCAACTGCCCCTCTGCCAGGGCGGGGTTGGCAGAGGGGCCCTTGTGAGCCGGCTGCCCCCCTTCTGCTGGCCTGCCTGCCCTCCCTGCTGTTTTGGGTCCCCTTGGGCCTTGTTTCCGAAGCACTTGAGCCTCCGGAGAAATCAGGGCTTACAGGCTCACCCCCTCTGGCCAAACAGCAGCCCCTCCCCTCCATGCTGCGGCAAGGGGAGCCCAGGGGGCTCTTGCAGCCCCAAGACCTCCCCTCGTCTGCCGAGAAATCTGCAATCCAGCCCGTTCTGGCTCCCCCGCTTCCCACGCAGGGATGCTCCGGGCAGCAGCTTTAACTCAAACCAGCTTTGCTCCGGCCTCTCCTTGTTCCCTCCCACCCCGCAGCCCCCTCCCCACCAGCCCTGCAGGGGCTCAGCACAGGCCTCGCAGCCAAGTCTTCCAGCTGCAGATTGATGCTCCCGTGTCTCTCTTCCGAAATCCCGGCCATTAACGTTCCGCCCACCCAGGTCTTCCTTGGTCTGTGGGGTGTGTTACGGGACCCGCTTATTCTTCCTGCCTGCAGAAATGGAGACGCAGAGCCAGGGTGATCTGGGACATTTGCACAAACGTCTCCGTGAAGTTACACACAGGTGGCAGGCAAAGCAACTCTACACACACACACTGTTGTGGTTCTGGTCATCGGAAACCTTTACTTCCCTCGGCAGCAGCTGGGTCTTCCTGTTTTTCAGCCTCCTGCTCTAGCCTGCAGCCCTAAGATCACCTGGTGGTCCCCCATCCGGCGCAAGCCAAGTCCCATCCTGCTCTGCCTGTTGCAGTCAGCCAGCACCGCCCGGGGCTGCCTCCTTCTTGAGGTGAGGCGGCATGGCTGTCCTCCTTTCCGCCTGCCCCACACAGGCTGCAGGGGCCCTGGCGGGACGTCCTGAGAGCAGCTCCGTTTCCCACACGCTCCTCCGCCTGCAGAGCCACAGGGTCACTTCCTGTTTGCAGCCAGGCAGAGGAGCAGCGCCTCCCTCTCTGGCCAGGGGAGCCCCATCCAGGGACTGGCAGGGGGGGCCAGGGGAGCCCCACCTGCTTGGGCCCTGGAAACGCAGAAGGGAGCGAGCGGTGGTGAGCCTTTGCTCCGCGTAGCTCCAGTTCTGACACCCTTGCTGGAAAAGTTGGAAGGACGGGACTCCTTCCCGGTTGAGAGACTTCAGATGGGCTGGATCTGGAGAGGGGGGAGGGGGGGCGGCCCCAGCAGGCCCTGCTTGCAAAGAGGTGCGTGGGCTGCGTGCACAGCCCCCACCGGCTCCCCAAGACTTGGAGAAGCCTCCAAACGGCCCGGCCTGTCTTGGGTTGCTATCCAAGCAGCTCGCCCCTCCCCAGGGAACTCGCCTGCTTCCAGCTTTGCAAGTAATGGGGGGGGGAAGCTCTCCTCCTCCTCCTCCTCCTCTGCATGTTCCTGGAGACACGGGTGGTCTCTGGACAGAACACGCGGGAAGGCCGGGCAAACTGGGGCCCCTTGGCTTTTCTTGGCAAAGGAGGGACACGATTGGGCAGCTGGTGAGTCTCCACGGGTGGCAGGACTTGGCTTTTGCTGGGTTTCGGGTGCCAGGGGGTCCTTCCGCCCTCGCCTCTGGTTCTGCCCTGCGTCCGGGTGCATTTCCATGACACACACACACACACACACACACACCCCGGCCAGGTCATTGGACAGGGATGGGTCTCCAGACATTCTGGTGCAAATTGTGGGAGGGGTGCAGACGAAGGAGGCCCAGGCCCACCTTCCCCTCCCCTCCCCTCCCCATGTTTTCCCCTCTCCTCCCGGGGCTCCTGGGAGACCCAGCCCACGGCAGGAGGAGGGGCCCAGGAACAGCCAGGAAGGGGTTGCAAAACTTTGCTGCCTCAGCAAAGGGGATGAAGGGAATTGGACCGAGTGGATGGAGGCTGCTCTGCCCTTTTGCCAAAGGGGGGGGAGAACAAAGGGGGGGGGATCATGTCCAGAGAGGGGAGGAGGCTTAACTCCTTCACTGCCAGCGGTGGGAACTGATGTTTGGTAACAGGAGTGTGTTTGGCGCCATCCAAGCGAGTAAAGTTTTCCTTTGTGGAAAACCGCCGGCCGTCTGCAGCCGTGAGAAAGTGGCTGGGGTCAGCGGTCAGGCCTGGGCTTAGGAAAAAGATTCCACAGTTGCAGGATTAGGTTTGTGGAAGGAGGGGAGGGGGCTTCCAGCTTTTGTTTCAAACTGAGACCTTCTCCTTCGCTCTAAGCTGGGACCGAAGGACCTGAAGGCAGGGCGAAAACAAAGGAGAAGCGAAACCGGATTGTCTTCCACGGTGCCTGCCTGAAGGTTTCATCCAGTCCTCACAGGGAACCACACCCCCCCTCCCCTCCCCCTAATCCCCCCTTCTCTGCTCCTCCAGGCTCCTTGGATAGCTCCTTGCCAACACCAGGCCTCTTGTGGGCTGTGGGGCTTTCTCCCTCTGTCCTTGGAGGCAGCTGTCCTGTTCCGTGGGGAGACGGTTCCAAGGACAGGACCGTTTGGGGGTCCCCATGTTGGTCCAGCTGGGATGCCAGCCCCCGAGAAAGCCCTGGCTCTGCGCCTTTCCTCTTTCTGCACAGCCATTCCTGTGTGTGTGGACGTCACGCAGGAGAGAGGCGAGGAGGGAGGCAGGTGGCGTGAAGTCACTTCAAAGGCCTCTACAGTCGCCATAAACCCCTTCTGGTCACTTAGGATGATGGCTTACCGTTACTCCCTGCTGGTGCTGTGGCTGCAGCTGGATCGGGCCCTGTTGCTCAGCTCCAACGACCCCAACGTCTGCAGCTACTGGGAAAGGTGAGACCCCTCGCAAGGCAGGGGCCAGAATGCAAAATGGGGGGGCAGCGTGTCCCCTCCCCCTTTTTAGGAAGAGGCCATTTCTCCAAAAATGTTTTTGGGGAATGTGCCCCTTTCCCCATTTCTCCCCTCGTCCTGGGCATGTCGACCCCCTGCATTGGAGTGGTGGGTGAGCAATGGCCGAACCCCAAACCCCAATTCAAGCTGCTGTTGTCCCCCCCCAGTTTCACCACCATCTCCAAGGAGTCCTTCGTGCAGCCCTTCGTCCAGGAGTCCAAGGAGCCCTGCAAAAGCCCAGCGTGGCTACGGGCAAAGACCTGCCCTCAATACAGGTGAGCACGGACCCCCTCCCACCTGAAGTCCCCCCCCCATGGCCGGAGTCCCGGCCTCTCCAGCAGCCTTTTCTCTTGGCACTTCCAGAGTCCTGTATAAGACGGCCTACCGGCAAGGCGTCAGAGTGGACTACCGGAGGCGCCATCACTGTTGTGAGGGGTTCTACGAGAGCAGCGACACCTGTGTCCGTAAGCCCATCTCCCCACGGCGATTCCCCTCCATGGAGCCACTGTGGAACGGGAGGGTCTGCACACCCAGGAAGCCACGCAGGGCCAGGCTGGAAAGGGATGGGATGGGAGGCCACTGGGAAATGCCAAAAGACCCGGAAAGCTGCTCCTGAATTTCTGTTGTGCAAACGGCCTGGATTTCTCGTCCCTGGGGTTGAGCTCAGGGGGGATGTGGCCCCTGCAGTCCTGGGGGAAGCAGTTCTGCAGATAAGGCTCTCTTTCTCCCCTTGGCTGCAGCTCGGTGTGCCCAGGAGTGCGTGCACGGCCGGTGTGTGGCTCCAGAGCGATGCCAGTGCGAGCAAGGCTGGAGGGGCTCAGACTGCTCCAGTGGTGAGTGCCCCCCCTTCGAGCCAGGCCTCAGGGCCCAGAGCTCAGAAAGAAAGGCCTGGGGGCTAGGGGGGGCTGGCCCATAAGAGCAGCCGTTGGGCAGACACTGGCCAGGCCCTTGTCCAGACTTGCTCATCCAGGCACCTGACTGAGACAGACTCAGGGCGAGGGGACACGAACCACCTGTCCTTCCCGGGATGGCAGCCAGTGGTCCTGGAAGCAGGTTGGATTGAGGCCCCGGGAAACCTGCTGGATTGCATGGCCTCTTTTTCCCCTCTCCAGAGTGCAGCGACCGATCCTGGGGGCCCAACTGCCAAAGCCCCTGCACGTGCTTGAACGGAGGCAGCTGTGACCCCCTGACCGGGGCCTGCACTTGCCCCCCTGGCTACCACGGGCAGGAGTGCCAAGAGCCCTGTGCCACGGGGACCTATGGCCAAGGGTGCCAGCTGGATTGCCATTGCCAGAACGGAGCGAGCTGCAGCCTCGTGAATGGCGCCTGTCTCTGCTCTCCGGGCTATGCGGGGCCACAGTGAGTGGCGGGGAAGACGGGGCAGAAAGGCTGAGCTGGGGCACTCGGGGGGGCAAGCGAGGGATGGTGGCGCCAGAGACGTGGGGGCATCGGAGCAACACCGCTGCTGAGGGTTTCAGCACCAGAAATTGCAGGAAAGCGACCGACGGCCCTCCCTGAAGTAGCCTCCCCTGGAGAGGACTAGAGAGGCTGTAGCATCCTTTCGGGATCCCATTGAGACAAACTGAAGTCTTGCCCAGCTGGGTGTGTGGAACCTTGGGGGGGGGGGAGGGAGGCCTAGGAGGGGCTGCCCTGACTGTCCCTAATGGGCACAGGGTGGATCTCTAGGAGTTCATTTCCTCCTGAAGTGGATCACAACGAGCTGGGTGCCAACGGTGGCCTTGAGCCCATCCGCTCCCTCTCTCTTCCAGCTGCGAGATCCTCTGCCCCAACAGCACCCATGGATTCCAGTGCCCAGCCTTCTGCCCCTGCCAGAATGGGGGTGTCTGCCATCCCCCCCCCTCCAGCAAATGTGCCTGCCCTCCTGGATGGACGGTAGGTGGTTGGGTGAGCAGGGACAGGGCGGTGGATCCCTAACCTCTAACCTCTGAACCAGAAGCCTTCCTCTTGCAGAGGGGCTGGGAACCCCCCCCCCCCAATTCTTTGGGATAGATTCTACCTTCCTATTTATGGGAACAGAGACACGGAATGGAGGAAGGGCTGTCTTGACCCCACAGTTCCGTGTGACAAAACCTCCTTGCCATTTGGGCACATATCGCTGGTTGAATCTCCCACCAGGCAGGTTCTGACTGCTCCCCCCCCACAGGGTGACATCTGCTCCACCCGGTGCCCCATTGGGCATTTTGGTTCCAGCTGCCAGGAAGAGTGCCGCTGCCACAATGGAGGCCGGTGCGATCCGGATTCGGGCCAGTGCCGCTGTGCGCCAGGCTACCTGGGAGAGGAGTGAGTAACCCCTCCACAGTGCGGGGGTCTTTGCGGGGCCTCGTCAGTCCTCGTGGTGGTCTTCACAGGCCGCCCAGCCTGCTGAGGATGGCAGGCGTCGCATTTCCGATTCTCGGTAAGGAAGTGACCCACTTCTCAAGGGCTGCATCTGGGCTGCCTTGGATCCATACCAGCTGGAACAAGTTCAAAGAACGTCCACGAAGAGCATCAGGAAGTAGACCTTAAGATGTGGGAGAACCTGGGACATTTCACACTAGCAACAGAGCTAAGATAGTCTTCTAAAATCAGAATACTTGTGCTCCTTTGTGCAGGACGCACAATTTCAGCACAAAAAAGGCACATTCAACCAAAAACTTCCTAACTAACTAATAGCCGCAGCTTGCGAAGGAAACCGTTTTCCACAGGGACGAAGGACGTCCCTTTACTGGATGTGTGTTGCGCATCTGTTTCGGAGATCAACTCCGCAGCCTGCAAGGCTCGCCCAAGGGGAGGATTCTCCTCCCCCCAAAATGACCCACTGTCTTCAGCTGCACCCGCCACCCAATGCCTGGCATGACCCCCTGTGGCCACCCGTGGCGGTTTCTGCCCAGCTGCAGTTGTCATTGACTGGGCTCTCTTCCCCGGGAGGGTCACGCCCGTCTGCCAAGGCCAGTCATCCCGTCTCTGCTCAAAGTAGCAGCGGCCCTTTGTAAACCTGGCCAGCCTTCGTGCCGGAAGCCCCTGGCCAATTAGGGTGGCTGTGGTTAGCAGGCCAGTCCGTGTTTCCCCCTAAAGGGTAAGAGGAAGGAAAGACTGCAGCTGCTGTCCAGGAATTGCAAAGAATGGGGAAGGCGGAGGGAGGCAGGCGCTCCTGGGGAAGATGGAAGCGGCCGAGTCGGAGGAGGATGTGGAGGAGCTGAGGGGGAGCCCTGGTGGCTCTCTTAAAGGTGGTGCAACGCTGTTGGAAGCCACACCCAACCAAGCCTGCCTTGGAGAGAATTCCCTGCAGTTCTGGGGTGGAATGTAGACCAGAGTCGAGGAGGCAGGAGCGGCTTCCCAGAGGGCAAAGAGAGGGCAGAGCTTGGAATCTCTGGTAGGCAGGAAGAGGGCGAAGGTGGACCCTCCCTAGCACTTCAGAGCATCTCTATAGCCACGCGGATAATTGCTTTAGTCTGGCCAGTTTCTGTCTGTAAGCGAACAACTCTAAAGAACTACTCCAAGGGGTCCCTCTTGGTTGCTTGGGTTTGGCCTGATCCAAGTCAAGAGGGGGGTTGGTGGTGGGCCTGTGGCAGAAGTCCCCTCCCACCCACCCCCGTTGGTGTGGACACAACCCATGCTCTGGGACTGGCATTCTAGGCCAACAGGGCAGTTGACCGACATGGGCAGATGTTGCAGCTGTTTTCCGTTCTCCACTCTCCTGCTTCTCCCGCAGATGCCGTGAGAAGTGTCCCATCGGCAAATACGGCCAGGACTGCCGTGAAACCTGTGACTGCACCAACGGGGGCCACTGTTTTCACATCAGCGGGGGCTGCTTGTGTGAAGCCGGGTTCTACGGCAGCCACTGCGAGGAGCGGAAATGTCTTCCTGGGCTGTACGGCCTCAGCTGCCAGTTTCCTTGTCTCTGTGATCCTCAGCACACCCAGAGGTCAGTCCAGGGGCCCCCTGGTTTCCTTGAGGCACCTGCCCTTCCCCGCTGGGTGGGATAGACGGGAGTGGTCCCAGCAGGGAAATCCGGCTCCTCGGGATAAGCCCCCTGGGCGGCATCGTTTCTTGGCTTGTCCCCACAGCTGTCACCCCATCTCTGGAGAATGCGCCTGCAAGGCAGGGTGGGCTGGCCTGTACTGCAACGAGACGTGTCCCCACGGATCCCATGGCCTCAGGTGCCAGGACCCCTGCCTGTGCCTGAATGGGGGCACCTGTGATGGCGAGACGGGGCGCTGCAGCTGCCCACCTGGCTACGCAGTGAGTACCTGTTAGGGGCTGGAGGGGGGCGCTCTCCGGGGCTCAGCGGGGTTGCCTGACTGCTTTTACCTTGGGCAGGACAAGCACTGCTCCAGCCCCTGCCCCGATGACACTTTTGGGGTGAACTGCTCTCAGGGGTGCAGCTGCCAAAACGCCTTGGGCTGTTCTCCTGCGGATGGGACCTGTTTCTGCAAGGAAGGTAGGACGTCTCTGGGACGGGGGAGACCTTGGGAGGCGGGCAAAGCGGTGCTGCCCAGGAAGCAGACCGATAAAAGGGGGCTGAGCCCTGGCTTCTTGGGAGTAGTGTACTTTCATATTTGCAAGATTCTGTTACTGGAGCTTTACAAGAAGGTTGAAATAGCTCCCGTAGCTGTGTCCCCGGGTGGTCTACCTGGCAAGGTGGGCCCTCATTCTGGGGAGGAGATAAAAGGCAGGGATGGGCGATACCTTCCTTTGTGAGTTCCAACGGCTTGTGCGAGAGAAGGAAGAACCCAGACCCCTCACACCAGTTGCTGCCCGTGAGGTCCCCCTCCTGTGACCCTCTCCCCCTCTGCCTCTTCTCCTCCCCTCCAGGCTGGCAGGGAGTGGACTGTTCTGCCCCCTGCTCGGCAGGCACCTGGGGGGCCGGTTGCAACCAGACCTGCCTCTGTGCCAACGGAGCCACCTGTGAGCCCACTGACGGAGGATGCACCTGCATGGCTGGGTGGCAAGGCAGCCAGTGCACGCAGCCATGCCCGGTAAGAGGGCAAAGACCTTGGATGCCAGCCCGTCTGGGTCTTGGGCCTAGGACCCAGGTTGCCCCCAAGGGCAGCATTCCCAGGCAAGGAGTCCTGGCGGGTGGCTGTGACCAGGTCTCGAGGGGGAAGTTGGAGCAGAAGAGGCCCTGGGGGTCTTTTACTCCAAGCCCCGTCTGCTCAAGCAGGAGACCACCGATAGCGAGCAGTTCCCCAGTAGTAAGGGCGGGGGGCTCAGCCGGCCAACCGTTGCTCTTTTGTTCCTGCCCAGGGCTGGTTCTACGGCCTGGGATGCGGTCGGAAGTGTTCCTGTGAAAATGCGGCTGGTTGTGACCCCGTCTCTGGACGATGCCACTGCCTGCCTGGATGGAAAGGTCAGGAGGGGGACAGGGGCTGGGCTGGGGCCGACCTGGGGGCTTCCATCCCAGGATGGGCAGGCAGAGCTGGCCCAGGTGGGTTCAGGTCCTAAGCCCCTGCAGCGCCCCTGACGTGGGCCATGGAGGCAACTGGCCTGGGACCCTCCCCTTCTCCCTAGGACCCCGTTGCAGCCAGCTGTGTGCGGAGGGCCTGTGGGGGGAGCAGTGCCGCCAGATGTGCTCCTGCAAGAACGGGGCCAGCTGTTCCCCCAAGGATGGCATCTGTGAGTGCGCCCCAGGCTTCCGGGGGCCCAACTGCCAACGGCGTAAGTGACCTTCGCTGGGGCAGCAGAATCCCCCTCCCCCTCTGGAGGTCCCAGGCCTCCGTTTTAGCTGGTGGGTTGGGGGGACGGGCAGGGAGGGAAGAATCCGCCTGCTTGCCAACTGCCCTACCCGCCCCCCTGCCAAAACCCCTCTAAAGGGCCAGTCTTGGCTGTGAAGGGCAAGAAATGGACATCAGTCCCATCTCCCCTGCCCTCAGACTGACTTCAATCCCCTTCCCCTCCTCGCCACCCCCCGCCCCAAATGCAGCCTGCCAATCGGGCCGTTATGGCAAGAAGTGCTCCATGCCCTGCAAGTGTGCCAATCACTCCATCTGCCACCCTGTGGATGGCTCCTGCGACTGTCCGCCTGGCTGGACGGGCAGCGATTGCGCAAGACGTGAGTCCGATGGGCGCCAAGCCAAGATCAAGAAACCCAACGATGCCCCTCCTCTGGGGTCCTGGAATGGGGCTGCCTCCCACTGGGCCCCTGGGCCAGGACTGGGCCATTCAGGCCTCCCCACCTGACCCCCTGAATGCCATTTTCTGGGTTGGCGCAATCCATGGTGGCAACGCGTCCAATGTTTTGCAGGCTGCACTTCCGGCTTCTTCGGCAGCAACTGCACCTCCCGGTGCCAGTGCCAGCATGGGGCCCTCTGTGACCCAGGCACAGGGTCCTGCTCGTGCCCCTCAGGCTACACCGGTGCCCACTGTGAGACCAGTAAGTATGACGTCCTGTGCCGCCTTCTGCAGAATCCTCTCTAGGGCTCTGAGGCACAGGAAGGAACAAAGGGAAAAGAACCAGGCACTGGGGTGCTTTTCCTCCTCCTTCCTTCCTTCCTTCCTTCCTTCCTTCCTTCCTTCCTTCCTTCCTTCCTTCCTTCCTTCCTTCCTTCCTTCCTTCCTTCCTTCCTTCCTTCCTTTCCTTCCTTCCTTCCTTCCTTCCTTCCTTCCTTCCTTCCTTCCTTCCTTCCTTCCTTTCCTTCCTTGCTTTCTCTCCCGTCCTTTCCTGGAGGTGAGATTGACAGGGACGCTCCATCCTCAAAGGGAAAGGTGTGCCAGGGGGTGTGCCAGGGGGTGTGCCAGGGCCCCTCTCTGGCAGAAATTGCATTCTGGGAGCTTTGACCATCCAGAGTCGGCCTCTCCAAACCTGGCAACTTTAGGACTTCTGGGCTTCAACTGGTGCTGGCTGGGGAATTCTGGGAGTTAGGCCACAAGCCTTACAGTTGCCAAGTTTGCAGACACCTGGTCCAGAGGGCACAGATGTGGCAGGATGGTCTCTGGACAGGCGGGGCTGGCCCCCTGGTTCCTGAATCTGGGGTTCCTGAATTGCCGTGTTCCTCAACGGAATGATTCACAGGCCACCCCGATCACCCCCTCACCATGGTGCCCGCTTTGCCAGCCGCCAACCCGTCCTTGGGGGCCGTGATTGGCATCATCATCCTGGCCGCTTTGCTGGCAGCCGTGCTGGTGCTTTTCTTCTGCTACCGGCGGTGTCAGAAGGAGAAGGAGAAGCGACACGTCTCCGTGGCCTACACCACAGGGAGGACGGACAGTTCGGAGTATGTCGTACCTGGTGAGCTGGGGCTGGGCACGGGGGGACCAAGTTGAAAGAGGAGAGGCAACCACAGTGTGCCAACCTCTGTGCCCGAGTGGACACATGTGCGAACCACGGGGCCTTTCCAAGAATGCCAATTCAAGCCAACGGCTCTTGTCTTTCCAGATGTGCCCCCGAATTACACCCATTATTATTCAAACCCCAGTTACCACACCCTCTCGCCCTGCTCCCCAAGCAGCTCCGACCAGCCTGGCAAGGTGAGGCTCCCCTCCTTCAGCCCCCCCAGTGACCCTTCTCCCCCCTTGAGAAAACCCCCTCTCCCCTTGATAAGGGGGGGTCCCTCCCTGGACATAAAGAGGCGGGGGGGGGCAGGGGTTGGCATCCAGAGCGGCTGCTCTCTTGCCCTGTAATCTGCACGGTCTCCCTAAGGATTCCAGGATTCCAGCTTTCTCCTTCCTCTGTTTCTAACCGGATGTCCTTATTTTCTTGGAATTGGTGGCCCCCTTTTCTGCCCCCCTCGCAAACGGGCTGCTCTGCCTGGTTCAGAAGCTTCCCCTCCCCCAACCTTTACATGCCATGTTCTCTCCAACTGGCAGAGTCCGGAGCGAGACTGGTCAGCACTGCACGGGGCCGACTGCAACGCCACTCTGCCCAGCGACTGGAAGCACCACCGGGGAAGCCCGGCCCACGGTCAGTGCCTGCCTTGAAGGGGGGGCAGGTTTGGGCAGGGAGAGGAAAGCGCCAGGCTGGCTTGCCCCCTTAAGCCCCCCACCTCCCCCCCAGTAATCCTTGGCCTGAATCGCTGCCCTTCTGCAGCCCAGGAGCCCTGGCCATGTGGCAGCTGAGCTCCTGCGGGCTCTGAGCACCTGGCAGGTGGAAACACCTCCCTCCAGAGAGAGGCCCCGGAGGCCTCATGAAGACTGGAGAAAATGGGGAAAGACCCCAAAACCCCGCAAAAACAGGGTTCTTCCTGCTCCTGGCGCACCTCACCCCCCCACCCCACCCCCCACCCCCTTAAACCCCACTTAATTGGGCCAACTGCCCCTTCTGCAGGGGGAGGCTACCTTGACCGGAGCTGCAGCTACACGGATGGCCTCGGAAAATATCGCTGCCAAGGTAACAGGTCGAGAAAGGGGGCTTTCCAGGACTTGCGGGAGACCCCTGGGCAGAGAACAGCCGCTGGGGGTCCAGGTAGGGCCACTGGCTGCAGGCGATGATGGTCCTGCTTTGTTGGAGAATGCGAGGTCGCCAATTGGCCCTCCGAAACGAGCCAGGACGTCCTCCAGCATTGCCCCCATTCCCCCGAGAAGTTGGGGGCTTGCCGGGCACAGCAAGTGCCACGGCTGCCCTCTGCCCTCTTTCCTTCCCAGTGCACGCCAAGGAGGGTCCCTGGGGCCACAGCGACAGCTCCCTCAGCAGCGAGAACCCCTACGCCACCATCAAGGACTGCCCGGGCCCTGCGGGGAAGGTGCCGGAGGGCAGCTACATGGAGATGAAGTGCCCCCCGTCCTCCCAGCGGGAGATCAGCCTCTTTGAGGAGCCCTCCTGCAGCGCCGAGACCAAGGAAGAGGACGGCTCAGGTGAGGGGGGGGTAAAGGCTGGGTGGCCCCCCTCACTTTGCTGCCCGTCCTGGCTGCCCGAGCGGCTTTTCACACCGAGAAGCGAGGCCTCCTCCGTCTGGAGGGCTGAGTTTCGTTTATTGCCTTTCTGGGCCTGGCCTTTCTTTCCAAAACATAAACTCGCTCAGTGGCCCCAACACCCTAAGATTACAATGCGAGAGAGGCGAGTGGCAATCAGCTTAAGGTAGTCAGGATCATCGTAATCAAACTGCCCGTCTTCAAGAAACCCGGGTGGATGAGACGGAAGGGGAACCCCACAAGGGATGCGGGGGGGTTGACGGGGAAAATCTTTCTCGGGCCTTTCAGAGGCAATGAGGGGCTTTTCATGGCGGGGAGTGCCTGAGGGTGGAAGGGGGGCTGGTTGGTAGCTCCATCTCCCCTCCTCCCCATCCTCTTTTCTCCCCCTCTTAGCTGCCGCAGAAGGCGTCTCGCGGGGGACTCCAGCCGTGCCCCCCAACCACTACGACTCTCCCAAAAACAGCCACATCCCCAGCCACTACGATGTGCCCCCTGTGCGGCACTACCCGCCGTCGCCCCCACTCCGAAGACAAGCCCGATAAGGCTTCCGCCTGCTCACCGCTGCCTCTCCTGCACCCTCCAGCTGGGGAGGACGGAGAGCCAGGATGGCCGGTGCATTTGGGCCAAGATTGACTACGGAAAGGTGGCGGGTAGAGATCCTCCATGAAGGGAGCCAGCGGACAAGCCTGGCCAGACTTTGGGGTTGGGGGGCTGCCAAGAGAGGGGAGCAAGCCTGGACTCTGGACCTCTCTCCCTCCCTCCCCCTTGCCCAAGGAAGCACTGGTCCCTCCAGGAAAAGCTACGAGCAACAGGGTGGGGGGCATCGCAGGAAGACGACCCTCCCCATTGAGAGACCGAGGGACCCGCAGCTCCCTTCGGGCAAAGGAGAAAGGCTGCGTTGGAGTCCACCGGCCTCTCGGACGTCCCACCATTTGCATGCCGTAAAGGAGACGCCGGGCTTGGCTGGCTTCCTCCCGTGGCTCCCCTCCTCTTGGGGCAGAGTTCAGCCAGGAGGGGTCCCTGTCCCTGCGCTGGCCAAAGAGAGCGCCTGGGGGAGGGGAGACCCCAAGCGGGCTTCTGCTCTTTGGGGTCCCTTCAACAGTTTAATAAAAACTTCCTTCTCTGCCTTGCTTCCGGAAACAGCCCCCAACCCGCCACCTGGCAGCCTGGCGAGTGAAGGAGAGGGTGAGCCCACCTGGCTGCTGGCCCTGAGGTTTGTTGCCCACATCCAAGCTGATGGGTTTCATGCCCAGGTGCCAATCAGCCTCTGCCCACCCGGCCTGGCTTTGTCCTTCCAAAAAAGAGCCATAAAGCAGTTCGTCTTGACAGTCTCCCCGGGCCCCTGGCATTGGAGGGTGCTTCTGGGCCAGCAGCACAGGACACAGCCCCCCACCCCCACCGACGGACTCAGAGGCGTGGCTTCCTGCTGGGCGGGCAGCAGTCATTGGGCTGGCCTGGGCCGGAGAGGGTCTGGGGCCGACGGCTTGGCCTCCTCCTCCTCCTCCTCCTCCAGCAGCTTGTCTGTCTCAAGGTCCAGAGCCCCCGCAGAGCTGCTGCGCTTGTTCTCCAGGCTGCAGAAGAAGGCGAGAGCACGGAAGCTGGCGCTCATGTCCTCTTGGATGCTCTCCAGAATCTGGACAAACGACGGGCGCAGTCGAGGGTTCTGCTGCCAGCACCAGGTCATCAGGCGGTGCCTGGCGGGGAGAAGGAGGAAGCCGGAGTAGGCAGGAGAGGAACGGGGGGGGGGGCTGGGGGGGCTGCAGGGCTGGGCTTCTGCCTTCCCGCCTCTCTCCAGCCAGGGATGCGCAGCCTCGAAGGCCACAAGCCCACCCACAGCCACCCTTCTGGGAGTCACTCACAGCTTGTCGGGACAGCCCTCGGGCCTCTCCAGGACCCCGTTGTCCATCACAAAATGGAGCACCTGCTCGTTGGACATGCCCTGGTAGGGCTGCTCCGCCAGGGTAGCGATCTCCCACAGCACCACGCCGAAGGACCTGAAAGAGGGGGGGCTGAGAAGGGGCACCCTCGCCCAGCCGGTTTCTCTGCTCTGGCTGCAGGAGCTTTGCACTGCCAGCCCTGCTGGGGGTCTCCTTCCAAGGGTGCCCTCTGCCCTTTGGGCTACAGACTGCCCTGGCAGCACTCGTGCCCCCTGGGGTAAAGCCGCTTCTGCTCCCAGGGGCTCACCAGATGTCCGACTGAGTGTTGAAGATGCCATCCTTCAGGGCTTGGGGGGACATCCAGCGGACCGGCAGCAGCCCTTTCCCCCCTTTGCGGTAATAGTCCGTCTCGTAGATGTCCCTGGTCATCCCAAAGTCTTTGGGAAGGAAGACACCATTGAGAGGAGGGCCAAACACCAGCAGAGCTTGAGGGGCAGAGTGGGAGAGGAGAGGCTGGCACGGGTCAAAGCTTCTCCAAGCAATGTCCAAGCCACCCCCGGCTGCCGTGGGGAGCCCCTCGCCCTCCCCGGACCTGCCCCGCCTCAGCCCCACCTCCAATCTTCACGGTGAAGTCCTCAGACACCATGCAGTTGCGAGCCGCAAGGTCCCGGTGGACAAACTTCTTGGCATTGAGGTAGGCCATGCCATCGGCAATCTCTCCGGCCATTTGGATCATGTCCTTCAGCGACGGGGGAGGCAAACCCGGGTTATTCTGGAAGGAGAGGCCCCAGGGGGGTCAGAACAGGGAACTGAAATGGGGCAGGGATGATTGGGCCTCGGGGAGCGTCCAGAGGATAACAAACGCTAGTTTGTTGCTGTGGGAAAGCCACCGCTGATGGAAGCCAGGCTCCACAAGGAAGTGGGGCTGGCCGTGACGACCAGGTTTCCCTCCCTCCCCATCGCTTGGAACCGCTTTGAAGTCCTTGCCAGCACTGGGGAGTTTTTTGCTCTGCTCCAGAGAGTCTCCACGGGGATCCAGCCACGGGGATCCAGCCCTGCCTGCAACCTGAGCCTTACTGGGGGAGGGGGGACCCACCTCGGCTTCCGGACGGAGGGAGCGCAGGTAGCTTTTCAAATCTCCCCTGGTCATCAGCTCCATGATGACCACAGCCGGCTGGCCTTGGGACACCACCCGAGGAGGCGGACCTGGAGGCCCCGAAGACAAAGGAGAGCATCTGGCATTGGAGAGCGGTTCAGGGGCCCTACCAAGCCTGACCCTGGCCAGTCCCAGGCCAGACCCATCTGGGCCCTGGAAAAGCTGTTGGGCTCAGACCTGCTGAGGCCAAGGTAGAGGAGTCACCAGGAGATGCCTGGTCTGGGAAGCTGGAGCCGCTTCCCGGGAAGGAAAGCAACCACCACGTGGCCCCTTTCCACGACGCTCCAGAGGTCCAGAGTCCAGCAGGAGTTGAACAGGCCTTTGCCTTCCCTGGAAGGAGTTTCCCCCATCCCCCACCCCCCACCCCATGCTGGCATGGGCAGAAAATGGGCGGCTGAATGAGAGCTCAGCTGCGTTTCTTTCACCCCCAACACTGCGGGGGTGCCTCCTCGCTCTTCTTCCTGGCGGGAAAGAGGGGCCCCCGCTTGCTCTGGGCGCCTGCCCCTTACCACATGGTGGCAGCGGAAGGCCTTCATGACGGAGGCCTCGTTCAGGAACTCGATGCGCTCCCGCAGGGAGGCCAGCTCGTTGACGGTCTTCAGCGCCACCCGGGTCTCCTCGCCCTCCTGCTCCAGATCCTTGGCAATCCCCTCGTAGACCATCCCAAAGGATCCCTGGCCCAGCTCTCGCAGGATGGTGATCCGCTCCCGGGGAACCTCCCACTCGTCGGCGACGTACACTGAGGGGGGGGGGGAAGGCAGGGACACTTGCCAAAGACCCCCGGAGGTGTCCCCCAAGAGCCCCCAGCCCTCCGCCCCTCCCTGCCTCTTCACTCACTGTTGGAGGCACTGAAGTATTCGGGGTTGACCGAGGCATAGAGCGTGCCGCTGGGGTACCCTTCGGTCCTCCTGCGCAGCCAAGATCGGGGGGGGGCAAAGTTCAGGGCTCAGGGAGGGGAGGCGGCTGGCATTTTTTCAGGTGCTCCTGCGTCGCTTGAGCCATTTGGACGAGGCAGACCTCGCTCAGCAGAGGAAGAAGCCGCCCACCGGCACGGCTGCCCCCAGACGGCACAAGGGGGTCCAACCCTGCTTTTGCACTTGGCACCCTCCCCCCCCCTTTCGGGATGGCAACGTGGCTCTCGGGCTCGGCCACAAAGAACACCGCCCCTGTTTTTAACCCAACCCGGCCATTTAACGGTGAGCCCCTAAAGGGAGGGAAGCCGTACCTCTTCCGATTGTACAAGAAAACAAAGACGGCCAGGCAGGTGATGCCGAGCACCAGAACCACCGGGGTGAGCGTCAGGAACAGGTAGAAGTTTCCAGATTCCTCTTCCTCTGCTTGGAAAGGGGTTTGCCAAAGGAGAGCAATTATCGCACCCCGACTGACCAAACCAACGAACACAAACCATGGAGAACATTTGCTTTTTCCTGCTGAGAGGAGATTGCTTGGAGACCCCCGTCTAATCACCTGTTGTTTAGGCAATATTTCCTTCCGTTCCCCTTCACTAGGCCAAATAAACCTTTTGCACGCTTGTTATTTTTCCCTCTGTTTGGCAACACACTCCCAGCTGCTGGCTAGGCGAGTTTCAAGGGAGAGGTAATAACTCTTCGTCTGTTGCAAAAGTCGGGGAAATAAACTTAAGGGGAAACTTCCCCTCCTTCCCCGGGGATTTTCTTTCGAGGGGATACTTAAAAGCTGCGGAACAATTATTTGAGCTTAAACCATTTTTACCAAGTTCTATTACATTTATAAATGGCTGGCAATTATTTCCTAAAGTAAAAGGACTACAGAATTTAATCCTAAAATTACCTTTCTCTTGTTTATATTCTTATAAAATCTCTCCCTCCTTCCCTCCCTCCCTCTATCTATCTCTATCATCTATCCATCTATTATTTATGTTTTCCAAGTGTAGTTAATTTCACCGGTGGCTGAAACGACAGAACCTGGCTACCTGCCTCCTTCTTAACTGCTCCCGTTTGTCCTGTTTGCTGGTGGGCCAGTTTCCAGAGGTCTGGACTTCAATTCCCAGCATTCTCAGCAATGGCCCATCTGGCCAGGGAATTCTGGGAGCTGGAGCCCACCAAGCAGGCTTCCCAGTTCTCACAAGTGAAGAGGCCGAGAGAAGCAAAGGCAAGGAGGAATGAACATCGCAGCATCTTTTGGCTCCAGGGGTTGGTGAACTAAGACCCCCTGCCAACACTGGGGGGGGGGGCTGCTGCACTCACCAGACCTGGGGCACAAGGCCTCCCCTGCCCCTCGATCAGCACCCCCTCCCCCAGGAGGAAAAGCACCTAGAGAAAAGCCCGATGGCTCGGACACCCACCTCCCCCGAGGATGTAGAAGGTCATCAGGCTGGTCCAGGAGCCGTTTCCTGCCAGGGAGGTGGCCCGGACCCTGGCGGAGTAATTGCCGGGCTGGAGGAGGGCGAGGTGGTAGCCGCCGTAGCTGGCGTAGCGATGGCGGGACACGCAGAGCACCGAGATGACTTTCTGCGGGGAAGCCGAGGTGAGGGTGGCTGGGGGAGCGGCTGGTGGGGGGGGTGATGCCAAGAAGCCACCCAGGACCTCTGCCCGCCTGCCCACCCCCTGGCAGCCCCCTCCTCACCTCGCTCTCCCGGCTGTACTTGATCTCGTACTTGAGAATGAGGCCGTTGGGGTTCTTGGGCTCCTGCCAGCGGAGGAGGACGCTGTTCTTGCTGGCCGGCTCCCAGGTCAGGTTCCCAGGGATGTTGTCGGCTTGAGCTGGCCAGGAGGAGGCAAAGGCCGTTGGGCAAAACTAGGAAGAGGGAGGGGCCTCCTTGGACTGGTGACCGAGCCTCCCCGTCAAAGGAAGGAGAGGGGGGGCAACTAAGAGGTAGAATCTGGATTGACCAGAGGTGGATTCTAATTTCCTGGATTAGCTCAGGGAGGATTTTACTCAGCAAAGGGACTGATCGGCAGCTTTCAGCAAGGAAAAAGGGTAACCCATTTTGGCTCACCTTCCGGCATCGTCCGAGCAAAGACGAAGGCTGCGGCGCTGCACCCCACCGTCTGGGCCGCGTGGTTGCAGGCATGGATGTCGATCCGGTACTCGGTGAAGTGGCGCAGGTTGCCGATGACTGTCCGGTCCCGAACGACCTTGTCCTCAAAGAGGCGGAAGTCCTTCTGCATCTTCGAGTCCAGCTCAGCCTCGTGGGCCACGGTTGCGTCGCCAGGGCTCCCGGGGGCAGGCCAGGAGACGTTGGCATAGGCCTGGCTCCCCATGGTCACGGCCAAGGTGTCTCTGCGCCTCTTGGGGGTCCTGTCACGGCCAGGGAAGGGTGAGGGGCAGCCCCACTGCTTCACCCCAGAGTAAACCTCAGGGAGCCCCAGCGAAGCAAACTCCCTTCCCTGAAGGCAAAGATGGACTCACCGGTAAGAAGAAATCTTGTCAATGGAGGTGACTTTCCAGGGGGGTCTGGAGAAAGAGGGAGGCAGAGTGGGCCAGGCGGTTCCTGGCCCCCTTCTTAGCCCCCCTCCCCCAGCAGGGCCTCCGCCCTCCAGGGTGACCCACCTGGGCAGGATGATGGAATTGTGGAGGAAATTCTCGAACTTCTTCTGGAAAGACACGGTTTCCGCACTGGGCTGGCTCTGCCCCACAGGGCTGTGGCACGGGCAGCACTGCTGGTCTTCGGGGTCCTCGCGCTCCTCGCTGGTGTCGAAGCGGGTGTCTGCACTGCTCGTGGGCAGGCGGAGCCCTGGGCAGATGGGCGGAGATCGGCAGGCCGTGAGCGGGAGGCCGGGGAGGGGCTCCGGAGGGCTGGAGGCGGGGAGGTCCTCACCTTTGTGGCAATAGTCATTGGCAAAGAGTTCCGAGTCCTCAGCCAACTGCTGCCACAGCACCAGGTAGTAGCTGAGGTTGCCGTTGGGCTGGGAGGGCGGCTTCCACCGGACGATCAGGTGCGAGGAAGAGTTGGACATGGAGATGACATCCCTGGGCACGGTGGGCACTGCAGTTGGGAGAGCAGGAGAAGGTGGCATGGGAGGCAGAGGCCTTGGCCCCTCTGCCCTGCCCAGTCTCCTCTGCATGCCCGGGCGGTCCTCCCCACTGACAGTTCAGAGGTGCAAGGGCCCTGGCCATTGCTCGGCCTAAGGACCCTTGGCCATCGGGTCATACTTATGATGGGCACAGTGTCCCTGGGGGATCACAGGGTCCCCTTTTGTGACCTTCTGATAAGTAAAGTCAACGGGGAAGCCAGATTCACTTAACAACCATGTGACTCACTTAAGAATGGCAGGGATTCACTTAACAACTGTGGAGAAAAGCCGTGAGGTTGGGCAAACCTTGTCTCCCTTAGCAACAGAGTTCAGTTGTGGCCATAAGTCGAGGGCCACCTGCATTGCTGCTACTGGCTTTTACCGAACGGTACTGAGAGACACGCTCGTCTTTCCCACTGCCAGAGAAGGCGGCTGCTGGTTGGGTGGAGAGTTGGAGGAGGGGACTCTCCTGCCCATCATGCTGGCCCTGGGGGCGGTGATCCTGGCCCCTCACCTGCAGGCAGGGTGCGGATGTAGACCACCTCGCTCTGGGCCCCAAAGTTGCGCCTCTCCTCGGCGGTGGTGAGGCTGATGGCCCGCACGGCGATGGCGTACTGAGTCCATGGCTTCAGGTTCTGCAGAGTGACGCCCGGCTCCTGGTCGTGGCTGAGGGGCAGCTCCACGTCCACCAGGTTCCAGCTGTTGGCCCCGCAGGTATCCTGCCCCACATACTCGCTCACGTCCTGGACGGGCCTGTGGGAGGCGCCAGGCTCAGGGGTGGCCGGGGAGCCCCGCCCAGAGCACCCTCAGTGGGGGTGGGGGTGGAGACCCCCACCCTCATCCCCCACCCCTGGGGGAAACCCTCCCCGGCACCTACGACTCCTTGTAGTAGACGATGAAGCTGAGGAGGTCCGGGGACTCCGGGGACTGGTAGCGCTCCCACTTGAGCACAATACGGTCCGACTCGGTGGCGTTGGACACAAAGCGGAGAGTTTGGGTCTTGCCTGAGAGGGGGAAGGAGGCACTCAAAGGGGGCCCTCGAAAAGAAGACTCTGTGTGTGTGTGTGTGTGTGTGTGTGTGTGTGTGTGTGTGTGTGTAAGGGGCTGTGGGGCAAGAGGGAGTTTGGAAAGAGCAAAGTGAGGCTTTTATCTACACAGTGAGTGAAGGGACCATGGAGAATCTCCCTGCCAGAAAATGGATTAAAAAATATTGGTTTTGCTGCAAGAAATTAGTGAGTTGATGGGCTGCAGAAAAGCAGGCCTGATTTGCGGACGGAGTGGTTAAATGGAAGGCCAGGGGTGCATCCCCCCCCTTCTTCTCTCCTTGCCCCCCAACTCACAGGAGGCCTGATCCCCGTTGGTCCTGGGGTTGATCTCGGCCTTGTTCTGCCTGCCCTTGGTCCCCGTGACCTCCTCCGTCCGAAAGATCTCCGAGAGGCACAGCTTGGGGTTAAAGGCAAAATACATCTTCCCCACCGGGATGGAGAGGCGGTGCTGGCTCCAGTCCCACAGCTGCTGCAGGTTCTGGTTGTCCAGCACGTAGAGGGTGTAGTTCCTGAGGGCAGAGCCCAGGGCGGATCAGGGCCCAGCTTGCAGGATCAGGCCCTTAGGCCAGCCTCTGCCCACTGCCCGCCCCTCCAGGCTCCCTCCTGGCTGGCCCTCCATGGAGCACAGAAGGCCAGCAAGCTGTCCTCCCACCAGGCAAGACCCAAGCAGCAACGGCTCCTAAGGCTCCTGTTCTGGCTCTTGCTCACCCGTCCACCATGGAGTCGCCCCGGATCAGTTTGAGGTTCCTGAAGAAACCCAGGGAGACGAGAGCGAAGGAGTGCCGGACCTTCAGGAACCCTGTGATGGTCTCGATCAGGCCAAGGCTGCTTTGCAACGTGGAGGCCAGGTTTTCTGCCCAGGTGGAAGAGGAGGAGACGGGCAGCCATCAGCCGCTGCACGGCTGAGCAGGGCAGAGCCACACGCGGGTGGGGGTGGGAGGGAATTCCCTGGTGGGGATTGAGGCCTCCCCACGGGGCGCAGGGGGAAGCGAAGGGAAGCCACTCACCGCCCCGGCGGATGTTGACAATCAGGTTCCCTTCGATGAGGGTGCAGCCAGCCAGGTCCCGGGCTGCCTGGATGGAGTCAATGGTTTTGGTGCCCACTTTGCACTCCTTGGGGCACAGCCCCTGGCACTCATGGCAGACGAGGCTGAAAGAGGGAGGGGAGGGGAGGAAGAGGGGCTGAGGAACACCCTCCCTTATGCTCCCATGGTGCAAAGTCCGCCCTCTTTCCAAGCGATGCGCGGCTTGGCGTGACCTCTTTCAGGATGCACCGCAGGGAACCACAGGCCTTCCCACCCCCTCCACCCCTAACTGGCAGCCCCCAAATGGTAGCCAGGGTGGGTGAGCAACACAACTCTCTGCTAATCTCCCCATATCCATCGGATGAATGGGGAACGTCTGAGACTTGAGGAGCCCTTTGAAGCAAAAGGGACCACGGTTGCTGCTGTGTGCGGAAGTGAAGCCACTTTCAAGATGATGGTGATGAGGGAGGAATTAGCTTAATGGGTTTTTAAGGATTGCAGCCGCTCTGCCAGCAGTTATTAAGTGCTCACACTTGTGCTAATGAAGGAAGAGGCTTCCCGCATTGAACGTCAAATTCGGCCTCTACACACATTTAAGCAGCCACCGCTGGCAGAAGAGCCAAGTGTGTGGGGGGGGCTGGCACCAGGACCGCTCCTCACCTGCTCTCATTCTTCCGGTAGCCTGGGGGACACTCGGCCAGGCACTGCCTCTGGTGGATGACAAACCGGGAGGAGTCCCGGAGGTTTTCAGAGACCTTGCGCAGGCTGCCGCAGTGCTCCGCCGTCACGCAGCGCCACTGTTCGTACTCGTAGGTGAGGTCTGGGCAGGAGCTGAGGCAGCGGCCATTGAAGTAGAAGTGGCGGCAGGCCACGCAGGCCTGGGGGTCCCCGGGACGGCTGCAGCCTCCCAGGCACTCCGGGTGGCAGCATTCATCCTTGCTTGTACAAGCAGCGCCTCCAATTTTGCACGGACACACTGGGGGGGTGGGAGAGAGAGGGGGTGAGGGGCTTTGGCAAGGATTTGGCGGGGACTCATGTTTCCAACCCCACCCCCCAAGAAAACCCCGGGCTGCTGCTGCTGCTGCTCTGCTGATTTCCAATTGCCTCTGAAAGGTTCTTCACAAAATGTCTCCAGAGAAAGGGAAAAATACTTTGGACCTCAGGGCCCCTTTCAAGATTTTGGATCTGGAACGCTCCTTCCCATCCCAAACCCACAGATTTACACCCCACCTTTAGGACTGGGGGTCATCCATGAACTGAGTAACAACGTTCAGCCCCATCCAAACCTTGAAATCGGCGTCTGTTGTTGGTCTCTTGCCTGCAAAGATTTGTGTCAAAATGTATATCCTTTTCTGTTTACAAAACACCATTTTTTTTTATTTGGTGTAACTGAGCTCTGCTCTTCCCGCCCGTCTCCCTCATTCATTTGGTAACTTTCAGGTTTTAAGACCGGCTGTTTAGGGCTGTTTAGGCAACAAGAAGGCAGCCAATGTTCCCTGGTTGCCAAACAACTAACCTTATTCCTACATTGCTCAGGTCTGGAGGCTAAGAATCCAGAGATTCGGTAGCCAATCTGGAGGGTTTGGGGTCCCAGCTGGAGGAAGGAGGCATCGGGGCCTTGAGATACTGGGCCCCTCTTATGTGGCCCCCTCGACACTCGGCTCTTGGCAGAAGGAAGTGGCCATTAATCCAATGGACCTATAACGGAGATTGACTGAACCCCAAACCAGAAACAAGGAGAGATGGGAGACCCCAAGATTTGTGAGTCTGTAGCAAAACATTCCAGCAGCCAAGAAAGGTCGAAAGCCAGAACTGACCTCTGTAAAAAGGCTCCTTCAACCTTGGCAACTGGGTGTCCCAGTCCTTTTGGGGGGGGGGTTGTTGGTTTTCTGCTTCTTCGGGGGCCTCTTCTTGGGGTCTGCCCTACAGCTGGAATGTCCTGCAGTGCCCACCGGGGCTGATGCCACCAGCGAGGAGGACACCGTTGGCTGCTTGTGCCAAATGTTACATGCATTTTGTCTGGCAATTTTGCCCTCTCAGCCGCAAGGAATTGGCCAGCCTTCCAAAGACAAACTCGTGGCCTCCTCACCCCCCCATGCACCCAGGCAGGCAAGCGGCCAACTCCCCCCCCCCCAGCAGGAGACGCGGCAGTCTGTTTGCATTAGCAGCCCTGCTGTTTACAGCAAACGGGCTCCGGGGAGACTCGCAGCCCTTTACGAGGGTTTCACAACACACACACACACACACAGAGAGAGAGAGAGAGAGAGAGAGATGGAAAGGCGGCGGGGGGGGGGACCCGCAGTGAGCGGGAGGAGGTGAATCCGAGAGGTGCAGCCGCTTTCGATGAGCAGGATGGGGCTGCGCGCCTCGCCCTTCTCTTTTGCGCGGCGGGCTCGCACCTGGCGGGTCTGGGGAGTGAGGAGTGCGCCTTTTGGAGGAGACATTGAAGCAACTCAGTGGCCCCTTTGCCCGCCCACTGTGCACGTGTATAAGCGCGTGGCACCTTCCCACGCTCTGTGGCTGCCCTGGTCCTTCCACCTGGCAGCCCCCGATGGGGGGACGCACCTTTCTGGCAGTTGCTGGATGTCCAGCAGCGGTACTCCAAGGGCCCGGCCAGGCCGGCGGGGGTCTGCACGCAGGGCTCCTCCCCGCCCAGGATGCCCGGGCAGACGTCGGCGCACTCCTCGGCCGGCTTGTTGTGCAAGATGATGTTCTGCTCGAGCGCGAGCGGCGGCTGCAGCAGCGCCCAGTCGATGGTGGAGATGTGGCAGAGCTCCTGGTTGCGCTCGATCCTGACCGAGCCGTTGAGCACGTTGGTCAGGCTGCGCAGCCCGATGTCACGCAGGTGAGGCATCTCGAAGATGACCAGGGCGTAGCTGAAAAAGAGGCTGCCCCCGCGGATGACGGCCAGGCTGGGGAAGAGGTCGCGCAGGCTCTCCAGCCCGTAGACGCGGAAGAGCAGCAGGTATTCGGTGATGAGCACCAGGCGCGGGAAGGCCAGCGAGCGGAAGTCCTCGCCGCTGGCCGTGAACATCAGCAAGATCTGCAGGCTGCCCTCGATGACCGAGCAGTTCTCCAGGCGGCGCAGCTGCGCGGGATCCACGCGGATGTCCATGCTCTCACAGACTGCGGGGCCAAGCGGAAAGTTAGGGGACCTGCCGTCCGGGAGCTCTGCAGCCGCCCTGCGAAGCCTTTCCTCCTTTCTCCCCTCTCCCTCTCGTCAGTTGCTCTGTGTGCACAGCCTTCCTTGGGCAAAAGTGCAGGCCAGAGATTGGCTCAGGGACGGCCCGGTGTGGCTTAGGATGAGAGGCGCAATGAAATGGCCCAAAAGGGGCTCCGTCCCTCCAGGGAGAGTGGCTGGTGTGTCCCTGCAGGTGCTCCCTTGCAGCCCACCCTGGCCTGTGCCAACTGCCTCACTGCTCACGAGGGGCCTCTTGTCCTTGACCTGTCCCAGCAACGGCTGGCAAAGTGCCCGGTGAGCAGGGCTGCCATCTGGACCTTCCTTGGAGCTGAGCCCCTCCCCCGAATCTGGCATTTGCACAGGAGCCCCAAGGCTCCCCTGCCCATGCCTGCTGCTGCAGTGCCAAGGTAGCATCCTCCAAGCTTGGCACCATCTGGAGGCACAACTGGCACAGCAGCTGGATTCCAGCCTGGGGGGGTGAGGGGGGCTTTAGACATCTTAGAGGGCCCACTGTATTAAGAGCCCCTCCTCCAGACCCCTTCCATTTCTGCTTTATCAAGTAGCCCTCACCATTGCTGGCCAAGTGCAGGCCCAGAGGACTCCGGGCACAAGAGAGGGATACCAGCTCAACCAGAAAGGAGCCCCCCACCCGCCCCCACTTCTGCCTGCGGGCTCCGTGGCCCCTCCCCTCCCTGGGAAGCGCCTCCTGCAGAGAGGGGAGGGCTGGGTTCGGCTGCTGTTTAAACAGGTGCCGTTTCTCTGTTCCCAGCCTTGTGTTTGCTGAGGAGGCTCTGAAGAGGAGGGGGGGACCCCACAGGTGGTGGGGTTGGCATCACAGCAGCCCAATTCCTGGCATTGCCCAGCCCTCATCCCATCGCCTTGGGCAGCCGTGCCCCAAACACATCCCTCCTCTTGTCAAAGAGAAGAAATGGCAGGCAGGAAGTCACAGCCAGCCTTGGTGAAGTTGCCCTCCGACCTTCCTCCGTGGGGCTGAGAGCGGAAGGCCGGCACAGGGGACCAGCCTGTCCTCAGCCCTGGAAGGAGGTGGAGCCACTGCATGACCCCATCCAGGGACCCAGCCGGCGGATCCTCACCGCCTGTAAAACAACCCCAACCAAAGTCTCAGCGACCCAAACTCGTGTGAAGTCTTGGATGGACGGGGCTGGGCCTGGTCTTTGACCCCCAGGGCCTCTCTCTTCTGGGCCTGAGGTGGAAAAACCTGGAGGGAGCATCCATAGCTTTGCTTCATTGATGGAAACTATCCAGAAGAATCGATAAATATCTGCCATAGGGTGGAAACTGAGAGGTGGAGGAGAACCAGGGCTCAGTTTGGCCCAACTTTCCCCTTGGCCCTTTCGGTCCTGTGGCTGGTCTTGGCGGAGGGGCGTCCTCTTCTATGGTCCTTTGCTTCTGCCCCCCCGCCCCCCCGCTTTCTCTTTGGGGCAGGGAGGAGGGACACCCCTCCAATGCTTCGCTCCATTCCCTGCTTTAAAAAACAACAGCAGCCTTTCCTTTTAAAAACTGCAGAAATTGGCAGAAAGCCTCTGAATTAGCAGATGCTGCTAATTAATGGCTTGTTAATTGATGAAATGCCTCGTTAGATGCCCATCGACTTTGCTGAAAGGCACCCCTGCCAGTTTTAGAACCCGGTGCCCCCCGCTGCCATCCTGGTTCCAGCTAGGAGCCTCCATACAGTTTAATGGGGAGGGAGGTGTGAGTGGGTCCCTAGAGATGCTCCTGCTTTCTCTCCTCCCTTGGGGGCGGGGGGCAGGGAAGGACCTTCCCCAGCCAGTCTGGCTAAAGTGGCGTCCTGAGAGCTGCTGTTTGGTTCTGCTTGTTTGACAACACCCCAAAGTGTCTTTGTGCCTATAAATCCCGCAAGAGGATGAAGAACAGGATGTGTGTGTGTGTGTGTGTGTGTGTGTGTGTGTGTGTCTGGGATGGACTTGGGACCCTGACGGGTGGGATGGATCTCCAGCTCTGGTCAGCACTTGGAAGTTCCTCTCCTGCATCTCCAGGGGGGTGGGCTAAGGGGCGAAAGGGCAGCCACCGTTTCCTCCCCCATCCCAGTTCTGTAGCAGAAGGTGGCTTGGAACCAGCAAAGACCAGAGTGTTGCTCCCCCACAACCCCCTCTGCACCCCTGAGCCCCTTGCAAGAGAGGCGAGGCTGCCGGTGGGCCAGGGCTCCTGGGTTGGGGGCTCTGCCTTCTTTCACGCTGCAGACCCCTGTAGCAGAAATGAGATTTCTGGCTGCTGCTCCAAACGCCCTTTGTGGCCCCTCCCCCAGGACAAATGTCTTCTCCCTTGGTGGATTCTTCTCTGCAGAAACAACCTTCGACTGCCGCCTCTGAGCGGAGAGGCCGCTGACCATCCAGCAGAAACGCTTTGCCCTGAGCCCCGTGCCAACTTGAGAGGAAAACAGAACCGCTCTTCCTTTGCAGTTTGACCCTCTGCCCCCCCCGATGCCAACAGAAGACAATGGGTTAATCCAGCTCTCTCTTCTGGCCTTATCAGCAGAGGAGCCAAGCGCTGACCCCTCAGCCGTCTCAGGGAATAATTTTCTAGAAAGAGCCACTTCAAACCTAGGTTTGCAAGGTGGGTTCCTCCCGCTGCTTGCCAGAGCCAAACCTGGGCGGGGGTGGTGAGAGGGACCCTGGCTGCTTTTTCTGCCTTTATTACAATCCCCATTTCTGTCCTGAGGCCAATTTCTCCAACCAGCCCTTTTCGTCCAGTTTCTCTCACACAGACGCACAAACAAGCACATTTTAAGGGCTTCCCGCTGACTGGAGCCACGAGCCAAGCTCACACAAGAGGCTAAACTTTGAATGCCGGTTTCATAGCCACCCTGGCTAGTTTTGGCTTGAGATATGCCACCTCAAATCCCGGCATCCAGTGGATGGGGCCACCAGTTGATGCCCCCTAGGCTGACCCAGCCCGGCTCCGCCTGTGCCCTGGGCACCCCAGGTGGGAAGGGGGTGGACAGCAAAGTCCTGTGCCTTTGTGCCTGGCCGGAGGCTGACCTCACTCAACCCAGGAGGGACTTACTTTCTGGAGAGGCTGGTGCAGGGCCGAGCCCCAGCAGGCAGAGGAAGAGCAGGGCCCCCCGGATGGGCCACAGGTGCGCACCAGAGTCTCGCCGTCTCCCCTTCTTCTCCATGGTCCATAAACGGCCCGGCGCTGGCAGGAAAGCGAGTGGCAGGGCAGCCCGCAGTGCTTCGGGCAAGGGGGGGCCAGGCTGGCTTCTCGGCTGGCAGCAGCCCTGGACTATCGTTTGGTGCCAGGGGGCACAAGAGAGAGGAGCACCCTGCTGCTCGTGGGGCCGCCGGTCTGAAGCAGGGAGGCAGGGGGCCCTTGTCCCCGACCACCAACATCCTCCGGCATGTTCACACCGCAGCGAAAGGGCTGGGAAAATGGAGGCATGGCCAGCTGAGAGCCCTAGGTGTGGCAGGTGGCTGGGTGGGGCCGGGCCTCCTTCCTCCCTCGCGCACGCCCCCCCCCCCGGCCCTGCCTGGCCTTCTGCCAGGGGCTGGATGCGTTCTAAGGGCTGTTTTCACCTGTTCCCTTCAAAATATTTAGCCTGACAACTCCAGCGAGATGGGCTGGCACCCACAAGCGCTGCCCTTCGTGTTTGGTCAATAAGCAGGGGGGAGCCACAGGCCCAGGCGCTTCCCCTACCCCCCCGTTCAGGGTGGGATTTGGAGGGGGGGGCAATGGTTGAGGAGCCCTGGGAAAGGAAGCAGCAAGGTGACCCCCTCCCCCTTCGTCAGAGAGGCAAAGCCCCCAAGGCCTTTCAGCTCAGCGGGGGGACCTTGGGGTGCAAAGAGGCCCAGGAGGGCAGAGCCAAGGGAGGAGGGGCTGGGAGGGATCTCCCCCCTGCGGGGCGCTGGATGACCCACAGGAAGCTAAGAGGACATTGGGCGAGGGGTTAATTCAGGGGTTTTCCTCTCCCCCTCCAGCAGGCCCAGGGTCCTGGCTGTTTTCTTTGCCCGGCCAGTGGAAGCCCAGACCCACCGCCCGGTGGGTGAACTGGGGAAGGCGGTGGGCACTTTCCCCCAGAGAGGGAAGTTGGCGCCAGAGCTCTCAACACTGGGAGTGAGCTGCCCCCTGGTGGCCATCCCTGGCCCCTGCAGCCAGCTGGAATTGTGTGGGAGGAGGAGGAGGAAGAGGAGGAGACCTTTGGGGGGGACTTCTTAGCCTCTTGACCCCTCTCTGCCTGTCCTTGCATCGACCACCTCATTGCTGTGACCACTTTGCCATCGGAATGCAAACCCGTGAAACACAAAAGAACGACACGCAACACCTTCTTCCTGTGGGGCTTTTCCCCTTTTGACAAATACATGTATATATTTTTTTTAAAAGTTACAGTCGGCCAGGCCGTCGCTCCCGGCTGCTCTTGGTCAGACGCTTGAGGACGGTTCTCCAAACAATGCAGGGGGAGCCCGGGGGTTTGGTGGGGTGGGGGGAGCAGCAAGGGGCCCTCCCCACTGCATGAAAAGGGCCTTTCCCCACAACCCCAGAGTCAAGGAGAGCAGAGACCCCCAGGACCCCCGTCTCCATTCCCCTCCAGGACCCCACTGAGGCTGCCCCCCCAGAGCAGCTGGTGGGACAGGGAAGGACCCCACCCTCTCTGCGCTGAGCAGCCTCCCATTTCTGGCCACTCAGAAGAGCCAAGCGCTGCCTCCTTCCGGGAGGGGTCTTTCCTCCCACGTGGTCGCCCTGGCCTCTGAGCATGGGCAGAAGGACGGAGGCTGGCTGAACTCAGGAGCAGATGCTTCGACGCCTGCGGAGCAAGACTCCCGGGCTGCAGGGCTGGTCTTCCTGGTCGCTCTCGCAGTCCCGCTGCAGCCCAGAGCCAGGAAGGTGAGAAGGTCAGGGGGGCAGGCAGCCCTCCCGCCCCCACCCCACCCCAAGGCAGCGAAAGGGCTCCTCCCCTGCACCCACCAGGGCCATGGCCTCCTTGTCCGGCTTCTGCTGCTGGCACAGGAGCCGCAGGCGGCAGAGACGGTTGCAGGCCGAGACCATGTGGAAGGACAGCTGCGGAGGGAGGAGAGAGGCTGAGGCTGGGACAGGCGGCCCATGAGGCCGGCTGCCCAGCATGGGGGGTGGGGGGAGCGGGCAAGTGGCTCCTCTGCTGCTGAGCTGGGGGAGCTCACCTTCCACTTCCGGCGAGCGTTGAATTTACGGAAGTTTTTCATGTTGATGGAGGAACGGCTCCGGTTCATGGCCTGCTTCCGGGTGAGGGGCTGGAGGGGCAGGAGGAGAAAAATTGGAAGGGGGGAGGGAGGGAGGGAATGAGGGAGGGAGGGAGGGAGGGAGGCTTACCTTGATCCAGGGATGAAGGAGACACTCAGTGGCCGTCATTCGGTCCCTAAGACACAGACCAAAATCCATTGTCCTCCTTGGGGGCGGAAGGGAGCCAGGAGGGACCCCAGTTGTGGGAGCAGCCATCCTGCCAACATGTGCTACTCCTCCCTTTTATTGTCCTGGTCCTTACTTTCTGCTCCAGGAAGGACGTTCTCCCCCCTCTGGGTGCTGCTCCTGCCCAGGGAGGGCATCGCCCACCTTTTGCAGGGCCTGGGGAGGGAGCCGCAGCCCTGGGCCGGGCGTTACCTGGGCTCCTTCAGCAGGAGTTTCTGGATGAAATCCTTGGCCATCTCCGAGGTTTGGCTGAAATACTTGGCCTCGAACTCGTAATTCCCGGAGACCACGTTGGAGAGGGTCTCCTCATCCGTCTCCCCCTGGAATGGGGACATCCCGCTCAGCCTGGGGGGGGAGGATTGGGGGGGCATCAGAGCCGCCACGCTGGACCAGAGATCCATCCTCCCCTGCCCCAGGCAGAAGGAGCCACCAAGAGCCCTCAAGAGGTCAGTTCAAAAGGGGGCAGGGAAGGGGGGCTGTTTGGGGGTCTGAGTTTCCCGATTGCTTCCATTTCCCTTTTTCAAAGCTGGCCAAATTCCCTCGGAGCTGAACTCTGCCTGCCCCCACAGTCAACTCCATCCCCTTCAGAGTCTGCTGAGTGGGGGCCCCCAGCACTTCCCTCCCCGGGGGAAAAAAAAACCTTCAGGTACTTACAAGATGTAGGTGATCACCCCAATGCTCCTAGGAGTAAGGAAAGGGAGCGCTGAAGGCCCGGGGGGGCTCTTCTCGGCTAGAGGTCATTTCTGTCCCCAGAGACCTTGTCAAGGTACACACAGGGAGGGGTGGAACAAAGAGGCCCCTCCCTGACAGGAAAGGGGTTTTCCTCTGCACAGCTGCAGCTGAGCAGCCCGAGACAGAAACTGCCTGCAACCACTTCCTGACCCTCCTTCCCCCACAGGGCTTATCCAAGGTCTGCAGGATGCCCCCCCACTTCGTCCTCGCTCCCCCATGGCTGCCTCTTACCACATGTCTGTGGCTGTGCTCAGGGCCTCGTAGTTGATCACTTCAGGAGCTGGGGAGAAAAAAATGGAGGGGAGGAAGTAGGAGACCAAATTGGGCTCCCAAGACCTCCTCAGGGCCCCCCAGCTGCCAAAATTCTGTTTCCCCCACAGCCGGGGGGGAGGCGTCTTCAGGCCGATAAGGCAGCCCCCTGCTTTCCCCAGAGCGAAACCGTCCCTTCCTTCTCCCAGCCAGGGCTTGGCTGTGACAGAAGTGGGACTTGGGGAGGCCCAAGCGATTCCTCAGCCTCCCTGTTTCTGTGGGCCCAGAGTCCTACCGATGTACTGGGGGGTCCCACAGAGACTTTTGTAGACCACCCCTTCCTCCAGCTTCTGGGCCAGCCCAAAATCGATGATCTTGATCTTGGGGTTCGGGGCCTCCTTCGCCAGCAACATGATGTTCTCCGGCTGCAGGAGAGAAGGGAGACCGATGGGAGCTTCTGCCTCCCACCCGGACTCTGGCATGGGGCACCCCGGAAGCCCCCTGGCCGTACCTTGAGGTCAAAGTGAGCGACCCGGAGGGCGTGCATGTAGGCCAAGCCCAGCAGGATCTGCTGCAGGAACTCGATGGCTTCGTCCTCGGAGAGCAGCTCTTTCTCCGCAATGAAATCAAAGAGTTCACCTCCCAGGATGCTGCAGAGAGGCGAGGGGTGAGCGACTCCTGGAGCCCCCTAAGGCTCCCCTAAAACCCCCCAAAAGGGCCCTTTGGGAGGAGGAGGCGCTTCCCCGCGGGGCACTCACAGCTCCAGGATCAGCACCATCTCGGACTGGTTGGCAAAGACGTCGTAGAGGTGCATAATGTTGGGGTGCTGCAGCTGCTGCAGGATGCAGACCTCACGCTCCACCTGCTCCCGGTCCAGCCCCAGCCGGCTGCCCTTGCGCTTCCGCACCTTGATGGATTTGGCCGCGTAGAAGACGCCAGTGCTCCGTTCCTGGCAACGCCGGACCACCCCGAAGTGTCCGCTGCAGGGGGGAGGTGGCAGGAAGGGCAGGGGGGCTAGAAGTCAGGCGCTCCACAGAGGGGCCTCTCCTGTCCTGTGGGGGGACTGGCAGAGGCGGCCAAGGCGGGTGATGAGGCCCAGGAGACCCCAACGGCCTTGGTGGGTCACAGGAGCCCCTCTACCTGCTTGCCTTCTTCACAGCCCTGCAAGGAGGAGGAGGAGGAAGAGGCAGAGCGGCTCCCTCCGGTCTCCATAGCCTGCAGGCCTCACCTGCCCAGCGTCTCCAGCAGTTCGTAAAGCTCCTCCACGCTGCAGTGGCGGAAGGGACCCGCTTGGGCGGCACTGGGCCTCGCCTCGGTGCCCAGGAAAACCTCATCATCTTCCAGGCTGCATGGGGGCACCTGAGGCAGCAGGAAAGGAGGCGGCTGAGTGGCCAAGAGGGGCACCCACGCCTGAGCTACAATTTGGCCTGGCTGGCAAGAGGGAAAAGGCTGGGGTACTCGGCTGTGTGGGCAGAGGATTCCCTGGAAGAGACAAGGGGAGTGGCCTAGACCTGGGGGGAGTTGCTGGAGAGGACCTGTGAGCGCTTTCCCTCCCTCCACCTCACCCCAATTTCAGTCCCTCCAGCCATTCTACGCAGCAGCCGCAGTTCACAAAATCTGCTTTTGAAACCAACTGGTTTCTCTTGCGGACCCTTTCTGATGGGGTGGGACTCCTCTTTCTTCCACCCTGTCCCAGACCCCTCGGGCTATCTGCAAGAGGCAGCAGGGGGAAGGAGGGAGGGGAAGCCTGGGCCTGGTGCCCCCCTCACCTGGATCCCTGCAGCCCCCGGGTTGCCACGGCAGGTTTCGGTTCCATCTCTCGCCATCAGCTGCAGAGGGAAGAAAGCCAGAGGGTCGCTCTTGGCCAGCAGCAGGCGGGCTCTTCTGCCTCGCGCCCCCCTCCGCACTATCCAAATGGGAGGGGGGGACACCCCGCGTCATGTCAGGCTGCCGGCCGGACCCAGAAGCCGGAGGAAGACACCTTAAAGGAGGAGGGACTGTACTGGAAGCAACGGGGGTCTTCCGCATCCCCCCCCGTCCTGGCCCCGCCCAGCTGGACGCCACTCCCGGGGAGGAGAAGGGCTCCCCCGTCTGGTTCGAGCGGAGGAACTTCCGAGCCAGGAGGCGCCCGCTTTTCTACCCCTTACCGGACGCGGGAGGCTCCTCCCCTCCTCTCTCAGCACCCCCGAGAGGGACCCTCCGGCCCGCGGCTGTAGCGGCTCCCCGCTCCTCCCGCCCAGGGCGGGCAGTCGGTCGCCTCTGCTTCCTGGTGCGTGAAGCTTCGCCCGCCCGCGGGAGGGCAACGGAGCTGCGCAGCGCACCTGCACAAACAGCCGAGCCGGGCTTCCCGGCGGACGGTCTCCGGAGCCCCGAAGGGAACCCACCACATGTCCGCCGGCGCTGGGTTGATCCGGCAGCCTCCGAGAGAGGCCTGGAAGGAGCGGGGGCCCCCTGGCCAGGGACCTCGATCCCCAGTCGCCACGGCCACGGGCTCCCTTGCACCGACCCAGCTGGCGCTGGCGCAATCGCTCCGCCAGCTCCGGCCAAGCGGAAGCGGCGGCCTCGGGATTTTCCCAGGCAGGTCGCAGGCAGGAAAGGCGGCTCGGAGGACGGGCTGGCCGCGCCCTGCCCCGAACACTGCCGCCTCCTGCGTGTCTGAGCGCCTCCACCGCCTCGGCAGCAGCTTCCCCTTCTCGCCCCCTCCCCTCGCCTCCAGGGCTGCACAGCTTGGCTGGGGGCGGGGGTTGCAGATCGCTCCGCAAAGGCAAAGCCAGGTGCCTGGGGGCTGCGGGGGTCCCCATCCCCTCTTCCCAGTGACCGAGATTCACCTCAAACGCCTTTGGAGGTTGGCGGGCCGCCAGGCAAGGAGGGCATCCGGCAGCTCCCCTCCTGCCCACCAGGCCCGCATCCCTTGGCAGGGGCAGGGCAGCGGGCGAGGGGCTGGCAGGGCAAGGGCGGCCGCGTCTAGGGAGGCTGGTGCGGTGTGGAAAGAGCCCGAAAGAAGGAGGGGGAGTCCCACCTTTCCGCTCTCGGGAGTCCCTTGGGCAGCCGAGGAGAGGAGAGGCGCCTGGTGACGCCCTTCGGAAAGTTGAGCAGACGCCGAGGGTCTCAAGGGAGCATCGGGGGAGGAGGTCCCCAAAGACAGGCTCCCTCCTCCCCGGCCAGGCTGCTTTCCTTTCCAAGCGGGATGGGGGCTGCCGCGTCCCCTGGAATCTGCCCCTTTATTCCGCCCGAGAATAACTGGACTTTCGGTCTCCGGCCCAGGAGAACAAAGGCCTCATTAAAGGCGAGGGAAGAGCAGGGCTTAAATGGACAAATGTGTTGCAATTCCTGGATTCTTGATCCTCTTCCAGCCCTTTTATGCAGGCCAGGAATGTCATAAATACGGGGGATTTTGGCTGGCGGGCGACGCAGGCGCTTTGGCCGAGGCCTGGTTCCGCGGTGAGGCTCGGGGAAGGGGCGCTCAGCAACCACCTCCAGGAAAAATCGTAGCCCCCCTCCCTTCCCGTCCTCCTCTCCCGCAAACAAGCATACTGTGTTTCTCTGATGGGATCCTTTCCCAGCACAGCCCACCCTCTCAGGGTACAAAACGCCCGTCGGGGAAAGGAGAGGAAAACAAATCTGCCAGCATTTTTTGCAGCTTGAGTCATATCTCAACCCTGGAACGAGGCTGTGAGAGAGGCAGAAATCCCACAGTCTCACCAGATTGAGAGAGGGAGCGTCTTCGCTTTCCAGGACAGGGAGGTCTGAGCGCGGCCTGCCATCAGCTACCTGGACAGGTGTCTTTTACATTCTCTCTCTCCCGTGTCCTGGCATCAAAGAAACGGGACCAGTTTCTCGGGACCTGTAACGGTTTCGCGAAGGGCTTCTTCCTTCTAGCGGCAGTTGTCTTCGGTTCCTCCTTTGGCTCGACCCGGCTCTTCCCGCTCCACCGCCCCGAGAATCAGACCCCGCGCCCGGGGGCCCAGCACGCCTAAACGCGTCCATCCTTTCAGCACCAACCTCCCCTCCCGACCACCGCGGAAAGCGCCCGCCCGGGGTACCTACAGCTCAGGCACGGGAGGGAGCGCGATCCGGAGCGCCCGCCGCCGCTTCCTCGCCGGAGTGCGCTGGAAGCCGCCCCCGCGCCGGGACGGCGGCCGCCCACCCCCACCCCCCGCAGACCGGCTCGGCCCCTTCGCGCTGCCTGCCAGACCCTCCTGGAGGAGGAGCGGCCCGGCGGGGGGCGCCCCATGCGCTTCGGGACCCGAGTGCTCCGCAGGGGTCGCAAGGAGGGCCCGGCACGCGGCAAGGCTCTGCGCCCGGCCCGACTACTAGTCCCCGGGGGTCCTGGAGCGGGGTCGAGAGCTGCCTGCCAGACCCTCCCTGGGGGAATGCCCAACTCCGCCTGCGGGAGAGACTCCAGAACCAGAGCCATGCTGGAGAGCTGGAGCAGGAGCAGAATTGGGCCCTTTATGGGCTTAAAGCCCTTTTGTCTTCCACAAGTGGTCCTCAGGCCCAGCAGGATGAGGCCTGTCCCCCCCCCAAGAGCCGAGTCCCAGGGGGCACCCGCAGCCCACAGAGGAGGGGGGCTCATCATGGGCTCTGGACTCCCACCAGGGAGGAGAAAACAGCCCCTCCCCATGGGCAGCTGGAGCCCAAAGGGGGCCAGTCCTTTTCCTTAGCAGGACCCCCCTGGCTTAAGGGGGGCCCGCTTGGCAGAAATGGAGGGGTGTCCCTCCACAGCTGCAGACCCAAGGGCCACCCTCCCCCCTTTCCCGGAAAGTGTCCTTGGACTGCAGCCCTGGGCCTCTCTTGCCATCTCTTGTGCCCATTCTTCATTTCATTTTTATTCCCGTAACCCTTTTCCCCAGACGAATCCCAAAAGGAAAAGGAAAAAACAAATCAATTACTGAATGAGTTTTATTTTCAAATATTCAAAATAGGGATAGAGAGTTTTCCTAAGTACTAAAGTGTTCAGGGAAATAAACCAAGATCTTTTTAGAAAAAAAAACAAACCCCTAAATACAGATACTCTGCAGCAAAAAGGGACGTCCTTCCGCGGAACAGGAAACGGCTACAATTCTGAACAGGTGTGGACAAAGACTACCAGGAGCAGAGGAGGAGGAGGGGGGGCGTGATAAGAGTCGGCTGGGGGGGCTGCCCAGGCTCAATGGGGGGTGGCGGCACAGGAGACACCATCACCCTGCCCTGCCCTCCTCCAGGGCTTGCTCTGCGCATTGGAGAAGGTCCGTTAAGTGGAAATGAAGTGCTCCCCCCTTTTAAGGACCGGTCTGAGAAAAACAAACCCAATAAGCTATGGGGGGGGGAAGTTCTGAAGAGGTGGGTCTCCTGGACAGGGGAGGGGGGGGAGACCTCCAGTTTCTGAAATTGAAACCCCGGCTGCCAGGGAGGCCCTGGGGACGACCGGCAAACAAAACCAGGAAGGGTGGGGAGGGGGCAGAGCGGTGCCAATTCACGAAAACAAGACCGTGCCGCGGCCAGCAAGAGGACCCAGACACGGCCAGGAGCACAAGCACCCAGGAGGGATGCTGAGGGGGACGCAGCCCCACAGCCAAGCCAGGCGTCCAGAGTGAACCGGAAGAGCCCCCTGCCCTCCAGCGGGGGGCATTCTCGGGGGTGGGGTGGGGCAGGCGGCCCCGCCAATCCAGGCAAGGCTCCCCCTGCCTTGGCGGTTCCTTGAAAGAAAAACGGTTGGAGGGAAACCCAGGAGCCTCGTGAATCCAGGGGGCAACAGCGGATACGGACCCTCGGCCCTTTGGGGTGGGGTGGCTGCACGGCCTCCTGCGGCGGCTTCCCTGGCAGGCCAGCGGGCCTCGCTGCCTGGCAGAACAGGGTCCCGAGTTGGCCCCCTCGGCTGGGAAGGGACTAAAAGCCGTACTTGGCCTGGGTCTGACGCCGGCTGAGCTTGTTCTCTGCCCAGCTGTTCTTCAGCTCCAGCTCACGCTCTTTCGCCTGGGGAGGGGGGCACAGAGATTGGGGGGGGGTCAGCAAAAAGGCCCACCTTGGAGGCAGGGAGGCAGGCACGGGGGAGGGGGCCTCACCTGGTGGATCAGGTAGGTGATCTGGTGCTTCCTTCGCTGCTGCCCGGTGGGCTGCTCCCCCTTTTTCTGAAGGGAAAGGAGAAGCTCAGGGGCCTTGGCCCAAGAAGGCCCCCACCCCCGCTTCTTGGGGCCCCCCGCCCAGACCTTGCTGAAGGACTTCATGCTCTGCTCCTCCGTCAGGGACTTGGTGAGCCACTGCTGGACTCCGCTCAGCTGGTCGTCGCCCCGGATCTCCAGGAAGCTGATCTCTTCTCGGCCGCGGTTGCGCTTGCCTTGCAGACGCTTGAACTGAGCGGGGCGGGAAAGGGACACGGGGGTCGGGGAAGGGTCTCTGCTGCCAGGCACCAAAAGCACCCCGACCCCCTCCCCCAGCGAGCGGCCCGGCGAGGCTCTGAGCATCCGGGGCAGGGAAGTGGCCCCGCAGGAGGCTCTGCGGGGCAGGAGAGGCGAGGCTCACCGCTTCGTCGTCCATGAAGGAGGCGGGGGCGGCGTCCGCGCTGCCCTCGGGGGCTGCCCCAAGCCCGGGTCGTTCTCCGGGTAGTAGCCCCCGCCGTAGTAGCCCTGCGGGGAAAGAGCGGTCAGAGCGGCGCCCGGGACCCTCCTGCCAGACCCCCCCAGCCCCGCAAGCCCCTCACCGCGTAGGGCGAGCCGAAGTCCGGGCCGGGCGCGGGGGCCAGCCGGGCGGGGCGGGGCGGGCGCCGGGTGGCGTCTTGAACTCCAGCGGGGCGTCGGCGCCGTCCTGGCCGTCGGGCTCGGTGCCGGGCGGGAGGTCGTCGGGGAAGGCGGCGACGGCGACGGCGGGCGGGCCGGGGGCGGCAGGGGCGGCGGCGGCGGCAGCGAGAAGAAGGGCTGCGGGGGCTCCGCCTCGCCCTCCTGGGCCACCTGCCGGGCCACCTGCCGGGCCGCGCTCTTGGCCGCCGCCTTGATGGCCGAGGGGGAGGGCGGCGCGGCGGGGTCGGTCCTGCGGGGCGGCGGGGCTCCGCGGCGGGGCTGCGGGAGGAGCGCGGAGAGACCCCGGGCCGCGCGGGCTTCTTGGGCGCCGGTTCCTCCTCCTCCTCCGAGTCGGACTGCGGGAGAGACAGAGAGGCCGGGTCAGGCGGAGGGGCGGGCGGGGGCGGGGGGCTCGGGGCCCGGACCCCGCTCACCTCCTCGGGCAGACGCGGCGCCGGGATTCGCACCGGCTGCCGCTTCGGGGCCGGGCCGGGCCGGGCCGCCGGCAGGACGGAGAGAAGCCCCCTGCGGGCCCGTGGCCGCCCCTTCGCTCTCCTCCTTTTCCTCCTCTTCCTCCTCCTCTTCCTCCCGCTCCTCCTCGCTGCTGGCGTAGGCCACTAAGGACATGGCGGCGGCGGCGGCTACGCGAGTCCCAGGCTTCGTGCGGGGCGCTAGGCCGCGGCTCCCCCCATGGCAAGGGTACCTGCCGGAAGACGACCGAGCGCCCTGCCTCCTCCCTGCGGTCGGCCCCGGGCGGCGGAGAAGCCCTGGAAGCAGAAAGCGGCCCGGCACCCGCCGACCGCCTTCCTCCGCGCTCCAGCGGGGGGAAATGGACTACCGCCCCCAGAAGGCCCCGCGCCGGAAGCCGCGATTGGCTGGTGGGCGCTGTGGCCGCGCGGGGCCCGCCGGGAAACCGAGGACGGGCAGCGGGAGGCTCCCTCGCCTGGCTGCTCGAGCGCGCCTCTGTTCCCGTCAGCCCTTGCGCGGCTGGAGGGGCCCCGCTGAGTGGGGGGTCTGCCCCCAGGGGCCCCAGCGGGGTCTGCGGGGCGGGGCCCGTTTCAAGCCCGTCACAATCGCGACCCCCGGGACCCCCGCCCGCTTTCTGCGCGGAGCGGCGCTGCGGGCAGAGGTCCGGCGGGGAGGCGCGCAGTAGCCAAGCAGCCCCCGCTCGGCCCCGAGTGGGGGTCTCCGGCTGCCCCCGCGGAGCAGCCCCGCCGAGAGCCCCGAGCCTCCCGGGAGGGAGGGGGCGCTGGGCGGGGGGTCCCTTCCTTCCCCGCGCGCGGCCCTCCCACCGGCCGCCAGCGCCGCCCTCGCCGCCTCCCCGCCCCGCCAGCCGCCTTCGCCCGCGCAGACAGCCAGGTTGGGCGGCCCTTCCGAGCGCGGCGCACCGAGGAAGAGGCGGCGGGGGCGCGCCTGTTGCTGCGGAGGAGGCGCGCGGCGATCGCTCGGCCAGGGCGGCCTCGGCGGGGGCGCTGCAGCAGCGGCGGCGGCCTCCCTCTCCGCCCGCGCCATGTCCCGCCCGGCCGGCCGCGCGACTACAAGTGCGGCGACCTGGTCTTCGCCAAGATGAAGGGCTACCCGCACTGGCCCGCCCGGGTAAGCGCCGCGCGCTCCACGGTGGGTGGCGCGGCCGGGCCCGGCCCTCTCCCCGCGCGGGGCCGCCTTCGCCGCCGCGGCCGGGCCTCCTTCCTGCCGAGCGCCGGGCTGCGCGGGGCCCAAATCTGCCGAGGGCGCGGCGGGCAGGTGCCGGGGAAGCCCCCCCGCTCCGGGAGGGAGCTCGGGGCCCGAGAGGTTCGCCTGGGCACTGAACCCCGGGCGGGGGGCGAGGGAAGGCCGCCTGCAGCCGCGCTGCTCGCTCCCTCGGCGGCCTTAATGGCCCCGCGCCTCCTCCTTCCCGGGCAGCGCCGTTGCCCTTGCGAGCGGCGGGGCCCCCAGCGGGGCGGCTCCTGGTGAGCCACGCGGCCTCTGCGGTTTTGGGGTTGGTCTTGCCGCGTCTTTTGCAACGCTGAGGACTAGAAACGTGGCTCTTTTCCAATCTGCTTGCATTGTGTTGCCGATCAAGGCGAAGCAGCGGCCGAGCCTTCTGCCCCCGTCGCTGGGGCGCTTGGATAGAAAGTCGGGTCCTAAGTTCGGTTCATCCAAGGACACCCGGGGGTGCCAGGCAAGGCGGGCCGGCCTCCCCTTCCGTGAGGGAGGGGCTGCCAGGGGGCGCACGCTGCCTGCCCACCTAACAAAGGGGGAAGGGGGGGTCCTAGGGAGCCCGCCTGCCTTTGCCCCGGAAGGGTTGCACGGGGGAATTGTGGGAGTTGAAGTCCCGGCTGCCAGGGTTCAGACCCTGGTGAAACGGCCGAGCAACCGCAGGCATGAATCCCTGGCAGCCTTTTCCTGAATCGGGCCCAGCTTCCTCCACTGACACCTGGGGGGACGGACCCTCAGGCCATCCTCCAGCAAGGGGGGTCGCACTGGGGAGGCGGGCAGAGTGGGTGAATTGGCCCTGGGGGTCTTTTGGGGCATCCCTGGAGGAGCCTTCAGCCTACTGGGAGGAAGGGGAGGGGCTTCCTTCCGAGGAGGGGGCGGGGGGCTCTTCTCTGCAGGGGGAGGGCCCAGAAAAGGGATCGGATTGCTGGCTGGGCCTGGCCCTTCCCCAGATCACAAAGGAGCTAACCTGGCAAAACAGGGAAGGGGCTTTATCCCAGAGGGGCCCTGCTGGCCTCCCGCCCTGCAGCCCTTGGGGGCCTAGAGGGCCCCTTCCTCCCAGCCACCTGGCGGGCTTGGGCAGGGCTTCTGTGCCACCCCCCTCCAGCTTTCCCATCCCTGCAACCTGATGGGGCTTTTTATTCCCAGCATGGAGGTATCACTCCCAGCTAGCAAGGTCTCCTTCTTATTGGGGGCTTGGGTTATGGAGAAGCGGCATCTATCTATCTATCTATCTATCTATCTATCTATCCATCTATCCATCTATCCATCTATCCATCTATCTATCATCTATCTATCCATCTATCCATCTATCCATCTATCTATCTATCTATCTATCTATCTATCTATCTATCTATCTATCTATCTATCTATCTATCTATCTGTCTATCTATCTATCTATCTATCTATCTATCTATCTATCTATCTATCTATCTATCTATCTATCTATCTATCTATCTATCACATCCCTTACAAGATGATACGTATAAGAATAAACATGAGTAAGAATACAGGAAATGGGTGAGAATAAATGGGGACCACAGGAGAGGGACGGTCGGCAGGATGGTGCCCCTTATGCCCCTTCCAGGCCGCTTAGGGTTGATAGGCCTGCTTGCTTGCAACCCCGAACAGCTGAGACCTGGAAAGTCGGGGGAGGCTTTTGCTTGGTCTTGTCTGGACCAGCAGCTGCACCCCCTGGGTGAGTGCAGGATCCCCAAAGACCAGGAGTGCGGCTGGGGCTGTTGGAGGGGCCGGGTGCTTGGGACTCCGTTGGGTTCGCCCGGGCATTGATTGGGCATTGTGGGGGGGTTGTCTCACCCTCCTTTCGTGCTTGGCGTGTCATTTCCTTTGGGGGCACCTGTTCAAAGTCTGCTGCTGTGCCTGGAGGGTTGTTAGCTGCGGGGGGAGGATTATGCCCCGTCTCCTGAGGCCACAATGGGGGCCTTTGTTCAGCCACCAGAGCTGCACAAGCACTTGGGCAAAAGATGGAACCGCAACGGGCGGGGGGCTGGGGGACAGAGTGTGCAGGAAGAGCCTGGAACCTCCCTTGCCTTGGGCTGGGTGGAGCCCCGCCAATCACTGAGGCACCTTATCTCGGGTGACCACGAATAAAAGTTCTACCACTTTCAGAGAAGGGTGGGGGGAATAAGCTGGAGGGGCCCAGGATTCGTCAGAAACTCAGGCAGGGGAGCAGCCCCGGCCAAGAGGCCTTCGACACCCCACTTTCTCTCCCCCACAGATCGATGAGATGCCGGAATCGGCTGTGAAGTCAACTTCCAACAGATACCAGGTCTTTTTCTTTGGGACGCACGAAACGTGAGTAACGCCAGGAGCCGGGCTCCCCGGGAGGCGCCCACAGGGACCCCCCCAACTCTCCCTTCCTCTCCCTGAGGGGCATCTCTGTCTTCCAACGGGTGGGAAGCAGGCCCTCCCCGCTCTTCAGGTGCCCTTTTGATGCTAGCCGAGTCTGACCACCCACCCCCCCGCAGGGCCTTCCTGGGTGCCAAGGATCTCTTTCCCTACGAAGAGGGCAAAGCAAAGTTTGGCAAAGCCAGCAAGCGGAAAGGCTTCAGCGAAGGCCTGTGGGAGATCGAGAACAACCCCACCATCAAGGCCTCGGGGTACCAGGTGGGTGGAACATGGGGCCCTGACCTGGCTTAGCCGTGGCCTCCGTGGCTCCGATACCTCTAACTCCATGCAGCCACAAGGGGCCCGGGGTGGGGGGGGGGGGGCAAGGGCCCTTCAGCATTAGCTGGGCTGATAAAGGTGCTAATAAACAGGGATTGTTATGGGATAAGCCGAGTCCACTTCCCCTGGACCCTGTGGCCGGGGCCCGCTGGCCCTTCTCTGGGCAGCCCCCACTGATGGCAGCTTGCTTTGGCAGCCGGCTCAGAAGAAGCGGCCCCTGGAGGAAGGGAGGGCCAAGAAGGAGCCGGAGGCTGGCGGGAAGGGCAGCCCCAAAGGCAACAGCCCCGAGGAGGAAGAGGAGGAGGGCAACCTGGTGATTGACGAGCAGGTCAGGGAGAAGAACCAGAAGGTTTCCCACAAGAGGAAGGCCCGGAGGGCCCGGAGGTAGGTCGCCTTGGCAGGAAGGTGGGCCCAGGACTCTCCCCCCCCCCCCCCGGTCCATGCCGGCCCCAACTGAGAGCGGCCTGCCCCCTTGCAGGACTCCTCCCTCAAGCGCATGAAGGACAGCAGGGAAGACCAGTCGGAGGCGGCTGGGGAGAAGCCGGGCTGTGAGGACGCGGCCCAGGAAGCTGGGAACCAGAAGTCGGAGCCAGGGGAAGGCCAGGGGAAGAATGGCGGGGGCGGCAGCCCCCCCCTGATGTGCTCGGAGGAGGCGAAAGAAAGGGAAAGGCTGCCCAAGAGGAGGAGGAGGAGGAGGAGGAGGAAGAAGAAGAAGAAGAAGAGCAGGAAAGCAGAGATCGTGAGAAGAGGTAGGCAGGCACGGTGGGGAAAGGGGAGCTGGGTGGAACCTCCATGGATCAGCACAGTGTGTCTTGGATATCCCCTGCTGGGGGAGGTGCCAGAATCCCTGGTCAGCTATGCAGGGCTCAAAGTTCCCACCTTCTTCTTCTCCTCCTCCTGCAGCGCGTAGCCGGCGCTCTGGGTTTCCTCGGTGCTACCAACCAGATTGCATCATCCTCTCCTTTCCGTGTCCGGCGCTGGGCGGGAAGGGAGCGCAACCCGACATTTCCACCCCAGGAACAGGAAACGGCCTCTGCCCAGCCCGCCTGCATCTCTCCTGGCCGGCCGTTTCGCCGGTGCTACGCTTTGAGCTAGTCCTAATTCGTAGAGGGAATGTACGGATCGGTCGCTTTGGAATAAACGCAGTTGGGTGCCTTTTTAAAAAAACCATGCAGCCGTGCCTTGTCGTTTCCTCTTTGGGCAGCAGAGGGGGTCCGGCGAGGGGGGAGGGGGAGGAGGAGGAGGGGTTGCAAAGCCTTTTGCACGGGGTTTGGGGATCTTCAGGCCTTCCTTGGGGAGGGGGTGCCCATCGGCCATTGCAACTGGTTGGTGGAGGAAGAGGACCCCCAAAACAGACCTTTGCCTGCGGGGAGGGAGGGGGCTTCCTCTCCGGCTTGCCTTGTTCGTGGCGTCTGCAGTTTCCCCCTGGGCGGCTTCCGGTGTTGGCAGCTGCCTTGCACAGCTGAGTGAGGAGGGGCTCCTGCAAACATTTGGGGGCCAGGGACCACAGGAATCCTGGAGTTGGAAGAGGCCATGGGACCACCCAGCGCAGCCCCCTGCCCACCGGGCCCCTTGGAGCTGGGTCCCGGCTTGTATTTGAATTGAATTGGGGGTTGGTCCTCCCCAAGCCCACTGCTACCCCGCAGGGTGCTTTCTCCCAGGAAGAGAGATTTGGGAAGGGGGCTCCTCCTCCTTCTGTGGCCTCTGCCTGCCTATCTGGCCAGCAGAGTTCTTGTAGGAGGGTCCGGGGGTGGGGGCAGCTCTGACCTCACAAAGCCTCGGAATCCGGGGGTCCCGGAGATGGCCGGAACCTTCCGAGCAGCCGCAGCTGCAGCAGCAACAACTCAGACCGGCCCCCTCGGCCGCGGGATGGGAAGCTGGCTGTCCTGTTTAGGGGGCAGGTACTGACGGGACAGGAGGCAGGGACCCCCAACCCCAGGCAGACCCCTTGGCTGGAGGGAGGCTGGGTGTGGGGAAGGGCCCCCTCCCCTTAGCCTCTTCCCAAGCACACATAGACAGGCGGGGATGATGGGAGCTGGCCTCTGCCCACCCAAGGGGCTCCCATACTCCATTCTGGGAGTGGGCTGGGCTGCCCTTCCTCTTCCGGCCTGGGGGATGATGCCCTCACCCCCCTTCCTTTCCTGCAGGCCCAGCCTTGACAGCAACCGCGAGTGAGTGGCCTCTGGGAGCCCGAACCTCCCTCCAACGGATCAGGCCCAAGGGAGGCCGTTGGCACCTTCATCTCCTTAACACTGGTTGGGTCGGGAGATCAGCCCAGAGGGGCCCCGTGTGGGCAGGGGCTGGGGGGGACTGGGCTCCTATGAGGGATTCCCCCCAGGCCTCAGGTGGCTTTAGTGTTCCTGCACTGGCAGAGTTCGCTGTGGCCCCTTTTGGGCAGCTCTGGGGGTCCCCCAATCCCCTCACGGTGGGCCAAGGGCTGGCCAGAGGATGCTGGAGGAGGGGGGTTTGGCCCTGGGGACCCTGGCCTGCTCCTGCTGACCCTTCTTGGTCCTCTCAGGAGCCTCCCAGGAAGAGAGAAGAGACAGAAGATGGTGAGTGCTGGCTCCGGTTCCTGCGGGGGCGCCCTCCCCCTGGGCGAGGGCAACCCCGGGATGGGCCGGGCAGCAGCGCTCGGGTGCTGATCCTTCCTTCCCTCCCTCCCGCCGAGACTAAGACCCGCTTCTCCTGCCCCTGCAGCAAGGACGCCGCCTTCGCCTTCTCCTCCGCCTTCGCCTCCCCCGGCCTCCGGCTCGGGCTCCCGCGACTTCGCCGCCCCGCCGCCTTCGGCCACCCAGGCAGCGGAGCGGGCGCTGGGCACCGCGCTCAGCCTGGAGGCGCTGCAAGAGCGGCTGGAGGCGCTGAAGGCCCTGCAAGGCCAGTACCTCCGGGGGCGTAAGTATCCGGGCTCCTGGGGCCACTGACCCTCCGGCCCCCGCCCCCGCCGCCGAATCCTGCCCTTCGCTCTCCTTCCGCTCCAGAGCTGAGGATCCGACGCACCTGCCGGGACTTCCGCGCACCCTGCGCGCCCTCAGCCTGCAGATCTGCCGCAGCCGCCGGAGACTCATTCGCGCCGAGGTCCGCCTGCAGCACCGGGAAACCGAAGGTGCGCGCGGCTACCGGCCGCTCCTCGCCCCCGCCCCCTCCCCGTCCGGGGCTTCGGCCGACGCTTCTCTCTGCTCCGGCAGGCGCTTTCCCGATCCGCCCTCGCCGCCTCCGTCCGAGCTGCTGGCCTTGGCCTCCTCGCGCCAGGGACTCGCCGCCGCCGCCGCCTCCCTCTCCGGCTGCTCCCTGCTGCTGCTGCCCGCGCCCCCGCCGCCGCCCGCCCCGCCGCCGCTGCCGCCGCACCTGCCCGACCTGCACGAGGCGCTGGAGACCTTCCTGGAGCGCCAGGAGCGCCACCTACACGACCGTGAGTCCGCCGGTGGGGGCGCCTTCCCCGGGCCAGTCTCGGGGTCCTGCTCCGCGCCCGAGGAAGCGCAGCGGGCCGGGATGGGAGACCGCGTCCGGGACAGGTGGGGCGGGGCTCCAGGAGCTGCCGCTGCGGGCAGTCGGGGGTCTGGCTGGCGGAGCCCCGAGGTTGCCCTTCTGCTTCCAGGGCAGAGAGACTACCGGGGCTGCCAGGAGTGCCTCCGCTCGATCAAGATGCTGCGCGGCCAATTGCGCCGAGTCCGGAGCCGGCTGTGGAGGGTGGAGGCGGAGCTGGGCATCCAAGTGCCCCCGCGCGAGCTCTCCGTGGAAGACCAGGAGGACGAGGAGGACGAGGAGGACGGCCCGCCCTGGTTGCCCCCCGCGCTGCCGGCTGCCAGGAGGGAAGAGGCGAAGGGCCCGAGCGCCCGGAACGCGCCCCTGGTGGATCCCGCGACCTCCGGCCGGCTGCTGCAGCCAGAAATCCCTGCCTGCCCTCAATAAAGCTTTTGGAAAGTCTTCTGCTGTCGAAGCCACCGCGCGGGTGGGGCAGAAAAGGGAGGGGCTTTGGTGACTCCCCCAGAAAGAGATTTGGGGGTGAGTTTCCTGCGAGTCGTGACAATGTTAGCGGCTGGTCTGGAACCTCTCTCTCTCCCCACCAGCCAACGGCGGTGCCCACTCGGCTAACCTGGGCTGGGGACTGAACCGAGTTCTGGGCAAATAAGTTCCGCTGGCAAATAAGCGCCGAGGGGAATTTGAAAAGGAGGGAACTGCCCAGGAGGGGCTCCCTGGGATGGTCTCGGCACCCTCCTTTGCAAAGGGGAAGGTTCCGGCTCTCCAGCCCCGTCGCTAGAAAGGTCTCAGAGGCTGGATTGGCACAGAGTGGATCCAAAGGGAATGGGGAGATTCTGGAGCGGCAGCTGCCCCCAAGTTCCCCGGGTGGCCTCCGAAACTCCACCTAAGCTCCACCTTCTGTCCACCAGAGGGCGCCCTCTTCCAAGGCACGCTCGCTGTCCCTCCTATGGGCTCCTACGCAGCCCCCCTTTGAAATCCTGCTTCCCCCAACTCCTCCTCCACTCCCCCCAAACACCCCTCCGGCCTCTCTCTCTCCTAAAAACCGGCCTTTTTGACGTGGAGCACTAATGTATGTGGGGTGCACAGAACAAAGAACCCCCCAAAAATGATGGCACCCCCAAGCCTGCCTGGAGCCCATCTCAGCACAGCTGTCTGAGCACCACTCAGAGCCTGGTGGCGTTTTCTGCCCCACATTCCCTCCCTCCCTCCTGAGGTGCATGGTGCTGGGGAGGGGGAGGAGAGGCAACTGGGAGAACCTCCCTACCAGGGAGATGTTGAGGAGCCTCTTGATTTCCTGGGGGGCACCACCGCCAGGGGGGAGCAGCTGCCGAGGAGGCATTTCCAAGCCTCCTTTCCTCCCACCCGCCCCGCCGGCTTCCCGAGGAATGCTGCTCTTCTTGGGCGATGGGGGGAGGTGTTAAGCCCAGCCTCCTTGGCCAGGAGCCTCCCCTCCTCCATATGAATCGCCCGTGCGGAGCTGCCCAGCCCTTGTTCACCAGCCAGGCTCCTCTCTCGGCTGGACTCTGCCTCCGACAGGCGCCTGGAAGATGGACAGCTTCCTCAGCCCCTCGCGGCCTCTGGGAGAGGAATCTCTGCAGATGTGGGACCTCAACAAGCGCCTGGAGGCCTACTTGGCCAGGGTGAAGTTCCTGGAAGAGGAGAACGAGCTGCTGAAAGCCGAGATCCAAGGCCTGAAGGGGGGCTTGGTGGAGACCCCCTGGAGGGCCAAGTACGAGGTGGAGGTAGCCACGCTCCGGGCCACCCTGGACCAGGCCTATCAGGAGAAGTGCGTGGTGGAGCTGGCCAGGGACTCCCTCTACGAAGAGGTCCAACAGGTGAAGAGCAGGTGCCAGAGGGAGAGGGCGGCCCAGGAAGAGGCCAAGATGTTCTTGTCCCTCAGCAAGAAGGAGATGGAGGAGGAGAAGCGGGCCCACATCTGGCTGAGGGAGAAGGCCACCCAGCTGGAGAAAGAGATGGAAGACCTGGTGGCGGCCCACCAAGAGGAGCTGCTGCGGCTGGACCAGGAGACGACCAGCTTCTCCCAGAGCTTGGATGGCTTCCGCGGGGTGCCCGTCTGCTTCCAGCCGGTGGGAGTGGAAGACTACGCCAAGAGGCTCACCAACATCTGGAAAGGAGCGGTGGAGACCTACAAGATGGAGGTCTCGCAGCTGGAGGCTTCCCTCTGCGAAGCCAAGGAGAACCTCTGGAAGGCCACCAAGCACAAGCGGCAGAACCAGCTGCAGCTGCAGCAGCTGGAGAAGGAGCTGGCCAGCCTCAAGGTCCGGAAGGAGACTCTGGAGGAGAGCCTCTCCCAGCAGTGGGCTCAGCAGCAAGGCGACGCCGAGAAGCTGCAGGTGGGTCTGGAAGGGATGCCCACCTGCCTGGGGCGGCTTTTTGACCAGCTCTGCCCCTAACGGCAACTTGCTGGGGTCCCAGGTGGGCAGCGGACTGGAGGGTGGGCGAGTGGCACCTGGAGGGCTGTTGGTAGCTTGGAAAAGTGGCTTGTAGGCAGGAAGTGGAGTGTTGCTGGCAAAAGGATGGCCTGGCATTTCCTCTGAACCAAGGCTGTGATTCAGCCACTGGCACCTGGTGGGGCTGGGCAGCTTGAGGGCTGCAGGGATCACATCAGCTTTGCCCAACTCTGGGTGTCATTTCCTCTTGGCTGGGGAAGAGCCGTCCCTTGTGCTCCTCCAGAGGATACGCCCCCCCCACCGTCCCCTCCATTCATGGCCTCCTGAAGCCCACAGGACGCTTCTCCTGGGACTGGTGCGCCCTCTTTGCTGCTTGGATGTGAAGACGAATTCGGGGGGGGGCGCATTTCCTTCTCCTCTCACGTTTCCTTTGGCAGATGCAAGTCCCCCCCCTCCCCCAAGCAGGCTGCAGGGGCCTGGGGAGCTGGGAAGGGGCCCTTCCCAAAAGTCAGAAATGTTTTCAAGGAAAATAACGTTTGTGTTCAACTTTTCTTATCCTTCCAACCCTGAAGGGGAGGGGGACATGCCCCCTCCCTCAATCGTCCGGAGCTCAGCAAGAGGGAGCCCCGCCCTGCTGCCCTTGGAATGGGGAGGAGGGGGGTGGAAGGCGAAAGTGAACTGCCCGGCCGGGGCCCTTGAATCGCTTTGCTGGACCAAATCGGAATGAAACGGGAGAACTTTAAGGCTGAGCTTTGGAGGCGGCTCGACCGGGCTTCGAGGCTGGAGCCGAGCAGAACAAAAGATTTTCTTTCTGGCCCGCTTGAAAACTGAGCGCTGGGCTGCCACACCCACTCGCACGGCAGATCGGCGGGATTTCCCGCAGTTGCCGGCGGGGAGGGAGGGAGGGAGGGCGGGGGTCCTGCTGCCCGAGAGCCCAGCTGGACCGCCCTGGGGGGCTCCTGCAGCGTGCCCCTTCCCCCTCCCCCCAGAGAGCGGCTCCCCAGGGCCGCGGCTGCTGACCCGCCGGTGTCTCCTTCTCTGCCGGACAGATGGCCATGGAGGCGCTGGAGGAGGAGAAGCAGTCGCTGCGCAGCCAGATCGCCCAGGTCCTGGAGGACCGGCAGCAGCTGGTGCACCTGAAAATGTCGCTCAGCCTGGAAGTGGCCACCTACAGGTGAGGGACGCCCCCTCCGCAGCTCCCCCGGCCACCCAGAGAGCTGGACGAGGCGGGGGGCTCTAAAATAAGGCCGGGGGCAGCTACGCGCAGCGACCGCCCCCCGACTGAAGGGCCCAGGAGCGCCGGTCCGCTTCCTTCTCCTGCGCCTCTGCCTCGCCAGACGCGCCTCCTGCCTTGCAGGCGGCCCGCTTCTCTCCCGCGCCATGGGAACCTCCCCTCTGCCTCCCCTTCTCCTTCCCCAGACGGTTCCCACACAAAAGGAGGCGGGGGGGGGGCTC